>NC_053039.3:444110135-444421207 GCF_002575655.3 Aegilops tauschii subsp. strangulata
CTGGGCCGAGCCCAGGCCGCGGCCCACCCCGTCGCCCCTCTCCTCTCTCCTCACGACGCCGCCGCCGGAGTCCGCCATGGCCACGACGCCGTCGCCGCCTCGGTTTGCCCCTCCCCCAAGCCGCCTCGGACCCCCCCTCCTATATATATAGCCCCCCCCCTCTCTCTCTCCCCTCAACCCGCAGCCGCCGCCCTCGCCTCGCCCGACCCCGAGCCCCGCGCCCGAGCCCGGAGCCCCGCCGGAGCCCCTCGCCGGAGCCCGTCCCGAGGTACTGCCCGCCGCCGTTGACTTTGCCGGTTTTCGTTTAAAAAAAACCCTAGATCGGTTTTTTTTCAGTTTTATTATTTTGCGAGCGTTCACCGAACCGTTCGTTTTAACGAACGCGTTCGTAGGTTTTTCTCTGTTAACGAACATCCGTTATTTAACCGTTCGTCCGTTTTTCTTTTCTCGTTATTTTCTCAGATTCGATCTCTGATCAAATCTTCGATTCTGTTTATTTCTCACTCGTTTATCGGAATCAGGTGATTCAAGCGCCTAGAGTTTCGTCTCGAAATTCTCTTTCCGTTTAATCTACTCAAACAAGTTTTTGTTACAGTAAAATTTGACCTAGATCCAGATTAGCAAACAAAGTTTCTTTCTTTCGCCGTTTGACTTTCGTTGCTTCTTTCGAGTTGATTCTTTTTGCAAACCGGAGTTCTTAAGTTGAACTTTCTGGTTGGATCTTTCATTCGAGTTTTACCTGTGCATTAGATGAGTACTGATTGTATGCTTGTTTGTTTGCGATAGAGTACCCGGAGTGTGCCGCTTGTTACTTCGACTCGCTAGGTTTTGCGGATCATCAGCAAGGCAAGTAACACTTTGATCATATCTTCCATACCCAGTTTTATTGCATTAGATCTATTTCCTCAAACACTTGCATGATTAGGATCTAATTAAATTGTGGGAGCTGGGAAGTAGTTGAGGTAGTACCTATTACCTGTTTTCTTATCAAACCCTTGGGAGTTACTTCTACGTTGCTATTATATTGCCATGCTATGCTTGTAGACGTGGATTGGGTTTGAGTGATATCCATGACAGATGTGAGATGTTTATTAATGGTTTAACTTAAGGTGGCAACTAAAACTCACATCTGGGTGGATTGAGGCACCTGGAGAACCCAGTGTTGTCTGTATGTATAAGGTCCGCCACCCAGGCTCAAAGGGATCATAAGATTATTCATGCTAGGAACTTCCGTGTGCAGCCACAAGCTATTATGGGCTCTAGCATAGTTGAGTAGGTTACAAGATCTCTTGAAGAGGTGGACTAGCAGATGTAGGGGAAAGTAGGTGTACCGGTCCATCCAGAGTAAAGAGTGATTGTTTCTGAAAGACTGTGTCTCGGTCATCCGTTTCTCAAACATCATGTAGTGCGAGAATCAAGCGGAGGCGATCGAGTCTTGTGGGGAAAAGTGCGCAAACCTCTGCAGAGTGTATAAACTAATCATGGTTAGCCGTGTCCCCGGTTATGGACAACTTGAGTATCTAGTACCTGGATTATCATTTGAATCTCATCACCGTGAAACTTATAATTAATTTTGTTGGGTTAATGATGACACTTAATTGGGATTGAGTTGGAGGTACCTTCTCAATGTTTCACAACCACCATGATAGTTAAATAAAATTTATTCCTTTGAAGTAGGATAAAATTGGCTTTTCCCAAAACTGTAACCATAGAGCTTTCCACAAGCCTTATATGCATGTAGTATAGCATTATTGTTGTTCATTACTCTCTATGTGTTACTTTGCCAGCATATCCTATGTGCTGACCCGTTTTCGGGCTGCAACGTTTCATGTTGCAGACTTTTCAGACGACGAGTAAGGTGCCTTAGGTCGTGGTCTTATACTCAGTGATGCCGCTGGAGTGATGGACTCACTTATCTTCCAAGTCTTCCGCTGTTATCGTTTTAGATGGCCTTAAGCCATGTTTATTATACTTAAACTCTTCCGAGTTATTCGATGTAATAAGTGTGTGATTGCTACTCTATTATAAATCCTCCATTTGTACTGTGCGTGTCAGCATTACTGATCCAGGGATGACACTGGTGCACAGCAGCACAGGCCATTTGAGGTCTGGTCGCTACACGGGTGCTCCACGCGGAGCTTCGCCAACTCCTCCTTCTGTTCCATGACGAGGGCCTGCAGCATCTTCATCGAGGAACTACTATTCTCATGCAGCTTCTTCCAGCCAGCGTTCTTCTCCTGCAACAGGTCGATCTCGTGGCAGAGCTTCGCCTTGTCCTCCTGAAGTCACAGGATTTCGCCGGTCGACTTCTTCTCCGAGGCAATGCTCTTCTTCAGCAGCATCACCAAGCCGGCGGTCAACTCCCCCTGCTGATTGAGCTCAGCGGGCATGTCGTCGAGGCTCTCCTTCAGCAACTCCATCAAGCCTTGGATGAACTCCTTCTGCTTATTGAGCTGATCGGGCATGCTGTCGAGGGATAACGACTCCAACTCCGCCGGCTCGGCATGTTCGCCTCCGCGGCTAGGGCGCTCCTGGGAGCCATCGCCTGCCCGTGAGAGATCTTTCGAGGTCTCTGCGTGGCGGCGAGCCCTCTCTTTTTTTCCGCAGCCTTGGTTGCCGCTCCCTTGTTACGAGTAGTTCTCGACCTAGAGCTCTGCTCACCGGCCATGGCAACGACGGACGAAGAAGAAGCACTTATGAGGAGGAAAGGTAGAGTAATTTTCGGTTAGGTAGTTCCCCTTTTTATAACCTAAGTACTAGCACTAGTACTAATACCTGCATAGTGGGAACACGTTCAGGTTTGGTACGTACTAGTAGGTGTGAGCAGGCTTTCGAATGTGATGGGAACAAGGTAAAGATTAATTGATGGTTTTGGTTTCGAGGCCCGAAACGGCTCCCGATGAGTTTAGCGGAACATAAATTTCAAGTACTACACTGCTCAAATGCGTAAATATTATGTTACTGCCAAAAATTGGCACAAAATACGAAGGAGACCAATGGAAGTACTACTAGCAACCCACGATTTAACTACTCGCATGCGCGCAGTGGAGTAATAATGTCTTTCTTCCGCCCTCACGTCCACTCAATTTGCATGCGCTGTATTAATTGACCATCAATGAAGTGAACGACTTTACACGCGTCAAATTATCACATGGGGTGGATCTTGGTACAAAATTGCGTCCACCCGTGTACCCGCGTGTGCGTGCGAGGGAATGAGTGCGTGCGTGGCGTGTGTGTACATCTTCGCTTCGTGCATGTACCGCCAGTATGGCTCAGGGAGGACGAGTACATTCTTCTGGAACCAGTAGCACGCCACTGTGATCAATCCACGCAAGGAGGTCGCGACAACGCCTCCACATGTGCCACGTGGCTTCATGAACTATAAGAGAGACACTGTGTAGCGTGCCATTGGTATTCTAATTTACGTGTTTTGCACATACTCGAAGTACTAGTAAGGTACACGTGCATTGCACGCATCAGATTTTGCAACCAAATTATGAATAAATACCACACTATAGCATGTAAGCTCTGAGTCATATATGCCTGATGTAGCCCTTCATTTAATTCTTATAGTTCATCTCATTCAAAATCAATTAGTTTTTAGAAAAAAGCTAAGAACGCGGGAATAGGAAAAACATGGGATTATAGTGGAATGTCGTCTTGAATCCTACAGGATTGTACGAGTGTTTTATTGTGCATAGAAAAAACGCAGAATTCTTTCAAAGAGGTTTGAGTGGATGCGATGTTTCCTATGAAATCTAGTGCAAATAAATCATATGGAAAAATTCCTATGGTTTACAATCCTACGAACCAAACAACCAAGATAGGAAAAATTCCTAATGATTAGAATCCTCCAAAATTCCTTTGAGAATCCTTTGAATCAAAGAAGCCCTTAATCTATTTTATGATTCATGGAATTGTGCATTGTAAAGCATAAAGTAAAAAAAATGGCAATTCAACTAGAAAAAAAGTTTGGGCAGTTATGATATGGAAGATTCTAGAACAAAAGAGAACCACTGTTGTTTTCAGGTTTGTGCATTATGCTTAAGTTCAACCATGGAGTCTGCTAGATTGTACATGTGGCAAAATCCGGTGGGGGCTAGAAGATGGTGCGAGGGGCCGAGTGGAGGGAGACTATGAAGGAATGCACAAGTGTGAGATCGATATTTAGAGAGAGGGGGCGAACACGTGCGCTGTTGCGTGCAGTGGCGGAGCCATGAAAAATAAATGAGCTAGGGGGCCAAGCATTGCTAATCCTTTAGAGGAGGGTCAATTCATGAACTTAAACCATTTTTAGCAGCAATTGTCTAATGATCACATTCATATTAGCCTCGATATATAGTGATGTTATGGGGGAGGGGGCAGGGCCCATACTGCCCCCTGTCTTCGCCATTGTGCACGCGTCTGAGAGATGAAGCGGAAGGCATGGATGATGAGAGGGGGACGTTGGATATATAATTAATGTGGGTGTATTAGCTATATATGTTAATCCTATATAGAGAGGTATAGATTGATCGATGTGGACGTGGGAAAGAAGGTGAGACCTCACTGGATATACCGATTGATCGGTTTGTGTGGAAAACTATGTAAGACCTAGCTATATACACACATACATAGAGGAACATCGATCATTGCGCATGCACGCGTGAGAGATAAAGAATGCCCGATATGATGGAGAGGGGGATGTGTGTGGGTGTGTGCCTTCATGGGAGACCGACCTGAAGAAAAAGATTGTATGCATGCGATGGATAATGCCGACTGGTAGTGTGTGTGCATGCATGCACGAGAGAAAGTTAGTGGTACAATTATAAAGAGAAAACTACTGTGTGGGTGTAAAAGAATAGGTGAGGTCATAATCAATGCAAAGTTGAATTCAAATATTTGAATAAGAGATCCTGATGTTAGAAACCCATGCATGCATGAATATAACGGAGATCTGCGCGGTGTCGTTTGGAAATGAGCATGTTGTAATGTATACACATTGAACAAGGTCAGACTGATTTGAATTTGAGATACCGATGGCAGACATCATTTGGCCACGTCGCATCCGTGCATGGACACACTATTCTAATTGGAGATGATGGGCGGCTTTCGCATCACATATCTATATCTATACCCCTATATATATATATATATTTTATATTTTATATTTTTTTATATTGTGTGCGGGTAACTTTAACTTTGAAAGATGGTCGTTGGATGAGGCGAATCCGATGGTCCAAAGATGGCAAATTTGAGCACTACTGGCCGTTGGATAACATCTAGATTCCACCAGATTTCGCCACATGTGTAATCTAGAAGACTCCATGGTTGAACTTAAGCATAATGCACAAACATCAAAACACAAGCACTTCTTATTTGTTCTAGAATCTTCCGTATCAGAATTGCCCAAAAGTTTTTTCTACATGATTTGCCATTATTTGTTTTTACTTTATGTCTTACGACGCACAATTCCATGAATCTTAAAATAGATTAGCTTTCTTATAAAAACTAGATGATTTTGAATGAAATGAACTATAAGAATTAAATGAACATCTACATCATGCATATATGACTCAAAGCTTGCATGCTATAATGTGGTATTTATTCATAATTTGGTTGCCAAATCTCATGCGTGCAATGCACGTGTACCTTACTCTAGTCTAAATGGTGTTTGTGTGTGTGTTGTGCGTGTTGAGGTGCAAATTGTCTTTTTTTGGTACACGTTAAGCTTGTTCTTCCGAAATTTCAAGCCGCGCCTTGTTATGCCGAAAATTCAAGCTAGCGTCTCTGTCTATCGTGCTGCGAAACTCCCGCCTCTTCAACCTGCGCCTTGTTAGCCCGAAATATTTAAGATATATCTTTGTCTCGTTGTGCTCCGACAACTCCCTCCATCTCAACCCGCGCCTTGCTATTCCGAAATTACAACGCGCGCGAAAACTCCCACCTCCTGTGAAATCCCGACACGCGAAATGCCCGTGGTACCCCTGAACCGAAAGAACCGCCTCAAATTGGTGGGGGTACTTCCGTAACTTACCCCACATTTTGGACAAGCGCGTCTCTAAGCCATGGTTCCCCACTGCCATCCGATCCGCCCACCCATTCGTACACCGAGGCCGCGAAAACCCGCGACGAAACCCCACACCCTGCTCCGTCCGCCACCCAGCCGGAGCCTCTTCCCCGACGACGTCGTCCACAGCAACACCTCGACGTCCCTCATCCACCGTACCGGATGAAGATCCGTCGTCGATCTCATCGTCCCGCCGGTTCAGCCACCCCGTCCTACACCTCCAAGGAGCTGCCCTGATGTTCCCCTCGTCTTTCGCGCCACCTCCATTCCCACACCGCCATCTTCACCTGCACCACCGGAAGAGCATCATCATCACCGTTTCCTCGGATGAAGCTGCGGCCTAATCGGCGCCACCAAAGAGGTTGTACACTAATCGCCGCATTTTCTTCTTGATTCGATCTCACGGTGCTGCCGGCGCTCGGTCCCGAGCCGACACGGCGTGGCTCCATCCACGGCGGCGTCGCCGGCCACTTCCTCCACGGCGTCGCTCCCTCGGCAGCGACGTCCACATTAGTAGGGGCTACTGCTGCTTTAGCTCTCGCTCGCGCTGCTGCTCTGCTCTTGCTCTCGGTCCCCTGCCTGGTCTGCTCTTGCTATTGCTCTTGCTCGCGCTACTGCTCTCGCTCTTGCTCTTGCTTGCGATGCTGCTCCGATTTAGCTACACTTCAGTCGACTGAATCGACTTTTGGGTCAGTCGATTTTCAGGGGGTGGGGGGGCTTGCCGGGGTGAAGGAAGAACCAGCCGCAGCGGGGAGGGGGGGCTCGCCGGAGAGGTACCCCACTATCTATCTTAGGGTTCAGGATGGGGGCGGTGGTCGCCGGCGGTGGCGGGGCGTTGGCGGGGCGGTGGCGTGGGGATCACCGGAGAAAAAGCTCGGCACGGGGGGGCCTAGAGGGATGGCCGGGGCGGCGGCGGACCGGCGGTGGGGAGTGTTTTTGGGGCGGGCGGGGCGGCGCACCACCGGCCGCGGGCGGCGGGGGGCTGCTGTTTGGCCGGTGGTGGCTGGCGGCTCAGGGGGGTGGAGGTTGAAGATGAACCGCAGGCCCTTGATTTCGTATCCAACGGCTGCAAAATCGACTGACCAGAGATGAAAAAGTCAGTCGACCGACGTGTAGCCTCACCTTGCTAGTGCGTTCAGTTTCGACAGCAAAATTCAGTTTCGACAGCAAAATTCAGTTTCGACAGTTAAGTTCAGTTTCGACAGTTAAGTTCAGTTTCGACAGTTAAATTCAGTTTCGATAGTTAAGTTTAGAGATGAGCGGCTGATGTATTTTACATCTAGCACTTTTTGGTTATGTATTTTACGTCATGTATTGGAGATGCTATTAGAATTCCACTCAGGTTAACGTTGTTCGTTGTCTCTCTTATCCTGCTTCAGCCTCGGCGTCGTACAACTCACCGGAGCTGCTCCAACGACGAAACCCTCCATCACAGCGGAGCAGTACCTCGGGCTCCATCTCCAGACGCCTAAGATCTTCTTCCCCTCCTCCGACAGCCAAGTCAGCCGGAGCATCCTCACCGGCCAACCCAATCACGCTAAGATCGACATGGCTTCACCAAACAGGTTGTACACTTGTTGCATCTCTTTTTTACTCTACATGTTATATATATTGTCCATTGAGCACTCGTAGTAATGGGAAATACGATTATTTTATCTTACTATATGACAAGCAGTGAGGTACCAGGCAACTTAGCTATCCGTGATGGACTCTCTTGAACGCCATCATTATTTATCTCTGCGCGTTTGAGCTGTGCATTTGTCGATGGGCCTGGGAGTCGAGCTAGTATGGAAGTGGCCTGGATCCAAAGTAATAGAAGTAGCACAAAAACATTTTTTTAGTGTAGGATTTTCCTTGCTCAAGCCTGCCTACTAGAATCGCCAGTGCTTGAAAGGAAAAGTGAATGAAAAACCTCGGAATTGGAAAGTTTCCTATGGTACTACTTTTCATGAATTTGGTGCAAAGGAATGGAGCAAAGGAAAACTGTAGGATTTGTTCCTTTAGTGTCTCCTTGAAACAAAAACCGTAGGAATTCTAATTTCCACTTCTCCTCCTTTTCATATTCCTATTCATCAAGCACAAGACTAAGAGATAGTAGCATAATAGCATTATAACCGTACATTTTCTTGTGGTTTGACTTAATCTCACCATGCTTTTTTGCATCCTGTGATCTTCCAATTGTTGTGAATCAAACACCCAGATTGGCAGAAATCCTGTGTTTTTAAATTCTCTGTTTTGCACGTGCATTCCTATCATATTCCTGTCTATTTCCTATCCCTGCATTGTTAGAATCCTCAAATTCAAACAAGCCCTTACTCAATTACTTCTGTTACAGATATGTGTCAAAGAAAACCTTGTGTGGTTTGTCCTGCTCCTGCGGCGCTGTGTTCCACCCCAGCTCAGCTGCTCCAACGACGGAAGGGTTCACCACAGCAGGGATCCGCTCTCTAGACTGTCTTTCGCTGCCTCAGATCTTCTTCCCCGCCGCCGGCAGCCACGGCAACTGCATTACCATCATCAACTAAGCAGATGACCTTGAGGACTACACGGGTCCGCAAGAGAGGTCGCACTCTTCCGTGTCTGCTCACGTTATGCCTCGCTTAATATGATGACATGCTACATTATCGTCGTGTTCACCTATTAGACTCCGAGTCAGGTCCAAACTAATGCTGAAACTTGAGTTTTTAAATGGTTGTGGGGTACATATTGGGGCAGCAATCAGTACTATCTGTCTACTATCTGGTTAATCTCCGGTGTCTACTATGAGTTTCATGTTGGGTGCAAACAAACATTAAAGGAGCCATTATCTATATTTTTTTAACTAAAGCTATTATCTGCCTGCTATCATTGGTTTTGGGTCTATCCACAGTTTGCTACCATCACTCTGGATTTGTGCATGCACTCCTTACATAATCTCACTATGTTTTATTCCTATGCATGCTAGTTATTGTACACAATGGAACTGATCATGTAGAGCAAAAGAGACGAGCCTTGCGTGGCAATAAAATTTCATGCAGACGTCGTTCCATGGTGGGCGCAAAGGCAGCCCCCCTCCACCCATTTTAGATCGTAATCAAGAGGAAGATAACTGTGAGGGGGATTCAGAAGGAGAAGACCACTCCTATTTACCCCATGAGGTCTTCGCTCTAACTTGGCATGCTGATGTTGGTAATATCATGCATACGGTGCCTTGCATTGCTTACTGTATACATTAAAGATGTCATCTGCTTAGTTTAGACATGCTTTGTGTCAATGCCATCTGTTTAGTTTCTTTATCATATATGTGAATCATGCAATGCCATCTTGTCTAGCCAGGCATCATATATGTGAATTTTGCAATGCCACCCTGGTTAGCCAGTCATCTTATATGTGAATTATATCATGCCATCATTTTTTATTACGTGTTAAATTTGTCAACAATTTTAGTACATTCAATTACTCTTCTTGTGCATCAGCCATTCGGCACGGTCATGGAAAAATCTGGAGTGGAAACAAGGTCTTCAGAGCAGACAATGCTATCTGACGAAGCGCATGTCTTGCTGGTTACCGATAGCTCCTCAGAGGAGGATTCAGAGACAGATGACCAGTCATATTCCCCCCCCCCCCCCGAGGTGCATGCCCTAACTTGGCAGGGTTATGTTGCTCATATCGTGCGTATGGTATCTTGCATTGCTATGTCATTTTCTTAGTTTAGACATGCTTTGTGTGAATGCCACCTGTTTAGTGTCTAATTACCATATATGTAAATGATGCAATGCCATCTTGTTGCAAGACATTATATATGTGAATTATGCAATGTTATCTTTTTGCAAGGCATTATGTATGTGAATTATGCAATGCCATGCTGTTTAGGCAAGCGTCATATATGTGAATTATATCATGCCGTCCTTTTTTTGTATTTCTCATTGCTTTTGTCGACAATGTTTGTATATTCAACTGCTCTTCCTGTGCATCAGCCATTTGAATTGGTGATGGAGAAATCTGGAGTGAAAACAAGGTCTTCAGAGCAGACAATGCTACCTGCTGAAGCAGATATCTTGCTGGTTACAGATAGCTCTTCAGAGGAGGATTCAGAGGCAGATGACCAGTCCTATTATCCCCCTGAGGTGTATGCTCAAACTTGGCAGGGTTATATTACTCATATAATGCATATGTTGTATTGCAATGCATAGTTTTTACATCATATACACAATATTGAATGCCATCTCCTTAGTTGACACATCATATATGCGATTGCCCTCTGCTCACTTCCTTAGTATATAAATCATATATTTGAATTATGTCATGCCATGATGTTTACATAGACAGCATGTATCTAAATTATGGCATGCCAACCCATTTTCTAAAGACATAATATAGTTATATCATCTCATCCTGTTTACATAGTCATCATATTTTAAATTATGTCATTCTACCCGTGAATTATATCATGCCATCATGTTTCCATCGACGACATGTTTGTGATTTATGGCATGCCAACCACTTTAATAGACACATCGTATAGTTATATCATGTCATCCTGTTTACATAGTCATCATATTTTGAAGTATGTCATTCTATCCTGTTTAGTTAGCCATCATACATGTGAAATTGTGTCATGCTATCCTGTTTAATTAGCCATCATATATGTGAAATTATGTCCTGCTATTCTGTTTGCTTAGACAACATAAATGTGAATTATTTCATGCCATGTTTTCTTCCCTACTATCCATTGCACCTGTCTATCTTACAATGTATGTACATTCAATTACTTTTCTTGTTTATCAACCATTTCAATTGGAGGGAGTGATGGCAGTATCTGTGGGAGTAAAAACACGGTCTTCAGAAAAGATCGTGCTACCTGTCGATGCAGATAGAACCACGGTTGTACTTGCCCAAGAACCAGCCCCACCACACATAACCCACACTCATGCAGATTGTACCCCTACCCAGTTGGACAGAGAAACAGCTACACCCCTTCTAACCCCAACCCCAGCAGATAGACACCCAGTTCCCGTTGACACAACACCGTCTCCACCACAGAGCACCCAAACACGAGCAGTTAGTAAGGCAACTGCAGTGCCCAAATCACGAGGACCACCACTCCGAACCTGAAGTCAACACTTAAAGCAGAAGAAGAATTGTTCTCAGGTCAGGTTCCGTAGCTATGGTTCATACTACTTTGCTCTTGCATCACTGTATTTACTGATACCAACTAATTTCAAATTTGAAGGATGCAATTGAAACTCCAATTGCGCAACAGGTATGTTTTAAACCTGTTTCTTCAACGTGTTTGGCTGTTTGCTGTTGTAACTTGCTCTATGTTGATTTCAGTTTCAATTGAATAAACAGTTATGTTCTCATGCCATGCACATTACAAGTGTTGTTATTGCTGTGTAGTTTCCCACACTTATATTCTGTCTATGCTGCTTTGTCTTAAATAGATATGATTCGAACTGTATCTATCTTGATTTGGCAACATAAACTAGAATGATATAGACCATACAGTGACCATACTACATAGATATATGTTTGTTTCATGCTGTTATCCTGTCCACCTTACTACTGAACTGGTTTACCAAAATGAGTTTCATATACTACATTGTAAACCTGAGATGTGTTTGTTTGTTTCTCTTTTAGAACGCGGATAAAATATTCGAGAAGAGTACCCTGTTATGCAATGGTAAAGGAAGTAATGCAGATAAGGTTCAAGATAGTGAGACATCCCTGTTGGTCTCCAAGAAAGCTGATAAAAACTATATTGAAGACACTGAGACAACCCCAAAGTCCTATCTTGATGTAGTGTTTGAGTTACTGGCTACCACTGCTGGCACCAGCTCTTCGAACTCGTTGCCTGAATCAGTTCGGCTTCTTGAGTCTCAACTTCAAGTTGAAAGACATCGATCAGATGTTATGCGACAGGAAGCCGAAGGACTGAGGAAGTCCCTGCAGAATTCAGATGCATACTTTCTGGTGCAACAGCAAGCGCTGGAGGACTTAAGCGCCAAACAAGAGAAAGTTAATAAGCTTGCTAAGCATCTTGCCAGCATTATGGGTACCCAGGATATTGTTTCTTGAGCTCTTCTGAAGTGGTTTCGGTTCTGGACTTGTTTTGCTGCGGCGTTTATATGCTGTTGTGTTCCCTATATTTGCACTGGTGGCGAACTTTGATGCCCAGTGGATGTAATATGTGTAATAGCCGTGATAGCCTAGTGTAAGTTGCTTGCTTATTTATTTCCTTGTTGTCTTGTTTATTTGTTTGCTTGTAGTCAGTGCAGTTCTTTTTCTGCGGTTTGCTAGTGGCTGCAATAACCTATTTTTTAAAACTAGGCCATAATAACCATGGGCTAATATTTACTGTAGTGACACTGGGCCTCCTACGGGCCGTAGAAACAGTGGGCCTTCTACGGGCCATAGAAACAGTGGGCCTTCTATGGGCCGTAGAAACAGTGGGCCTTCTACGCGCCGTAGAAACAGTGGGCCTTCTACGGGCCGTAGAAACAGTGGGCCTTCTACGGGTCGTATCATCAATGGGCCTTATACGGGCCGTATGATCGATTGGCCAAACATGGGCCAAACAGACCGCATTCTGGTCGTAAATGGGCTAGAGTTAGAATCATCCGTTCATGGGCCGACCATAACGGGCCATCATTAATAGGCCGTATTTGATGACGCTATGAAAACGGCCCAACGTATTAACGGACCACAAACGGGCCGACTGTAACCACGGGCTGAATTTGGCCCACAAGCAGAAAATGATAGTAACGGGCCGTAAGTAAACGAATGCTGGAAAATAGCCCAAGAATAGATGGGCTCTGAGAAGGCCGAAAGATAACATGGGCTAGAAACGGCCCAACAGAATAACGGGCCGTTAATGGGTATAAAGTGATACACTGTTCTTTACGGGCCAGTTTCACCACGGGCCGTTAATGGGTGTAAAGTGATACACTGTTCATTACGGGCCAGTTTCACCACAGGCCATTAATAGGCCAAGAGTTACATAGGGCCTCATATGGGCCGAAAGACGCCATGGGCCATACATGGGCCAAAAGTGAAAACGGGCTGGAATCATATTGGATGGCCCAGATGACGCTACTGGGCCTAATTCGAATAGGGCGTAACGGGCCTTGGGTTAGCGGGCTGTAAATGGGCTATATGCGAACAGGCCGTTAACAGGCTTTCCATGGGCCGGCCCGCCACCTTTTGACCAAGTCAAACGGGTCGGCCTTTTCACAGGAATGGGCCTTTGTTGGGCCGTGCCATGTGTCGACGTATCATAGGCGCCTTCTGTCCAATGAGTGGATGACATCTATCCCAGCGATGAGCCGACACGTGTTTCCTCCAGCCAATGATGATTTTACACGCGGAAAATCCCCATTGGTCGGGGCTGTTAACGGGTTATCGGATCCAAAACCCGACCTGATAGCTTAAGGGCGTTCCATTACGGTGGATGCCACGTGTCGGTCACCCTTGACGAAAGCACTTCTGTGACGCGCGATTTATCGTCATGGAAGTGGACACTTCCGTGATGATAATTTTGGTAATGTCATGGAACACTTCTACGACAGCACAGGTATGACTATCTTGATTCTGTCATAAATTTGTCATGGATGTGCATGCATGACAAAAAACGCGACCTACTGTGACAAACACGTATCATCACGGAAGTGTATTTGTTTTGTAGTGGCGGAGGCGAATATTTGAGTTACGAGTTTGGCCTTCATTTAAGACAATGTGTAATTGTTTCACAACTCACGCCACCTGGAACACCATAGCGTAATGGTGTGTCCTAAAGTCGTAACCGTACTTTATTAGATATGGTGCGTTCTATGATGTCTCTTACCGATTTGTCGTTATCGTTTTGGGGTTATGCATTAGAGACATCGACTTTATTAGATATGGTGCGTTCTATGATGTCTCTTACCGATTTGTCGTTATCATTTTGGGGTTATGCATTAGAGACAGCCGCATTCACGTTAAATAGGGCACCGTCTAAATCTGTTGAGACGACACCGTATGAACTATGGTTTGGCGAGAAACCTAAGCTATCGTTTTTTAAAGTTTGGGCATGTGATGCTTATGTCAAAAGGATTTAGCCTGATAAGCTCGAACCCAAAGCGGAGAAGTGCGTCTTCATAAGAAACCCTAAATAAACTTTTGTGTATACCTTCTACCACAGATCCGAAGGCAAGAACTTTGTTGCTAAGGATGGGTCATTTCTAGAGAAGGACTTTCTCTCAAAAGAAGTGAGTGGGAGGAAAGTAGAACTTGATGAGGCAGTTGTACCTACTCTTGAATTGGAAAGTAGTACATCAGAGAAAACTGTTCCTGTGATGCCTACACTAACTAGAGAGGAAGCTAATGATGATGATCATGAAACTTCACATCAAGTTACTACTAAACCTCATAGGTCGACCAGAACACGTTCCGCACCAGAGTGGTACGGTAATCCTGTCCTCGAAGTCATGTTGTTGGACAACGGCGAACTGATAACCCACAAGTATAGGGGATCAGTTGTAGCCTTTTTCGATAAGTAAGAGTGTCGAACCCAACGAGGAGCTAAAGGTAGAACAAATATTCCCTCAAGTTCTATCAACCACCGATACAACCCTACGCACGCTTAACGTTCGCTTTACCTAGAACAAGTATGAAACTAGAAGTACTTTGTAGGTGTTGTTGGATAGGTTTGCAAGATAATAAGGAGCACGTAAATAAAAGCTAGGGGCTGTTTAGATGAAGACACAACTAAGTTAGTTTTAGTAGAGAGCTTTTTGTCACGAGAAAGTTATTTCTCCCTAGGCAATCGATAACTAGACCGGTAATCATTATTGCAATTTTATTTGAGGGAGAGGCATAAGCTAACATACTTTCTCTTCTTGGATCATATGCACTTATGATTGGAACTCTAGCAAGCATCTGCAACTACTAAAGATCATTAAGGTAAAACCCAACCATAGCATTAATGTATCAAGTCCTCTTTATTCCCATACGCCATGACCCACTTATCCGTGTTTGTGTTTCAGTCACTCACGCAACGTAGACAATAAGCAAACCATGAACATATTGCAAACCCTACAGCAGGGGTCCCTCATGCTTGCGCGACATGGAGAGCACCATAGGACAGCACCAATAATAAAACATACAACTCAAACCAATCACGATCATCAATTAACCCATAGGACAAAACGGATCTACTCAAACATCATAGGATAGCCATACATCATTGGGAAATAATATATAGCATTGAGCACCATGTTTAAGTAGAGATTACAGCGGGTAAAAGAGGGGTTACACCGCTGCATAGAGGGGGGAAGAGTTGGTGATGACGGCGGTGGTGTAGATTGCGGTGACGATGATGGCCCCGGTGGCACTCCGGCGCCACCGAAAGCGAGGGGGAGAGAGCCCCCCTTCTTCTTCTTCTTCTTCTTCTTCTTCCTTGACCTTCTCCCTAGATGGGAGAAGGGTTTTCCCTCTGGTCCATGGTCTCCATGGCGTGGGAGGGGCAATAGCCCCTCCGAGATTGGATATGTCTCTCTGTCTCTCTCTGTTTCTGCGCTCCAGATTCTGCCCTTTCACCATTTCTTATATTCTCGGAGGTCCGTAACTCCGATTGGGCTGAATTTTGGACACGATCTCTATCCGGATATTAGCTTTCTTGCGGCGAAAGAAGGGCACCAACCGCCTTACAGGGTGGCCACGAGGGCCCAGGGCGCGCCTGACCCCCTGGGGCGCGCCCCCCTGCCTCGTGGCCCCCTCGGGCATCGTATCGCGTTGATTCTTCTTCCCAAAAATCACATATATTCCAAAAAAATCTCCGTCAGTTTTTATCCCGTTTGGAATCCGTTTGATATGGATTTTCTGCGAAACAAAAAAAACATGCAACAAAACAGGAACTGACACTAGGCACTGGATCAATATGTTAGTCCCAAAAATAGTATAAAAAGTTGCCAAAAGTATATGAAAATTGTATAATATTGGCATGGAACAATCAAATATTATAGATACGACGGAGACGTATCAGCATCCCCAAGCTTAATTCCTGCTCGTCCTCAAGTAGGTAAATGATAAAAAGGATAATTTTTGATGTGGAATGCTACCTAGCATAATCTTGATCATGCAATCTAATCATGGCATGAATATTAAGACACGAGTGATTCAAAGCAATAGTCTATCATTTGACATGAAGACAATAATACTTCAAGCATACTAATAAAGCAATCATGTCTTTTCAAAATAACATGGCCAAAGAAAGTTATCCCTACAAAATCATATAGCCTGGCTATGCTCCATCTTCACCACACAAAATATTCAAATCATGCACAACCCCGATGACAAGCCAAGCAATTGTTTCATACTTTTGATGTTCTCAAACCTTTTCAACTTTCACACAATACATGAGCGTGAGCCATGGATATAGCACTATAGGTGGAATAGAATATGATGGTGGAGGTTTTATAGAGAAGACAAAAAGGAGAAAGTCTCACATCGACGCGGCTAATCAACGAGCTATGGAGATGCCCATCAATTGATGTCAATGTGAGGAGTTGGGATTGCCATGCAACGGATGCACTAAGAGCTATAAGTGTATGAAATCTCAACTGAAACTAAGTGGGTGTGCATCCAACTTGCTTGCTCATGAAGACCTAGTGCGTTTGAGGAAGCCCATCGTTGGAATATACAAGCCAAGTTCTATAATGAAAATTCCCACTAGTATATGAAAGTGATAACTCAAAGAGACCCTCTATATGAAGAACATGGTGCTACTCTGAAGCACAAGTGTGGTAAAAGGATAGTAACATTGTCCCTTCTCTCTTTTTCTCTCATTTTTTTATTTTTTCTCTTTTTTCTTTTTTTCTTTTTTTAGGCTTCTTTGGCCTCTCTATTTTTTTGGGGCTTCTTTCGCCACTTTTATTTTGATAACCTCACATGGGACAATGTTCTAATAATGATGATCATCACACTTGTATTTACTTACAACTCAATATTACAACTCGATACTAGAACAAAGATATGACTCTATATGAATGCCTCTGGCAGTGTACCAGGATGTGCAATGATCTAGCGTAGCAATGACAACAAAAAATGGACAAGTCATGAAAACATCATGCTAGCTATCTTACGATCATGCAAAGCAATATGACAATAAATGCTCAAGTCATGTATATGATGATGATGGAAGTTGCATGGCAATATATCTCGGAATGGCTATGGAAATGCCATAATAGGTAGGTATGGTGGCTGTTTTGAGGAAGATATAAGGAGGCTTATGTGTGATAGAGCGTATTGTATCACGGGGTTTGGATGCATCGGCGAAGTTTGCACCAACTCTCAAGGTGAGAAAGGGCAATGCACGGTACCGAAGAGGCTAGCAATGATGGAAGGGTGAGAGTGCGTATAATCCATGGACTCAACATTAGTCATAAAGAACTCACATACTTATTGCAAAAATCTATTAGTCATTGCAACAAAGTACTACTTGCATGCTCCTACGGGATAGATTGGTAGGAAAAGACCATCGCTCGTCCCCGACCGCCACTCATAAGGAAGACAATCAATAAAGACCTCATGCTCCAACTTCGTTACATAACGGTTCACCATACGTGCATGCTACGGGAATCACAAACTTCAACACAAGTATTTCTACATTCCATAACTACCTACTAGCATGACTCTAATATCACCATCTTTATATCGCAAAACTATTGCAAGGAGTCAAACATATCATATTCAGTGATCTACAAGTTTATGTAGGATTTTATGACTAACCATGTGAATGACCAATTCCTGTCATCTCTCTAAAAAGATATAAGTGAAGCAAGAGAGTTTAATTATTTCTAAAAAAGATATGCCCACGCTCTAACAAATATAAGTGAAGCAAAAGAGCATTCTACAAATGGCGGTTTTCAATGTGAAGAGAAACACGCAATCCAAACTTCAAATGATATAAGTGAAGCACATGAAGCATTCTATAAAGCCATACTCAAAAGATTTAAGTGAAGTGCAATGAGGATTCTATAAATCAACCAAGGACTATCTCATACCAGCATGGTGCATAAAAGAAAAGTGAAAAACTAAATGCAAAAGACGCTCCAAGATTTGCACATATCGCATGAACGAAATGAATCCGAAAACATATCGATACTTGTTGAAGAAAGATGGGATGCCTTCCGGGGCATCCCCAAGCTTAGACGCTTGAGTCTCCTTGAATATTTACTTGGGGTGCATTGGGCATCCCCAAGCTTGAGCTCTTGCCTCTCCTCCTTCTCCTCACATCGAGACCTCCTCGATCTTCGAACACTTCATCCACACAAAACTCAACAGAAAACTCGGTAAGATCTGTTAGTATAATAAAGCAAATCACTACTCTAAGTACTGTTGCAAACCAATTTATATTTTGTTTTTGCATTGTAGCTACTGTAATATAACTTTTCCATTGCTTAATCCACTGATAGAAATCGATAGTTTCATCAAAACAAGCAAACTATGCATCAAAAACAGAATCTGTCTTAAACAGGACAGTCTGTAGTAATATGAACATTCACCATACTTCTGGTACTCCAAGAATCCTGCCAAAAATTAGGAAAAATAAAAAATTTGTATATAAAGACAGTGCAAAAAGTTTCAGAACCGTTTGACGTTCCAGTAAAAAATGTAAAATCGCGGACTACAGCCAAAGTTTCTGTCCTGCACCGCACAAACCAACAAGCACTGTAAACATCCTAAAGGCAAACCTTGGCACATTATTTTTGTAATACAATGGAATTTTACAAGGGAATAATTATTTTTGTTGAAAAGTTTCTGTAATCAAGATTCACAAAGTTTCCGTCAGCATGAACAAAGTTCAAGGCTAGCTCCCACTTTAACAATGCTTGTCTTTCTCACTTTCGCTTTTCTTTTTGAAAAGTTTTGGGTTCCCCTCTTTATTTTGTTTTGTTTTTAAACTATATAGAAGCACTCAACAGAAATAAATGACTCTCTAAAACTTCCGGGTTGTCTCCCTGGCAGCGCTTTCTTTAAAGCCATTAAGCTAGGCATATAGTGCTCAAGTAATGGATCCACCCGGATCCCAAGGTATATCAAAGCCAATTTGAATTAGCAATGATTTAGAATTTAGTAGTGAGCACAAAGCAACATATATCATGCAATGACGAAGTCTAACTCTCTTCCTATGCATCGGCATGTCATAAAATAACAATTCATGCACACATAGTAAAGGCCAATGCATAGTATAAACAGTTTCTTGCAATTTTATCATGTGGGAAACATAGAGAGGTGGAGATATAGTTCCTCTCTCATAATAATTGCAAGTAGGATCAGCAAGCACATGCATATTATATCTATCAAAATCATCATGTGTAGAAGTAAAACGCAACCCATCAATATAATCCTTAATAAGAGCAAACTTCTCCGATATAGTGTAGTCGGGAGAATTCAAAAAGATAATAGGACTATCATGCGTGGGTGCAATAGAAACAATTTCATTTTTAACATAAGGAACAATAGCAAGTTCATCTCCATAAGCATAATTCATATTGGCATCTTGGCCACAAGCATAGCAAGCATCATCAAAAAGGGATATTTCAAAAGAATCAATGGGATCATAACAATCATCATAGCATTCATCCTTCTGTAAGCACGAAAGGAAATTAAACAATGTATGAGTTGAAGAGTTACTCTCATTATAAGGTGGGCACGGGTAGCTAATCCGCTCTTCCTTCTTTTGTTCTTCGCTCTCCTCCTCATCTTTTTCATCCAATGAGCTCACAATGTCATTAATTTCTTCTTCCATAGACTCCTGCAAAATATTAGTCTCTTCTTGGACAGCGGAGGAGTCCTCAATATATGGTTTAACATAAGGATTAGAAGCATAATTATCATAGCAATATTTAAGTATGGCAAAATTTTCAGATTTGTAAAGAGTAGCATCATACTTTCCAATCAAAGAAGCAATTTCATAAGCACCCTTAAAAGCAATAAATTCTTCAATTTGTTGAACATCATAGTAATTATAAACACCCTTAGCATACGAAGATACGATTCCATTATCACTAAACTCACATTGGTAGGTAAGGTGTTTCTTAGGGTCTTCAGAACAACAAGTAAAATCATATATTTCACATAAATTCCAAGCATAGCATTGCAAACGATGAATTTGATCCAGTAAAAGTTTCCCTTTTTCAGATATGCGGTGTCGCACATAACAAGCATGCTCATCTAAAGATTTGCCCTCGACTAAGCTAGTTGGGGTTTCGGCACAAGCACATATGATCCAAGTAAAAAGCTCCAGGAGTGTGATAGATTTTGAGTGGTTCTTCAACCATTGGTTCAGTAGGTACCACTATTTTTTTTGGTATTTTGCGTTTCCTACCCATAACTAAAGATAGGGAACAACTTAGAACAGGAAATAAAAATTACTTAGTGATAAAGCAAACAAGCATACACGAGAATATTCACCCCACGCTATAACTCCCCGGCAACGGCGCCAGAAAAAGGTCTTGATAACCCACAAGTATAGGGGATCAGTTGTAGCCTCTTTCGATAAGTAAGAGTGTCGAACCCAACGAGGAGCTAAAGGTAGAACAAATATTCCCTCAAGTTCTATCGACCACCGATACAACTCTACGCACGCTTAACGTTCGCTTTACCTAGAACAAGTATGAAACTAGAAGTACTTTGTAGGTGTTGTTGGATAGGTTTGCAAGATAATAAGGAGCACGTAAATAAAAGATAGGGGCTGTTTAGATGAAGACACAACTAAGTTAGTTTTAGTAGAGAGCTTTTTGTGATGAGAAAGTTATTTGTCCCTAGGCAAACGATAACTAGACCGGTAATCACTATTGCAATTTTATTTGAGGGAGAGGCATAAGCTAACATACTTTCTCTTCTTGGATCATATGCACTTATCATTGGAACTCTAGCAAGCATCCGCAACTACTAAAGGTCGTTAAGGTAAAACCCAACCATAGCATTAAAGTATCAAGTCCTCTTTATTCCCATACGCCATGACCCACTTATCCGTGTTTGTGTTTCAGTCACTCACGCAACACAGACAATAAGCAAACCATGAACATATTGCAAACCCTACAGCAGGGATCCCTCACGCTTGTGCGACACGGAGAGCACCATAGGACAACACCAATAATAAAACATACAACTCAAACCAATCACGATCATCAATTAACCCATAGGACAAAACGGATCTACTCAAACATCATAGGATAGCCATACATCATTGGGAAATAATATATAGCGTTGAGCACCATGTTTAAGTAGAGATTACAGTGGGTAAAAGAGGGGTTACACCGCTGCATAGAGGGGAGAAGAGTTGGTGATGACGGCGGTGGTGTAGATTGTGGTGACGATGATGGCCCCGGGGCACTCCGGCGCCACCGGAAGCGAGGGGGAGAGAGCACCCCTTCTTCTTCTTCTTCCTTGACCTTATCCCTAGATGGGAGAAGGGTTACCCTCTGGTCCATGGTCTCCATGGCATGGGAGGGGCGAGAGCCCCTCCGAGATTGGATCTGTCTCTCTCTGTTTCTGCGCTCCAGATTCTGCCCTTTCACCGTTTCTTATATTCCCGGAGATCCGTAACTCCGATTGGGCTGAATTTTGGACACGATATCTATCCGGATATTAGCTTTCTTGCGGCGAAAGAAGGGCACCAACTGCCTTACGGGGTGGCCACGAGGGCCCAGGGCGCGCCTGACCCCCTAGGGCACGCCCCCTGCCTCGTGGCTCCCTCGGGCATCGTATCGCGTTGATTCTTCTTCCCAAAAATCACATATATTCCCAAAAAAAATCTCCGTCAGTTTTTATCCTGTTTGGACTCCGTTTGATATGGATTTTCTACGAAACAAAAAAAACATGCAACAAACAGGAACTGGCACTAGGCACTGGATCAATATGTTAGTCCCAAAAATAGTATAAAAAGTTGCCAAAAGTATATGAAAGTTGTATAATATTGGCATGGAACAATCAAAAATTATAGACACGACGGAGATGTATCACGAACCTACGAACTATGAAGAAGCTATGACAAGCCCATATTCTGACAAATGGCTTGAGGCCATGAAATCTGAGATAGGATCCATGTATGAGAACAAAGTATGGACTTTGGTAGACTTGCCCGATGATTGGCAAGCCGTTGAGAATAAATGGATCTTTAAGAGGAAGACGGACATTGATGGTTATATCACTGTCTACAAAGCTTGACTTGTTGCAAAAGGTTTTCGACAAGTTCAAGGGCTTGACTATGATGAGACTTTCTCACCCAAAGCGATGCTTAAGTCTGTCTGAATCATGTTAGCGATTGCCGCATTTTATGATTATGAAATAGCAAATGGATGTCAAAACTGCATTCGTTAATGAGTTTCTTAAAGAAGAGAGTATATGATGCAACTAGAAGGTTTTGTCGATCCTAAAGGTACTAACAAAGTGTGCAAGCTCCAGCCATCCATCTATGGACTGGTGCAAGCATCTCGGAGTTGGAATAAACGCTTTGATGAGGTGATCAAAGCATTTGGTTTTATACATACTTAGTGAAGCCTGTATTTACAAGAAAGTGAGTGGGAGCTCTGTAGCATTTCTAATATTATATGTGGATGACATATTGCTGATTGAAAATGATATAGAATTTCTGGATAGCATAAAAGGATATTTGAATAAGAGTTTTTCAATGAAAGACCTCGTTAAACCTGCTTACATATTGGGCATCAAGATCTATAGAGATAGATCAAGACGCTTGATAAGACTTTCAATGAGTACATACCTTGACAAGATTTTGAAGGAGTTCAAAATGGATCAGTCAAAAAGGAGTTCTTGTCTGTATTGTAAGGTGTGAAGTTGAGTAAGACTCAAAACCCGGCCACGGCAGAAGAAAGAGAAAGGATGACAGTCATTCCCTATGCCTCAACCATAGGCTCTATAATGTATGCTATGTTGTGTACCAGACCTGATGTGTGCCTTGCCATGAGTCTGGCAAGGGGGTACAATAGTTATCCAGGAGTGAATCACTAGAAATCGATCAAAATTATCCTTAGTAACTAGAGGACTAAGGAAATGTTTCTCGATTATGGAGGTGATAAAGAGTTCGTCGTAAAGGGTTACGTCGATGCAAGCTTTGACACCGATCCGGATAACTCTGAGTAGCAAACCGGATACGTATAATGGAGCAGTCATTTGGCATAGCTCCAAGTGAAGCATGATAGCAGCATCTACAATATGACATAAGGATTTGCAAAATACGCATGGATCTGAATGTTGCAGACCCGTTGACTAAGCCTCTTCCACGAGCAAAACATGATCACACCTTAGAACTAATTGGGTGTTAATCACATGGCGATGTGAACTAGATTATTGACTCTAGTGCAAGTGGGAGACTGTTGGAAATACACCCTAGAGGCAATAATAGAGTGGTTATTATTATATTTCCTTAATCATGATAAAGGTTTATTATTCATGCTATAATTGTATTGACCGGAAACTTAAAACCATGTGTGGATACATAAACAAATACCATGTCCCTAGTGAGCCTCTACTAGACTAGCTCGTTGATCAGAGATGGTTAAGGTTTCCTAACCATAGACATGAGTTGTCATTTGATAACGGGATCACATCATTAGGATAATGATGTGATGGATAAGACCCAACCTTTAGCATAGAATATGATCGTTCGGTTTATTGCTACTGCTTTCTTAATGTAAAATACATGTTTCTTCGAACATGAGATCATGCAACTCCCGGACTCCGGAGGAATGCCCTGTGTGCCATCAAACATCACAACGTAACTGGGTGATCATAAAGGTGCTCTAAAGGTATCTCCAAAGGTGTCTGCTGAGTTGGCATGGATCGAGACTGGGATTTGTCACTCCGTATGATGGAGAGGTATCTCTGGGCCCTCTCGGTAATACAGCATCACAAGAAGCTTGCAAGCAAAGTCACTAAGGAGTTAGTTACAGGATGATGTATTACGGAACGAGTAAAGAGACTTGCCGGTAACGAGATTGAACTAGGTATGAAGATACCGACGATCGAATCTCGGGCAAGTAACACACCGACAAACAAAGGGAGCTACGTATGTTGTCATAAAGGTTCGACCGATAAAGATCTTCATAGAATATGTAGGAACCAATATGGGCATCCAGGTCCCGCTATTGGCTATTGACCGGAGAAGCGTCTTGGTCATGTCTACATCATTCTCGAACCCGTAGGGTCCGCACGCTTAACGTTCATTGACGATATAGTATTATATGAGTTATGGTGACCGAATGTTGTTCGGAGTCCCGGATGAGATCACGGACACGACGAGGAGCTCCGGAATGGTCCGGAGGTAAAGATTGATATATAAGATGATATGGTTAGGCTAAGGGGTAAGGCCCACGGGGCTTTAGGTCGATGCAAAGGGGTTTTCTCGGAGGGCATGGGCTAGACGCCGAAGTTCCTGGCGTCTACCCCCTGGGCGAGACGCCGTAGTTCGTGGCGCTTATGTAAACGCCGGGAACCATGGCGTTTGGCCATGGAAGTCCGAGAAGGACTCTTCTTTGCGTGCTAAACCGACTTTGAGGAGGTTCTTTCTCCAATAAACGACCCCATGGCTCAACATATAAATAGTGGGGCAGGGCTAGCACCCGGAACACATCAAGATTCACCAAGCCGTGTGCCGGCAACCCCGCCCCTCTAGTTTATCCTCCATCATAGTTTCCGCTGTGCTTGGCGAAACCCTGCAGAGATTGTTCTTCACCACCACCGTCACCACGCCGTCGTGCTGCTGGGACTCATCTACTACTTCGCCGCTCTTGCTGGATCAAGAAGGCGAGGACGTCATCAAGCTGAATGTGTGCTGAACACGGAGGTGCCGTACGTTCGGTACTTGATCGGGACGGATCGTGAAGGTGTACGACTACATCAACCGCGTTGATAAACGCTTCCGCTTAGTGATCTTCAAGGGTATGAAGATGCTCTCCCCCTCTTGTAGTTATGCATCTCCATGGATAGATCTTGCATGTGCATAGAAATTTTTTGTTTTCCGTGCAACGTTCCCCAAGAGTTCAATGCGCCATGTTGTATGGCTTAGAACTGGGACTTCAAAGGCGTTTTGAACGTCTTGGAGCATATGAGATGTTCCAGGAGTTGAAGTTTATTTTTGAGAAAAATGCCCGGATTGAGAGGTATGAGACCTCTGATAAGTTATATACTTGCAAAATGGAGGAGAACAGCTCTGTCAGTGAGCACATACTTAGAATGTCTGGGTATTACAACCGTCTGGCTGAGTTGGGAGTTGAGCTCCCGCCTGACGCGATCACTGACAGAGTTCTTCAATCACTACCACCTAGCTACAAGAGCTTTGCATTCAACTATAACATGCAAGGAATGAACAAGTCAGTCTCCGAGCTATTCGCGATGCTGAAAGTCGCGGAAGTAGACATCCAGAAGGAGCATCAAGTGTTGATGGTCAATAAAACCACTAGTTTCGAGAAGAGCAAGGGAAAGAAGGGAAACTTCAAGAAGAGTGGCAAAGCAGTTGCTCCTCCCATGAAGAAACCCAAGGCTGGACCCAAGCCGAAAACTGAGTGCTTCTATAGCAAGGGAACTGGCCACTGGAAGCAAAATTGCCCCAAGTATCTGGCCGACAAGAAGGGGGCCAACGTCAACAAAGGTATATATGATATACATGTTATTGATGTGTACCTTGCCAGCTCTTGTTTTAGTTCCTGGGTATTTGATACCGGTTCGATTGCTCACATTTGCAACTCAAAACAGGAACTACGGAATAGACGAAGGCTGGCGAAGGACGAAGTGACGATGCGCGTGGGAAATGGTTCCAAGGTTGATGTGATCACCGTCGGCACGCTTGCTCTTTGATTACCATCAGGATTAGTGACGAACCTAAATAATTGTTATTTAGTGACTGCGTTGAGCATGAACATTATATCCGGATCTTGTTTAATGCGAGACGGTTACTCATTTAAATCAAAGAATAATGGTTGTTCTATTTATATGGGTAATATATTTTATGGTCATGCACCCATTGTGAGGGGTTTATTCTTATTGAATCTCGATAGTGATGATACACATGTTCATAACATTGATGCCAAAAGATGTAGAGTTGATAATGATAGTACCACTTTCTTGTGGCACTACCGCTTAGGTCATATTGGTGTAAAGCGCATGAAGAAACTCCATGTTGATGGACTTTCGAAGTCACTTGATTTTGAACCACTTGACACATGCGAACCATGCCTCTTGCGCAAGATGACTAAAACCCCATTTTCCGGAACAATGGAACGGGCAAGTGACTTGTTGGAAATCATACATACTGATGTGTGTGGTCCGATGAGTGTTGACGCGCGCAGTGGATATCGTTACTTTCTCACCTTCACCGATGATTAGAGTAGATATGGGTATATTTACTTAATGAAGCATAAGTCTGAAACGATTGAAAAGTTTAAGCAATTTCAGAGTGAAGTTGAGAATCATCATAACAAGAAGATTAAATTCCTATGATTTGATTGAGGGGGAGAGTATCCGAGTTATGAGTTTGGCAATCACTTAAGACAATGTGGAATTGTTTCACAACAGACGCCACCTGGAACACCATAGTGTAATGGTGTGTCCGAACATCGTAATCGTACCTTACTGGATATGGTGCGTGTATGATGTCCCTTATCGATCTGCCACTCTCGTTTTGGGGTGATGCATTAGAGAGAGCTGGATTCACTTTAAAGAGGGCACCATCTAAGTCCGTAGAGACGACACCGTATGAAGTATGGTTTGGCGGAAAACCTAAGCTATCGTTTCTTAAGGTTTGGGGTTGCAATGCTTATGTCAAAAGTGAAGGAAATATGCCCTAGAGGCAATAATAAACTTGTTATTTATATTTCCTTATATCATGGTAAATGTTTATTATTCATGCTAGAATTCTATTAACTGGAAACTTAGTACATGTGTGAGTGTCCCTAGTATACCTCTACTTGACTAGCTCGTTAATCAAAGATGGTTAAGTTTCCTGACCATAGACATGTGTTGTCATTTGATGAACGGGATCACATCATTAGAGAATGATGTGATGGACAAGACCCATCCTTTAGCTTAGCATAATGATCGTTAAGTTTTATTGCTATTGTTTTCTTCATGACTTATACATATTCCTCTGACTATGAGATTATGCAACTCCCGAATACCGGAGGAACACCTTGTGTGCTATCAAACGTCACAACATAACTGGGTGATTATAAAGATGCTCTATAGGTGTCTCTGAAGGTGTTTGTTGGGTTGGCATAGATCGAGATTAGGATTTGTCACTCCGAGTATCGGAGAGGTATCTCTGAGCCCTCTCGATAATGCACATCGCTATAAGCCTTGCAAGCAATGTGATTAATGAGTTAGTTACAGGATGATGCATTACGGAATGAGTAAAGAGACTTGCCGGTAACGAGATTGAACTAGGTATGATGATACTGATGATCGAATCTCGGGCAAGTAACATACCGATGACAAAGGGAATAACGTATGTTGTTATTGCGATTTGACCGATAAAGATCTTCGTAGAATATGTAGGAACCAATATGAGCATCTAGGTTCCACTATTGGTTATTGACTGGAGATGTGTCTCGGTCATGTCTACATAGTTCTCGAACCCGTAGGGTCCGCACGCTTAATGTTCGATGACGATTTGTATTATGAGTTATGTGTTTTGGTGACCAAAGTTTGTTCAGAGTCCCGGATGAGAACACGGACATGACAAAGAGTCTCGAAATGGTCAAGAGGTAAATATTGATATATTGGAAGGTTATATACGGACACCGGAATGGTTCCGAAGAGGTTCGGGGATTTTTTGGAGTACCGGGAGGTTACCGGAACCCCCCGGGAAAGTTAATGGGCCTCATGGGCCATAATGGAGAGGAGGAGGCAAGCCACGGGAGGTGGCACCCCCCCAAGCTAATCTGAATTGGACAAGGGGTGGGGGTGCGGTCCCCCTTTCCTTCTCCCTCTCCACCTCTTTCCCCTTTCCCCTCTCCGTAAGAAGGAAAAAGAGGGGGGAATCCTACTAGGAGTGGAGTCCTAGTAGGACTCCCCCCTCCTTGGCGCGCCCCTTGTGGCCGGCCTCCTCCCCTCCTCCTTTATATACAGGGGCGGGGGCACCCCAAAGGCACATCAATTGTTCTCTTAGCCGTGTGCGGTGCCCCCTCCACAGTTTACTCCTCCGGTCATAGCGTCGTAGTGCTTATGCGAAGCCCTGCACGGATCACATCACCATCACCGTCACCACGCCATCGTGCTGACGGAACTCTACCTCGACCCTCTGCTGGATCAAGAGTTCGGGGAACGTCATCGAGCTGAACGTGTGCAGAACACGGAGGTGCCGTACGTTTGGTACTAAGATCGGCTGGATCATGAAGACGTTCGACTACATCAACCGCGTTAACCTAACGCTTCCGCTTTCGGTCTACGAGGGTACGTAGACACACTCTCCCCCTCTCGTTGCTATGCATCTCCTAGATAGATCTTGCGTGATCGTAGGAATTTTTTGAAATTGCATGTTATGTTCCCGAATCGGAGAAGTGCGTCTTCATAGGATACCCAAAAGAAACTGTTGGGTACACCTTCTATCACAGATCCGAAGGCAAGATATTCGTTGCTAAGAATGAATCCTTTCTAGAGAAGGAGTTTCTCTCGAAAGAAGTGAGTGGAAGGAAAGTAGAACTTGATGAGGTAATTGTACCTTCTCCCGAATTGGAAAGTAGTTCATCACAGAAATCAGTTCCAGTGATTCCTACACCAATTAGTGAGGAAGCTAATGATGATAATCATGAAACTTCAGATCAAGTTACTACCGAACCTCGTAGGTCAACCAGAGTACGGTCCGCACCAGAGTGGTACGGTAATCCTGTTCTGGAAGTCATGTTACTAGACCATGACGAACCTACAAACTATGAGGAAGCAATGATGAGCCCAGATTCCGCGAAATGGCTTGAGGCCATGAAATCTGAGATGGGATCCATGTATGAGAACAAAGTGTGGACTTTGGTTGACTTGCCCGATGATCGGCAAGCCATAGAAAATAAATGGATCTTCAAGAAGACCGACGTTGATGGTAATGTTACTGTCTATAAAGCTCGACTTGTTGCGAAAGGTTTTCGACGAGTTCAAGGAGTTGACTACGATGAGACCTTCTCACCCGTAGCGATGCTTAAGTCTGTCCGAATCATGCTAGCAATTGCCGCATTTTATGATTATGAAATTTGGCAAATGGATGTCAAAACTGCATTCCTTAATGGATATCTTAAAGAAGAGTTGTATATGATGCAACCAGAAGGTTTTGTCGATCCTAAAGGTGCTAACAAAGTGTGCAAGCTCCAACGATCCATTTATGGATTGGTGCAAGCATCTCGGAGTTGGAATATACGCTTTGATAGTGTGATCAAAGCATATGGTTTTATACATACTTTTGGAGAAGCCTGTATTTACAAGAAAGTGAGTGGGAGCTCTGTAGCATTTCTAATATTATATGTGGATGACATATTGTTGATTGGAAATAATACAGAATTTCTGGATAGCATAAAAGGATACTTGAATAAGAATTTTTCAATGAAAGACCTTGGTGAAGCTGCTTATATATTGGGCATCAAGATCTATAGAGATAGATCAAGACGCTTAATTGGACTTTCACAAAGCACATACCTTGATGAAGTTTTGAAGAAGTTCAAAATGGACCAGTCAAAGAAAGGGTTCTTGCCTGTGTTACAAGGTGTGAAGTTGAGTCAAACTCAATGCCCGACCACTGCAGAAGATAGAGAGAAAATGAAAGTCATTCCCTATGCCTCAGCCATAGGTTCTATCATGTATGCAATGCTGTGTACTAGACCTGATGTGTGCCTTGCTATAAATTTAGCAGGGAGGTACCAAAGTAATCCAGGAGTGGATCACTGGACAGCGGTCAAGAACATCCTGAAATACCTGAAAAGGACTAAGGATATGTTCATCATTTATGGAGGTGACAAAGAACTTGTCGTAAATGGTTACGTCGATGCAAGCTTTGACACTGATCCGGATGACTCTACATCACAAGCCGGATATGTATTTATATTGAATGGTGGAGCTGTCAGTTGGTGCAGTTCCAAGCAGAGCGTCGTGGCAGGATCTACGTGTGAAGCGGAGTACATAGCTGCTTCGGAAGCAGCAAATGAAGGAGTTCATATCTGATCTAGGTCTAATACCTAGTGCATCGGGTACAATGGAAATCTTTGGTGATAATACTGGAGCAATTGCCTTGGCGAAGGAATCCTGATTTCACAAGAGAACCAAACACATCAAGAGATGCTTCAACTCTATCCATGATCAAGTCAAGGAGGGAGACATAGAGATTTGCAAAATACAGACGGATCCAAATGTTGCAGACCCGTTGACTAAGTCTCTTCCACGAGCAAAACATGATCAGCACCAAGACTCCATGGGTGTTAGAATCATTACTATGTAATCTAGATTATTGACTCTAGTGCAAGTGGGAGACTAAAAGAAATATGCCCTAGAGGCAATAATAAAGTTGTTATTTATATTTCCTTATATCATGATAAATGTTTATTATTCATGCTAGAATTGTATTAACCGGAAACTTAGTACATGTGTGAATACATAGACAAAACAGAGTGTCCCTAGTATGCCTCTACTTGACTAGCTCGTTAATCAAAGATGGTTAAGTTTCATGACCATAGACATGTGTTGTCATTTGATAAACGGGATCACATCATTAGAGAATTATGTGATGGACAAGACCCATTCGTTAGCTTAGCATAGTGATCGTTAAGTTTTATTGCTATTGCTTTCTTCATGACTTATACATATTCGTCTGACTATGAGATTATGCAACTCCCGAATACCAGAGGAACACCTTGTGTGCTATCAAACGTCACAACGTAACTGGGTGATTATAAAGATGCTCTACAGGTGTCTCCGAAGGTGTTTGTTGGGTTGGCATAGATCGAGATTAGGATTTGTCACTCCGAGTATCGGAGAGGTATCTCTGGGCCCTCTCGGTAATGCACATCACTATAAGCCTTGCAAGCAATGTGACTAATGAGTTAGTTATGGGATGATGCATTACGGACCAAGTAAAGAGACTTGCCGGTAACGAGATTGAACTAGGTATGATGATACCGACGATCGAATCTCGGGCAAGTAACATACCGATGACAAAGGGAATAACGTATGTTGTTATTGTGGTTTGACCGATAAAGATCTTCGTCGAATATGTAGGAACCAATATGAGCATCCAGGTTCCGCTATTGGTTATTGACCGGAGATGTGTCTCGGCCATGTCTACATAGTTCTCGAACCCGTAGGGTCCGCACGCTTAATGTTCGATGATGATTTGTATTATGAGTTATGTATTTTGGTGACCGAAGTTTGTTCAGAGTCCCGGATGAGATCACAGACATGACAAGGAGTCTCGAAATGGTCGAGAGGTAAAGGTTGATATATTGGAAGGTTATATACGGACACCAAAATGGTTCCGAAGAGGTTCGGGGATTTTTCGGAGTACCGGGAGGTTACCGGAACCCCCCGGGAAAGTTAATGGGCCTCATGGGCCATAGTGGAGAGGAGGAGGCAGGCCACGGGAGGTGGCGCCCCCCCCCCCCCCCAAGCCAATCCGAATTGGACAAGGGGTGGGGGGCGCGGGCCCCCTTTCCTTCTCCCTCTCCACCTCTCTCCCCTTTCCCCTCTCCGTAAGAAGGAAAAAGAGGGGGGAGGGTGAATCCTACTAGGAGTGGAGTCCTAGTAGGACTCCCCCCTCCTTGGCGCGCCCCTTGTGGCCAGCCTCCTCCCCTCCTCCTTTACATACGGGGGCGGGGGGCAACCCAAAGGCACATCAATTGTTCTCTTAGCCGTGTGCGGTGCCCCCCTCCACAGTTTACTCCTCCGGTCATAGCGTCATAGTGCTTATGCGAAGCCCTGCGCGGATCACATCACCATCACCGTCACCATGCCGTCGTGCTAACGGAACTCTCCCTCGACCCTCTGCTGGATCAAGAGTTCGAGGGACGTCATCGAGCTAAATGTGTGCAGAACACGGAGGTGTCGTACGTTCGGTACTAAGATCGGTTGGATCGTGAAGACATTTGACTACATCAACCACGTTAACCTAACGCTTCCGCTTTCGGTCTATGAGGGTACGTAGACATACTCTCCCCCTCTCGTTGCTATGCATCTCCTAGATAGATCTTGCGTGATCATAGGATTTTTTTTGAAATTTCATGCTACGTTCCCCAACAAAAAGGCTTCAGCCAGAAAAGGTCGAACCTAAAGCGGACAAATGCGTCTTCATAGGATACCCAAAGGAGACGATTGGGTATACCTTCTATCTCAGATCAGAGGGCAAAGTGTTTTTCACTAAGAACGGGTCCTTCCTCGAGAAAGAGTTTCTCTCGAAAGAATTGAGTGGGAGGAAGATAGAACTTGATGAGGTTGTTGAACCTTTACTTCAACCAGAGAGTAGCACAACGCAGAAAGATGTTTCTGTGGCACCTACGTCAGTTGAAGAGGAAGCTAATGATAGTAATCATGAAGTTTCGGATCAAGTTACTATCTAACCTCGTAGGTCGACAAGGATACATGTTGCTCCTGAGTGGTACGATTATCCTGTCTTAGAGGTCATGTTGTTGGACAACGATGAACCTACGAGCTATGGAGAAGCGATGGTGGGCCCAGATTCCGACAAATGGTTAGAGGCCATGAAATCCGAGATGGGATCCATGTATGAAAACAAAGTATGGACTTTGGAAGTATTATCTAAAGGGCGAAAGGCCATTCAGAATAAGTGGATCTTCAAGAAGAAGACAGACGCGGACGGTAATGTCACCATCTATAAAGCTCGACTTGTGGCAAAGGGGTTTTCACAAGTTCAAGGAGTTGACTATGATGAGACTTTCTCACCCGTAGTGATGCTTAAGTCCATCAGAATCATGTGGGCAATAACTGCATTTTTCGATTATGAAATCCGGCAGATGGATGTCAAAACAGCGTTCCTTAACGGTTTCCTTAAGGAAGAGTTGTATATGATGCAACCATAAGGTTTTGTCGATCCAAAGAATGTTGACAAAGTGAGCAAGCTCCAGTGATCCATTTATGGACTGCAAGCATCTCGGAGTTGGAATCTTCGCTTTGATGAGGTGATCAAAGCGTTTGGGTTTATACAAGTTTATGGAGAAGCTTGCATTTACAAGAAAGTGGGTGGTAGCTCTATAGCGTTTCTAATATTATATGTGGATGACATATTGCTGATTGGAAACAATATAGGACTTTTGGAAAACGCGAAGGCATGTTTGAACAAGAGTTTTTCAATGAAGGACCTAGGAGAAGCTGCTTTCATATTAGGCATCAAGATCTATAGTGATAGATCGAGACGCTTAATAGGACTTTCACAAAGCACATACCTTGATAAGATTTTGAAGAAGTTCAAAATGGATCAGTCCAAGAAGGGGTTGTTGCCTGTTTTGCAAGGTGTGAACTTGAGTAGGACTCAATGCCCAGCGACTACAGAGGATAGAGAAAAGATGAGTGTCATCGCCTATGCTTCAGCCATATGCTCTATTATGTATGCGATGTTGTGCACGAGACCAGATGTCAGCCTTGCCATAAGTGTGGCTAGAAGGTTTCAAAGTGATCCAGGAGTGGAACACTGGACAGCGGTCAAGAATATCCTTAAGTACCTGAAAAGGACTAAGGAAATGTTTCTCATTTATGGAGGTGATCAAGAGCTCGTTGTAAAGGGTTACGTCGATGCAAGCTTTGACACTGATCCGGATGACTCTAAGTCTCAACCCGGATACGAATACATTCTAAATGGGGGAGCGGTAAGCTGGTGCAGTTCCAAGCAAAGTGTGGTAGCTGATCCTACATGCGAAGCGGAGTACATAGCTGCCTCGGAGGCAACAAAGGAAGGTGTCTGGATGAAGCAGTTCATGACAGATCTTGGAGTTGTGCCCGGTGCACTAGACCCGATGACTCTGTTTTGTGACAACACTGGTGCATTGCTCTAGCCAAGGAACCAAGGTTTCACAAGAGGACCAGACACATAAAGCGGCGCTTCAATTCCATCCGCGATGCGATCAAGGAGGAGGACATAAACATTTGCAAAGTACACACGGATCTGAATGTTGCAGATCCGCTGACTAAACCTCTTCCACGGGAAAAACATGATCAACACCAGAATTCTATGGGTGTTAGATTCATTACCATGTAATGCTAGATTATTGACTCTAGTGCAAGTGGGAGACTGTTGGAAATATGCCCTAGAGGCAATAATAAAGTGGTTATTATATCTCCTTGTTCACGATAATCATTTATTATCCATGCTATAGTTGTATTGATTGGTAACTCAAATACATGTGTGGATGCATAGACAACAACATGTCCCTAGAGAGTCTCTACCGGACTAGCTCGTTGATCAAAGATGGCTATGGTTTCCTAGCCATAGACATGAGTTGTCATTTGATAACGGGATCACATCATTAGGAGAATGATGTGATGGACAAGACCCAAAGTATAAGCGTAGCATATGATCGTATCAAGTTTATTGCTATCGTTTTCTGCATGTCAAGTATGTGTTCCTATGACCATGAGATCATGCAACTTACTCACACTGGAGGAATATCTTGTCTGTAACAAACGTCGCAACATAAACTGGGTGACTATAAAGATGCTCTACATGTATCTCTGAGAGTGTCTGTTGAGTTGGCATGGATCAAGACTGGTGTGACGCCCCCGATTTGACCGTACACTAATCATGCACGCAAATGTGTACGATCAAGATCAGGGACTCACGGGAAGATATCACAACACAACTCTACAACATAAATAAGTCATACAAGCATCATAATACAAGCCAGGGGCCTCGCTCGAATACAAGTGCTCGATCATAGACGAGTCAGCGGATGCAATAATATCTGAGTACAGACATAAGTTAAACAAGTTTGCCTTAAGAAGGCTAGCACAAACTGGGATACCGATCGAACGAGGCGCAGGCCTCCTGCCTGGGATCCTCCTAACTACTCCTGGTCGTCGTCAGCGGGCTGCACGTAGTAGTAGGCTCCTCCGGTGTAGTAGGAGTCGTCGTTGACGGTGGCGTCTGGCTCCAGGGCTCCAGCATCTGGTTGCGACAACCAGGTAGAAAGGAAAGGGGGAAAAGAGGGAGAAAAGCAACCGTGAGTACTCATCCAAAGTACTCGCAAGCAAGGAGCTACACTACATATGCATGGGTATATGTGTAAAGGGTCATATCGGTGGACTGAACTGCAGAATGCCAGAATAAGAGGGGGATAGCTAATCCTGTCGAAGACTACGCTTCTGGCCATCTCCATCTTGTAGCATGTAGAAGAGAGTAGATTGAAGTCCTCCAAGTAGCATCGCATAGCATAATCCTACCCGGCGATCCCCTCCTCGTCGCCCTGTTAGAGAGCGATCACCGGGTTGTATCTGGCACTTGGAAGGGTGTGTTTTATTAAGTATCCAGTTCTAGTTGTCATAAGGTCAAGGTACAACTCCGGGTCGTCCTTTTACCGAGGGACACGGCTATTCGAATAGATAAACTTCCCTGCAGGGGTGCACCACATAACCCAACACGCTCGATCCCCTTTGGCCGGACACACTTTCCTGGGTCATGCCCGGCCTCGGAAGATCAACACGTCGCAGCCCCACCTAGGCTCAACAGAGAGGTCAGCACGCTGGTCTAAACCCTATGCGCGCAGGGGTCTGGGCCCATCGCCCATTGTACACCTGCACGTTGCGTACGCGGCCGGAAGCAGACCTAGCCCCCTTAATACAAGCGCGAGCTTACGGTCCAATGCGGCGCGCGCCACTCAGTCGCTGACGTCAAAAAGAGCTTCGGCTGATACCACGACGTCGAGTGCCCATAACTGTTCCCGCATAGTTGGTTAGTGCGTATAGACCAAATGGCCAGACTCAGATCAAATACCAAGAACTCGTTAAGCGTGTTAAGTATCCGCGAACGCCGACCAGGGCCAGGCCCACCTCTCTCCTAGGTATTCTCAACCTGCCCTGTCGCTCCGCCACAAAGTAACAGTCGGGGGCCGTCGGAAACCCAGGCCCACCTCTACCGGGATGGAGCCACCTGTCCTTTCAGCCCCCTCATCAGTAGCACTTGCGGGTACTCAACGAGCCGACCCGACTTTAGTCACCACATGTGTCATGTATATAGGATATAAGTATATACCCGTGATCACCGCCCAGGTGATCACGGCCCGATAGTATAGCATAGCAGACGGACAAGAATGTAGGGCCACTGATGGAAAACTAGCATCCTATACTAAGCAGTAGGATGGCATGTAAGGGAAACAACTGTAGCAACAATGACAGGCTATGCATCAGTATAGGATTAACCGAAAGCAGTAACATGCTACACTACTCTAATGCACGCAGTATAGAGAAGGAATAGGCGATATCTGGTGATCAAGGGGGGGGCTTGCCTGGTTGCTCTGGCAAGTAGGAGGGGTCGTCAACTCCGTAGTCGAACTGGGCAGCAGCAGCGTCGGTCTCGTAGTCTACCGGAGAGAAGAGGGGGGAAGAAACAGTAAATACAATGCAAACATAAGCATGACGATGCGTGACATGACAATGAGCGGTGCTAGGTGTGCCCTAACGCGGCAGTAGGTGGTACCGGCGAAGGGGGGAACATCCGGGAAAGTATTCCCGATGTTTCGCGTTTTCAGACAGACGGACCAGAGGGGGAAAGTTCCATGTTCGCTATGCTAGGAACGTGTGGCTGACAAACGGACTACGTATTCAGATTCGTCTCGTCGTTCTGAGCAACTTTCATGTACAAAGATTTTCCATCCGAGCTACGGTTTATTTTATATTAAATTTTAAAGATTTAAGTCATTTTTAGAATTTAATAAATTAATTTAATTCGAAATTTAATTAATGCATCAGCATGACGTCAGCAGTCAACGTTGACCGTTGACCTGGTCAACCTGACAGGTGGGTCCCACCTGTCAGGGGCTGTTAGCTAATTAACAGTAGTTAATTAGGTTAATTAATTATTAAGTTAATTAATCTTAATTAGTTAATATTAACAGGATTAATTAAGTTAATTAATTATCTTAATTAATTATCTTTATTATTTATTTATTTTTATTTATTTTAAATCATTTTTTTATTACGTTCTGGGCGCGGGGGCCCACCTGTCTGTGGCCCATAGGGGGTTCGGGCTCAGGGGCGCGCGGCCCCACCTGGCAGTGGCCCAGGGGCCACAGGCGGGCGCGGGCGCGGCGCGCGTGTGCGTGGGCGACGGGCGCCCGTAGCCTGCCCGGGGCAGGGCGGGGCCGTGGCCATGGCGGGGGTTTGCCGCAGCGGGGCACGAGGGCCACGGCGGCCGGAGGCGGGGCGAGCGCCGTGCGGGGCGGAGGAAGTGGCCGCGGGGCAAAGTGGCAGAGGCGACGGTGGTCGCAGGCGAGCACGGGATGGAGGGGCGGGTGCGGCGCGGCGGTGAGCGCGGCCGAGCGCGCGCGCGGGGCGCGGCGACTGCGGCGTGTGCGCGCTGGACAGGGGGGTGCGCGGCAGGCGACGGGACTGCAGAGGCGGGGAGGAGCGAGGGTGGCCGGACGCAGCCACGGCGGGCGCGTGCGGCACGCACTGGCGGGGCATGGGGAAGAGGAGAAGGAGGGGGGTCCTCACGGGGGGGCGCGGGGTCTGGGGCAGCGGGGCTCGGGGTGGAAGGCGGGGACGACGGCATGGAGGAGGCAGACCGGCGAGGTTGCTCCGGCGACGTCGTCGTGCGGCGAGGGCGAGGCGGCGTCGGTGTTCGGGCGGCGAGCGGCGGCCTCCAGGGTCGGGGAGGTGACGAGGCGGTCCGGCGGGAAGGTGGCGTCCGCGAGGTGGTGGTGAGACGAGGCGGCGACGTCGGAGGCTGGCGCGGCGGCGACGTCGGAGGCTGGCGCGGCGGCGACCGCGGGGTCGGGGGCCGTGGGGGGTTCCTTCCCCCGATCCCGATCTGGATCGGGGAGGGGGAGAGAGACGTGGGGGAGGAGTGGGGGTGTGCGGTTGTGGGCTAGGGTTTCGGGGGTATGGTGGATAAGGGAGTGAGGGGGGAGTGGGTGGCCGGTTGGGCCAGGTGGGGCGGCCGGGCGGCCTGGTGGCCTGCTGGGCCGTGGCCCAGTTGGGCCGGGGGGTTTGCCCCTTTGTTTCCCTTTTTTTTACTTTTCCTGTTAATTAGTTTTGCTATTTTATTTACTACACATTTTAGTTTTGTTCATCATAAAAACAGCACCTAATGTAGTATTACTAGTTATACCACTGCCAATACTAGTTAGGCATTTAATTAAAAATAGTTTGTAACCTTATATCTTAAAGGTATTTAATTAATTGTTCTAGTTGTTGTTTTAGTTAATTTAGAGCATTTAAATATTTTATAAACATGTGGTTTCTCCACCATTACTACTTACGATTTATTTGACACAACCCGGACATTTTAGTTTTAGTTTTTGAAAACTTTTGTTGTTTGCCTTTAATTCAATTTGAAGTTGGATCAGTTTTGAATTAACGCGAGATTAACAAGAGTAATCGAAGTGACATGGCATCATTACCAGAGGGTTACTGTAGCTTGATTACCCGGGCGTCACAATTCTCCTCCACTACAAGAAATCTCGTCCCGAGATTTAAGAGGGGAGTACGGGGAAAAGTTCTGGTTACGGAATTCTAACGAATCTTCTCGGTCCTGGTTGCTCTTCTCGAAGAAGTTGATCCGTTACGTTGATGTCTTCATTTTTCCTGCTCAAGGTCATCATGATGAAGCTGGCATCCTTTCTTCGGGAACTCCATCGTACTTACGAAGGACAAGGGGTAACTTCGGAATAACAGACCTCTGAACGGTTGACTATCTGGTTGATAACATCGGGGAAGGTGGCGGAAAGTAACTCTTGAATGGAAACTTAAGACAATATCGAGAGCAAGGTAAGTAGGTACCATGAGAAGTTTCGAGCGGGTGAATCGTTCGTTGCCTGAAACAAAGTGTGAAAGGGGTTCAAGCAGCGAGAGTAAGTATTGCGTCTGATACCAGAATAGATCAGTAGGACGGTGGTCCGTGAATTACATACGAGGCCACGCGCGATGAATAAATTTGGGAACAGGGGGTGCACAGGAGAGTCAGGTTTTGATCTTGTGGAACTGTGGGTTATGGGCCCACCATGTGGTTAAAGTAGGAAGGGCGGTGACATCTTGCACGATCATGATAGCAAGGCATGTCAGAGGGTAGCCTGTCAGTTATATGTCAGCAACATCGTCGGTACCAAGGGCGAGGGACGAAGAGAACCATTTTCCTGCTCGTTGAAACGAGGCGGACCAATAGGCAAAGTTCTCGTCCATCGGTGGTTACCGGAATGTCACCAACAATAGTAACAGGGTCTTACTGACAGAGTTGTACACCGAGGTGTTTGCACAAGCAGGGAATTAATACTGCTTAGATCATAATGATCACCAGAAACGTTAAGCCAACCAATGGAAAGGAAAATATGATTATCAGATTAAACAGAACAATGGAAAGGAAAATGTGTTTAAACACATATTTCAGGGGGTATATCCTTCCCAAGGACAATGGTTAGAAGAGAACCATTTAGGTTAGGGAAGAGGAAGTTCATGACATTACCCAAAGAACGGTGTTTGAATAATTGATAACGAAAATTTAGCATTGTGCTTCAAATGTTTTTATTGAATATCGGAGTAACACAGACATGCTTCGAGATAGCATTGACATGGTCATTAGGTAAGATCAGGCTATGGATACACAAAGGATCCATCAGGAACAACTTATAGAGTAAGTCTTACAATTTCCTCATGGAAGAATAGCTAACCTTGCTAAAAAGGGAAAACTTATGACAATAGGTCCTCCGGCCAGGTGGGTTAGGCATGACATCACCTTATCGGGTCATAAATAGACCAATGTTATAACTCTTGGAAATATGTTCCAACCATCATATTTGACCGAGATTCAGATCTGATTGGTGTCAGGATAACTCAGACTCAGGATGCCTGAGAAGAAAGGTGCAACACAAATTGTCGAAACGACATCGAAGATTCTCGGGAGATGAACTATGGAAGCGAGTTCCGAACAAGGGTTCATCATTAAATCAAGGAGAGGTGAGGAGGTGACTGATTGACTCAGCGACAATCCATTGAGATTTCCAAAAGATGGATTTCCACAACTATGTGAACAAGGAGATAACATTAGCTAGATCAAATGACTTAATGATGTATGCTCGAGGAAAACATACACAATTAAACATTGGTTGAAAGGTGCACCCGAATATGGGCTTAGGTAGCATGATCAAGGTTAGAATGGTGATTCGATAACCAATACACAAGGAATGAACTATCGTTCATTAACTTACAAGCAATAGGGTTGCTGGAAGTTTTGAATTTTACACATCACAGTTCATTTGTGGGTACTTCGGTTAAAATCAACATGGGGACCAAGAACTGAATGTAGACGGCAAGATGTATTACTATATCAAGAATTCTAAAGAGGTGGTGAAATTCTCACGACATTCTTGATATAAAATTTGGTAATACTCCAAAGTAAAGAGGAACAAATGCTGGATAGCAAGGATCTCAAGGTATAACACATAACACGAACAAGTTTGTGTTGGAGGGAAGGCAGTAAAGTGGCCGATGATAACACAAATCATCAAGGGAAAGGATGGTCTTTCTCATCATGAATTCAATCGATATTCTGGAAGGACTCAGAATGCTCATGATGATCACGACACATTTGTCGAGAGATTCCATGAAGATGCAATCGCTCGGCGATGACATCAAGTCAAAGGAATGATGAAGCGAAAGGTTATTGGAACCCTGGGTACGACACAAACTCGGAATCAAGCTTGTTGTTCAAGGCGAAATGATATGACGAGGAAAGTCGGCGTAAGCTTAGCTCATCATCGAAAATCGTGCTTCGGAAAGAAGGACCAGATAGCACAGTTAAAAAGTTGCATGATAATGATATAGCCGATCGGGCTAGGAATGACTTGAAGGGTTATTAAATCATAAGCAACGAAAATTACTTAGAGTTATTGAATCGGAGTGCGGAATCGATTCACTTAACGGTGTTCTCGAGTGACTAATAACTTAGAACCTGAGGGAAATTGGAATTGGCGAGAATAATAGTTGACGAAGAACTCATAAGAAGTTATGTAGTTCCGTGGTATTCTTGAGATACCAGAGTGTAATGCTCGATGGTAGATCAAAGTAGAGGTTGGACTGGGGTATTGCTCTGCAGAAGACAAGTGCTCAACTTGTACGAGAAATGGTATTTAAAGGAGAACATGGTCGGAACCACGATTGCAAAAGGCCAGATCCCAAATATAAGATGAACTTATACCAAGGGAATAATTAATTTAAGAGAAGCTTTTAATGATAAGATCTACATCGTGTCCATGGGCATGAACAAAAAGTTCAAGGTCGACTCCCACTTCTCCAATGCATATCCTTTCATTTACTTCTCGCGTTCGATGAAGTTGTAGTGTTGAAATTTTATATGGCAAAATACAAGAAGAGTATGACTCGTGAAAACTTTCGAGTTCACACATATTAAGGGAGGCATAGGTTCAAGCCATCGGGGCTTCTTAGAACATATATCACGAACTTCAGAAGTAAATAACACAAGCTCAAAAGTAGAGCATGGTTGACAAAGCAGAGGATACAATTTACTGAAGGCAATGTGTATTAAGGAAAGAACTTCTCGAGGTTTTTGCATACGAAAGATACTGTCGGATGATATTCCAACAAAGGATCCGACGGTCCATAGCGGAGCTGATGTGAGTATCGGCACACAACCAGAGGAAGAAACAATGTGAAGGCATTGGATTATAGAAGCAACTACCTAATTCAAAGCTCACATGTAAAGGAATTATAGTTTCCAAATCAAAGGATCAGAAGCAAATGCTCTGATTAAGGATGGATAACTTGAGTAAGCTTAGGGGTACAAACGACGACAATTTGATTGGTCGATAACCAGTTCACGTTTCAAATGACGTCTGAGCCAGAAGGTTGAATTCTAGGCTCTGATTGAGGATTGCGAGCATTCGCAACAAATTGAATCAACGGACTCAAAATGATAATGACAAGAGATGCCAATAAGATTACGAGACTTAAGATTAATCATAATGCAAGTAAGCAAGAATTTCAAGAGCAAAAGGCTCCTGAGGATTTTCGGAAGATCGAATGGTATTTTGAATACTTTTGTGAAATACTTGAATCAACTGGGGATGAGCGGATACTCGATAAGGGCGAGAAATTATCCGTAGGGGTATTCAGGTGACAAAGAACAGCAAGGTAGTAAGCTCAAAGGATTCTCGGAACAACAGAGAGAATTTCGGGGTATCTTGTAATAACAAGATCAACTGGGAAACATTGTATGAATGGCGAGTATACGTGGTTATCCATAGGAGTTTATCGATGAAAGGGAATTGCAAAAGCGATGAACACAAGTTCTCGGGTTATCAGCGGAGAGTATCTTCAGGGTCTTCACGTGCAGCAGACGATCATCAGTAATAAGGGGCTCTCCGGGTGAAAGAGATAACGAGATCCTAATGTTATATTTAGTAAAATCATTTAACCCGAATAGAAGAGAGATCAGAGTCCTAGAGTAAGGATCGAGGAGTAAAAGATCCTAATACCACCCAATGGCGACGTGGGCCCGTAAGCCACACAGCCATGTTAGTAAAAGTTTTTCAATGACTAGACTCGACTTCGGCCAAGGAGTTGGAAAGGGGGATTCCTACAGGCAGTTGGCCCTGATACCAACTTGTGACGCCCCCGATTTGACCGTACACTAATCATGCACGCAAATGTGTACGATCAAGATCAGGGACTCACGAGAAGATATCACAACACAACTCTACAACATAAATAAGTCATACAAGCATCATAATACAAGCCAGGGGCCTCGAGGGCTCGAATACAAGTGCTCGATCATAGACGAGTCAGCGGATGCAATAATATCGGAGTACAGACATAAGTTAAACAAGTTTGCCTTAAGAAGGCTAGCACAAACTGGGATACCGATCGAACGAGGCGCAGGCCTCCTGCCTGGGATCCTCCTAACTACTCCTAGTCGTCGTCAGCGGGCTGCACGTAGTAGTAGGCTCCTCCGGTGTAGTAGGAGTCGTCGTCGACGGTGGCGTCTGGCTCCAGGGCTCCAGCATCTGGTTGCGACAACCAGGTAGAAAGGATAGGGGGAAAAGAGGGAGAAAAGCAACCGTGAGTACTCATCCAAAGTACTCGCAAGCAAGGAGCTACACTACATATGCATGGGTATATGTGTAAAGGGTCATATCGGTGGACTGAACTGCAGAATGCCAGAATAAGAGGGGGATAGCTAATCCTGTCGAAGACTACGCTTCTGGCCATCTCCATCTTGTAGCATGTAGAAGAGAGTAGATTGAAGTCCTCCAAGTAGCATCGCATAGCATAATCCTACCCGGCGATCCCCTCCTCGTCGCCCTGTTAGAGAGCGATCACCGGGTTGTATCTGGCACTTGGAAGGGTGTGTTTTATTAAGTATCCAGTTCTAGTTGTCATAAGGTCAAGGTACAACTCCGGGTCGTCCTTTTACCGAGGGACACGGCTATTCGAATAGATAAACTTCCCTGCAGGGGTGCACCACATAACCCAACACGCTCGATCCCCTTTGGCCGGACACACTTTCCTAGGTCATGCCCGGCCTCGGAAGATCAACACGTCGCAGCCCCACCTAGGCTCAACAGAGAGGTCAGCACGCCGGTCTAAACCCTATGCGCGCAGGGGTCTGGGCCCATCGCCCATTGTACACCTGCACGTTGCGTACGCGGCCGGAAGCAGACCTAGCCCCCTTAATACAAGCGCGAGCTTACGGTCCAATGCGGCGCGCGCCACTCAGTCGCTGACGTCAAAAAGAGCTTCGGCTGATACCACGACGTCGAGTGCCCATAACTGTTCCCGCATAGTTGGTTAGTGCGTATAGACCAAATGGCCAGACTCAGATCAAATACCAAGAACTCGTTAAGCGTGTTAAGTATCCGCGAACGCCGACCAGGGCCAGGCCCACCTCTCTCCTAGGTAGTCTCAACCTGCCCTGTCGCTCCGCCACAAAGTAACAGTCGGGGGCCGTCGGAAACCCAGGCCCACCTCTACCGGGATGGAGCCACCTGTCCTTTCAGCCCCCTCATCAGTAGCACTTGCGGGTACTCAACGAGCCGACCCGACTTTAGTCACCACATGTGTCATGTATATAGGATATAAGTATATACCCGTGATCACCGCCCAGGTGATCACGGCCCGATAGTATAGCACAGCAGACGGACAAGAATGTAGGGCCACTGATGGAAAACTAGCATCCTATACTAAGCAGTAGGATGGCATGTAAGGGAAACAACTGTAGCAACAATGACAGGCTATGCATCAGTATAGGATTAACCGAAAGCAGTAACATGCTACACTACTCTAGTGCACGCAGCATAGAGAAGGAATAGGCGATATCTGGTGATCAGGGGGGGGGGCTTGCCTGGTTGCTCTGGCAAGTAGGAGGGGTCGTCAACTCCGTAGTTGAACTGGGCAGCAGCAGCGTCGGTCTCGTAGTCTACCGGAGAGAAGAGGGGGGAAGAAACAGTAAATACAATGCAAACATAAGCATGACGATGCGTGACATGACAATGAGCGGTGCTAGGTGTGCCCTAACGCGGCAGTAGGTGGTACCGGCGAAGGGGGGGAACATCCGGGAAAGTATTCCCGATGTTTCGCGTTTTCGGACAAACGGACCGGAGGGGGAAAGTTCCATGTTCGCTATGCTAGGAACGTGTGGCTGACAAACGGACTACGTATTCGGATTCGTCTCGTCGTTCTGAGCAACTTTCATGTACAAAGTTTTTCCATCCGAGCTACGGTTTATTTTATATTAAATTTTAAAGATTTAAGTCATTTTTAGAATTTAATAAATTAATTTAATTCGAAATTTAATTAATGCATCAGCATGACGTCAGCAGTCAACGTTGACCGTTGACCTGGTCAACCTGACAGGTGGGTCCCACCTGTCAGGGGCTGTTAGCTAATTAACAGTAGTTAATTAGGTTAATTAATTATTAAGTTAATTAATCTTAATTAGTTAATATTAACAGGATTAATTAAGTTAATTAATTATCTTTATTATTTATTTATTTTATTTTTAAATCATTTTTTTATTACGTTCTTGGCGCGGGGGCCCACCTGTCTGTGGCCCATAGGGGGTTCGGGCCCAGGGGCAGTGGCGCAGGGGCGCGCGGCCCCACCTGGCAGTGGCCCAGGGGCCACAAGCGGGCGCGGGCGCGGCCGCGTGTGCGTGGGCGACGGGCGCCCGTAGCCTGCCCGGGGCAGGGCGGGGCCGTGGCCATGGCGGGGGTTTGCCGCAGCGGGGCACGAGGGCCACGGCGGCCGGAGGCGGGGCGAGCGCCGTGCGGGGCGGAGGAAGTGGCCGCGGGGCAAAGTGGCAGAGGCGACGGTGGTCGCAGGCGAGCACGGGATGGAGGGGCGGGTGCGGCGCGGCGGTGAGCGCGGCCGAGCGCGCGCGGGGCGCGGCGACCGCGGCGTGTGTGCGCTGGACAGGGGGGTCGCGCGGCAGGCGACGGGACTGCAGAGGCGGGGCGGAGCGAGGGCGGCCGGACGCAGCCACGGCGGGCGCGTGCGGGCACGCACTGGCGGGGCGTGGGGAAGAGGAGAAGGAGGGGGGTCCTCACGGGGGGGGGGGGGGCACGAGGTCTGGGGCAGCGGGGCTCGGGGTGGAAGGCGGGGACGACGGCGTGGAGGAGGCAGACCGGCGAGGTTGCTCCGGCGACGTCGTCGTGCGGCGAGGCCAGGCGGCGTCGGGCGGCGTCGGTGTTCGGGCGGCGAGCGGCGGCCTTTAGGGTCGGGGAGGTGACGAGGCGGTCCGGCGGGAAGGTGGCGTCCGCGAGGTGGTGGTGAGACGAGGCGGCGACGTCGGAGGCTGGCGCGGCGGCGACCGCGGGGTCGGGCGCCGTGGGGGGTTCCTTCCCCCGATCCCGATCTGGATCGGGGAGGGGGAGAGAGACGTGGGGGAGGAGTGGGGGTGTGCGGTTGTGGGCTAGGGTTTCGGGGTTATGGATGGATAAGGGAGTGAGGGGGGAGTGGGTGGCCGGTTGGGCCAGGTGGGGCGGCCGGGCGGCCTGGTGGCCTGCTGGGCCGTGGCCCAGTTGGGCCGGGGGGTTTGCCCCTTTGTTTTCCTTTTTTTTTTCCTGTTAATTAGTTTTGCTATTTTATTTACTACACATTTTAGTTTTGTTCATTATAAAAACAGCACCTAATGTAGTATTACTAGTTATACCACTGCCAATACTAGTTAGGCATTTAATTAAAAATAGTTTGTAACCTTATATCTTAAAGGTATTTAATTAATTGTTCTAGTTGTTGTTTTAGTTAATTTAGAGCATTTAAATATTTTATAAACATGTGGTTTCTCCACCATTACTACTTACGATTTATTTGACACAACCCGGACATTTTAGTTTTAGTTTTTGAAAACTTTTGTTGTTTGCCTTTAATTCAATTTGAAGTTGGATCAGTTTTGAATTAACGCGAGATTAACAAGAGTAATCGAAGTGACATGGCATCATTACCAAAGGGTTACTGTAGCTTGATTACCCGGGCGTCACAACTGGGATTTGTCCCTCCGTATGACGGAGAGGTATCTCGGGGCCCACTCGGTAATACAGCATCACAATGAGCTTGCAAGCAATGTGACTAAGGAGTTAGTCACAGGATCTTGTATTATGGAACAAGTGAAGAGACTTTCCGGTAACGAGATTGAACTAGGTATGGAGATACCGTCGATTGAATCTCAGGCAAGTAACATACCGATGGATAAAGGGAACTGCATACGGGATTAGCTGAATCCTTGGCATCAAGGTTCGACCGATAAAGATCTTCATAGAATATGTAGGAACCAATATGGACATCCAGGTCCCGCTGTTGGTTATTGACCGTAGAGGTGTCTCGGTAATGTCTGCATAGTTCTCGAACCCGCAGGGTCTACACACTTAACGTTTGGTGACGATCTAAGTATAGTTGAGTTATTGTGTTGGTGACCGAAGGTTGTTCGGAGTCCCGGATGAGATCCCGGACATGACGAGGAACTTCGGAATGGTCCGGAGGTGAAGATTGATATAGGACAAAGGGGATCGGATTCCGGAAGTGTTCCGGGAGGTACCGGGTTATCGCCGGGAGACCGAAAAGGGTTTCGGGGGGCCCGACAAGTGTTGGCGGGCCTCATGGGCCAAGGGAAGGGGGCACACCAGCCCACAAGGGGTCGGGCGCCACCCTCACCTCAGCCCACTCGGCCAAGGGGTGGAGGAGGCCACCTAGGGCCGGTGCCCCACATGGCTTGGGGGCCAAGCCACCCTAGGGTTGGGGGAAACCCTAGGGCGCCCCACCCCTCCTCCCTTCCCCCTATATACAGAGGTGGAGAGGGAGGCGGACGCACCCATCATTGCCATGGTGCTGCCCTTCCTCTCCCTCGTAGATCCTCTTCTTCTCAGCCAGGCTTGGCGAAGCCCTGCTGAGATTTCTCCACTACCACCGCCACCACACCGTCGTGCTGCCAGAGAACTCGAGCTACTAATTCACCATCGCTCGCTGGATCGAGGAGGTGAAGGCGTCATCAAGCCGTATGTGTGTTGAACGCGGAGGTGTCGTCCGTTCGGCACTTGATCATGAGTTCGTGGACGGATCATGACTGGATCGCGAAGACGTTCGACTACATCAACCACATTTCTTAATGCTTCCGCTTAGCGATCTACAAGGGTATGTAGATCCAATCTCTCCTCTCATAGATGTGCATCTCCTAGATTGATCTTGGTGAGCGTAGGAAATTTTTTGTTTCCCATGCAACGTTCTCCAATAGTACAAAGGAGCAATCTCAAGAAAAAGGTGGAACACTCTAGTGAAGTGACATTGCAAAATTAACACAGATTACATAGAATGACTAGGCATGGCAATATGTTCAGCGTGTCCAATCCGGGTTTGAATTCTTGGATCTTAGCATCTATCACCATCTCAGATTTGCTTGTCCATTCAACACACATCAAGAAGGTGTAGTATGAAATTTCCACAACAAGCACTAGAAATTTTTGAAAGTGAATATGAACTATGGGAGTTTGTTTCCATTGGGTAACTTATGTATCAATGTGGCGGTCAGGTGGGTATTATGAACAACATTAAACATTGTGTCCATTGCACACACAAACACGAGAAATAAATTAACATTTTAGTTACTAAGCCTAGTTGCTACCTTATTTCTTTTCTTGTTCGTTCTTCCTCCTCTCATCTCCATTAGCTGGGTTAATTTGTATGTCTAAAGGTCTGTCCGACATCTACATCAATAAATGACAGACAGAGTGCTAGAAGCCCCCATACCAGGTGGGGTCTGGTGAAGGATTATATAAGGCAAGCCTTACCCTTGCCCAATGCAATGTATAGAGGCAAACCTTACTTTTGGCACAAGTGGAGAGTACTTCAACACTCTGCCAGGCCTCTCCTTCTGGCATCTACAACAATATGTACAATATTATTCTTAGAAACGTAAATGCAATTGAAAAATATACATGGAGGACGGAAAATAAACACTTATTGTTTTATGAAGAAATCGTGTATCTCAAAAGGTTCATGTATCTCGAAAATATGTTTATGGTTTTGAAAAAAAATGTTCATATGCTAGAAATAAGTGTTTCTATATTTATATTAATTTTTTTACAAAATCTATGTGTAGTCAGAACAATTTTTCCTAGGAAACATGAATACTTATTTTATATAAATGACTATTTTCTATATGATTAGTGTTCAAGCGAAAGAATATCTTAAGTTGATTTTGAACAAGTTATGATTGACATTTCTTAAGTTTTTTTTAGGGTATTTGTCTTAAGTACTCTTTTTTTGAGTTGATTTTCTCAAGTACTCAGACTCAGAAAATACACAAGATCGAAAATTCAAAGTTGTTATGGAACGGCCCAACGTGAGCTTACACGCTCCCAGGGCCCAGGGCCTCTTCCCTCTACTCCTCGTGGGTCTAGGCTGTTCCGGATCGCCGCGAGCACAGTAAAATCATCTTCTCCTCTCTCTCTCTCCCTAGCGGGCTGACTGCTCTTGCGGCTGGACTGGGGCCGAACCCTCGATCGGCGCGGGCGGACGGCGGCGACCACCGGAGGCGAGAGATGGTGGTGATCGAGCTCGAGCCGGAGCACGAGGGCGAGGAGACGAAACGCCCCTCCTCGCCGCCGGAGTTCGTGGAAGCCCCGGACCCGAGGAGCGCGGAGCAGGACGAGGAGGCCTTCGAGGACGCGCTCACCGACGAGCAGCTGCGGGAGGTATCGCCCCGAGCACCCCATCCATCCACCCGTTCTCCTTCTTGATTTCTGTGCGCGAATTTGAGATCCCGACCTTGAAAGCTTTGATTAGGACATATGGTGGTGCCGTGCCGCGAGGGTTCCATTGGTGGGCTGGTTCCTAGGGTTAGTTAGCTTTTATACAAATACTAATACCTGAGGAGGGTGCAAGGATTGGTGGTTAGTTCTTGATAAGTGATGATCGATTTGCGCTCCACTCAGTCACCTAATGAATTTAGTCTCTTTATTATTTTGTTGGACCCTTCAGATTTTCTTATGAAATAAGTGTATATGTTGCCTTACTAGATGATATTGTCCTGAACCAACTATCGTGGTTGAGTACTAGTATGCAGGTAGCACCATAGATTAGTTTCATGATTTGGTGTTCTCATTCCTTGGATGTAGCAGGCAAATAACCGACAATACACTCTAGAAAAACTTAAGCAAGAAAGGGTGAATTGAATACAATACACTATATCATATGACTGCTGTAGAACTTGTTCCTGAAATTTTACCTTCCAAGCTTATTTCCATACTTTTTCTTTCACGGGATCCTTTTAAGTGTTCTGGTCTGTAATAAATGAAGCAATGACTAGCCAGATTTCTTGCTTTGATAAATTATTGGACTGTTGTTACCAGTGGCGGAGCCAGCATCCTAACAATGGGTGTACATAGGTCACTAGAATCTTAGTTTTGTATGTGAATTATACCTTAGCACACAAGTTTTTTTGCCAAATAATGGGTGTACATTGGTGTACAAATGTACACCCATGTCCTCAACTAGCTCTGCCCTTGGCTGCTACTAACTGCCTCTAAATAGGCTTCTGGAAACTGTTGACGGAACTTCATGTCTTACTATGCTGTTCTTTATGCTATGTTGGGCTGGGCATTTCCTAGAGCATCAAGTTGAAGAGTTTTGCCTTCCTGTATTAAAATTTTCCCTTCAACTTGGTGCAGAAAGCTAGAAGCCAAGCAAACGATGCAAAAGCAGAAGGAAATAAGCATTTTGCAGCTGGACAGTACGAGGATGCATTATCACAATATGAAATTGCACTGGAAATTGCTGCTGAACTGGAATCTTCTGAAGATATATCCTCTGCATGCCATTCAAATCGTGCTGTATGTTTCTTGAAATTGGTAAGACATTTTTCTGGTCGCTTGACAACTCGGAGGACATCGGATACTATCCACGTTTGCTTGCCATTATTGCCCATTTACATTGATGTGAACATGCAGTAGTTCGGTCGTAGTATTATCATTGCATGAAGATGGTATGGTACCATCATATAATTGTTTTTTTTATCTACGGTTTATCCATTCCTGATGTACTGTAGGAGTGTCATTGCTTTTATCTATTTTCTGTGTAATCCCGGTAGAAAGCAGGGAGCAGCGATTTGGCTCCCGAGCACATATGCTATTGTTATGTGGACCATCCAGATACGTAGGGATGTGCGTCCTTATTATTTAGTGTAAGATTTACTGAACAATATGCATTGGGAATACAGAGGCAGGCAGTTCGTCGACAGTAAATGCCTTTAGCTTCCCTCTCTCGTCACATCTTCTCATTTCTCTGATCTCTCTCCTACCGATGGGATGGGGCTGGAGCCAACACTCATTTTATCCAACTTGAGACGGCGAGGAGACCGGTGGGCTGCGGTGATCGGGCGCTGCAAGCCTGCAACGCGTGGGGAGGGGTGTTGTTTACATGGATGCGACTGCCTGAGTGCCTGATCCGTAGTCTCCCTCCTCGGCTCCGGCTGCCTGAGCGACTGATCACGCAAGCCCCTCGTCTCCGGCGGGCAGAGGTTGTGGATCCGGCTTGTCCCTCGACTCCGGCCATGCCGACGTGCGCTGGCTGAGTTTGTGCAGGTGGATTCTCGGTGGAGGGCCGAGGTGACTTCTCATGCGTGTGGTTCCTTGTTTGCTTGACAACGCTCCTTTTCTTCTTCTTTAGATCTTATATCGGTTAATCACAAATCAATTGATTTCCTGCTGCATCCGTGCAATTTATAGTGCTGCATTTTTTTGTGAATCGATAATTTATTTGTAGCAGCAGCAGTGGTGCTGGATGGGTCATCAACTAATTCTGATGTCTAGAGCATTTGTTTTGTTCATCAACTTTTATTCCCCATGCAGGCCATTTCGTGCAAAGGTTTTTACTGCACAATCGATCTAATTTTTTCATGTTCATGCCAATATCTTGTACTTTGACTGGTTAAAAAATTGGGTGCCAAGATTGATTTAGTGAAACTTCTATTGTGGTGATAATGCAATCAATCTGTCCTAACCTGTTGCTAATAGGATGAATAATGGTGGTGCACAATGAATGGCTGCTGCAGCATAAGTATATTAATGGTAAAGAGAAAGGTGTCCAATCATGTCTTGTGTGAGCTCTTCATGTCAGGATAGACGCAAGCGGACGGCGTCCGCATGTCCGCGAACTGAAAAGTTACACTAACACGGTTATTAAAGTAATGAAGATTAGTGCAATTTTTGCTTCGCGGACAGCCGTGGACATGCAGATGCCGTACACATACAACACTGTATACATTCTGGTGCGTCAATCCCCATGCATACCAAACATCAGGATAAAGAGCTCACCTGTGCTTGGGCACCGTTCTTGATATCCCATTGCTAAGAACTGTGCTGTTAAACTTGCTAGACTAGGCCATGTTAATATGTTATGTGGTCGACGAAATCTTTGATTTGTAGTCTAATTTCAAATGCCCTTTATGTACTTGAATGAGCGTTTCTGTTAAGTGAGGGTTTTTATTTTGGTCATATCTTATCACACGCAAACTCTGGTGCTGACTTCATGTGATCTAGGGGAAATATGATGAAACAATTAAGGAGTGCACCAAAGCGCTTGAGCTGAATCCTTCATATTTGAAAGCTCTGCTTCGGAGGGGAGAAGCACATGAAAAGCTTGAAAACTATGATGATGCTATTGCTGGTTAGATTTTATCCTCATTATGTGCTTTATATTGTAAATTTTAGATCAGTGCATTCACATAATTTTTTATGCCATTATTCATGTTCCAGCAGTGCTAAGTTTTGAGTATTGTTCCTCTTCGCAGATATGAAAAAAATCATTGAGCTAGATCCTTCAAATCAACAGGCTAAGAAATCATTGTTCCGACTTGAGCCACTGGCAGCAGAGAAAAAGGAAAAGATGAAGGAGGAAATGCTTGGTAAGATCTTCCGCTAATGTTTAGACTTTATAACAGCTTTATCTGCGTTTATGCTTCCAGTGTAGTTCACAGCTCTAGCCATCTTATATATGTATAGTAACGTATTGGTCCTATCGGTGATGATATTTGGTTGCACGGCATTCACGATTGTGTTATTACTTGCTGGCACAATTTTCTTTAGTTATTAAAAGTGTCATCAGAATATGTGCCGTGAATGTACCAATGTTTTACATAGCTCATATGCCCTCCCAACTTTTGTTGAACAAAAAAGGATTATTCAGCAGGAGGAAGGATTCTGAATTATTCAGACACCATGGTTCTGTCATATGGAATGCCCCATTTAGGCTCATGCACAGCCTTGCACCCTCAGACCTTGTGACATTTGATTGATTTATTCTTTGCTCATGTTTTCCCTATCTAAATTTATGGATGCAGCAAAGCTGAAAGATCTGGGCAACTCGGTGCTGGGGCGGTTTGGGATGAGCGTGGACAATTTCAAAGCTGTCAAGGATCCAAACACTGGCTCGTACTCCGTTTCTTTCCAGAAGTAGTAGCATATAGCATAATGAACTATACAGACGAACCTGGCTTGGTGTCCATTGAGGCCTTGAGGGGGAGCATCCAGTATATCCTTTGAATCATGGTGGCTGTTGACGATAAGTTATGTAATGCTCTTGCACTCTTGCTGTCAGAACGCTGGATCTGAAGATGAGCCTGACCGTTCTTGGACTTTATTCTCCTTGGGTGCTTTCACGTATGATACACATGTACATTTGCTGCCTAGGCACTAAGTTGTTTTTGTAAACGACTCCTCATTTTTCTTTTGTAGTACGGATGCACTATCTGTTGTCGAATTGCTTTTATGGCAGATCCTTACCTGTTGGTTCATCTCATGTGTTTTTTTTTTGCCCAACAAGGAACCAGGACGTTGGATTGGTTGGCCTGTCACATTGTAAATCATGTCATTTACGGAGTAGTTTCTATGCACGTGACTGCCAGTGGTGGGTTTCAACTTGATGCCTTTTGGATATTTTGATGCAATTTTGTGCAAACTGAAGGGGAAAACGTGACAAACTTTTCATTGTAGTATCAACGAATATGCAGTTATCTCGGTCCGATATCAGTAGGCGCATGCGCCTGGGAAAAAACACACAAATATTCGCCGCGCCGCGTCGTGGCTGAAACCAACATGGTACTTTGCCAGCCACGACGCCGCGCCATCAGTTGCGGTGCCCGCCGGCCGGCATCGCCATCACGCAATGTACAAAGCCCAAACAAACACCACGCTCGTTAGCTACTGCTCAGGTCAGCGTCGGCGTTGGCCTCGGCGGCCGCCTCGAGCCTATGCCACCGTGCGTCGCGCGCGGCGGCCCGGGCGTCCGCCTCGGCGCGGCTGGCGGCGAGGTCGGCGGCGCAGCGGTCGTAGAGGTCCGGCGCCACCTGCAGGAGCAGCGCCTTGACGCTGGCGGTGACCTGCTGCACGCACTTGCTCCAGTGGCGCTCCAGGTTGTCCTCCACGCTGGCGACGAAGGGCGGCAGGATGCGCTCCATGGCGCCGCCGGCCGACGCCATCTCCAGGAACCGCTCGTTGTTCCACACGTACAGCGCCCGCTCCGCCACCTGGAAATGCAACAACACACAATAAGTTTTCTCTCGTTAAACCCACCACTCATCACCACAGCAGTCAAGTAGTATATGATGATTAGTGCTAAGGATAGGGCAATTATCCAAGGCTGGATTACACGACAAGGAACGTTTGCTCCGGTCAAATCATCGCCTTTGCAAAGCCGCTTTGCAAAGTTAGTTGGTACTAATGCATTTCAGAATGATTCGGCTGGAGTGTACGTGGCAGGCAGGGTACCACAAGGCCACATTCCCTCCACTGTGAGTGTGGGTGCACAGTGGAGTTGGCATCGGCATGTGACAGCCATGTTCTCTTCGGGAGCCGCATTCCCAGACGGATTGCATTTGCATCGGGACTGAAAGAGAGTTTTGGGTGGATGGGGGCGGCAGAAAAGTGAGGTTTTTGAACCCGAATTGCACGAACCGTGCAGTAGTACGTGCATGAAGTCGACAAATTGATTAGCCAAAGTGACATCACTTTATAAAGCCTCTTTACCAATCGCCGAAACTTTCGATCAACTACTGTTCACCGCCTGCAAGCTTTCTTCCCCACATGCAGCCAACTAACTGTATGTATGGGGGCAGATGCTGATGCATGCTGAATGGACCTCCTCAAAAGTTAAAACCAAAGTGACGTAGTGGTTCTAACGGTATATTCTGCAATCCAATGTCAGTCTGAAGCCTTACTCTAACTCGAAATTCTAAATTACCACGTGATTAAGATTTCAATTTCGATCAAATGAACCTGGTACGTGCTTGCAGAATTAATGGCGGCACAGTAGAGTGATTAGGCGGAAACGAAATTTTACCTGGGAGCTGCAGCTGGTGGCGCAGCGGGCGATCCGGGAGCAGATGGGCGCGGCGAGGGCGTCGAACTGGCGCTGGTCCAGGGCGTCCACGATCTCCTCCAGCTCGTCGATGAGCAGCACCTCCTTCTGGCAGTTGGTCACGGGCCACCGCCGGAGGATGCCCCCCACGACGGTGCCGGCCAGCCCCGGCTCCTTGTGCACGAACTGCAGCACGCAGTAGACGAGCTGGCGGTGGTAGGCGTGCAGCCAGCGCGCGCGGTGCAGCGGCAGCAGCACCCGGAGCAGGAACCCGCGGTGCTCCTCCTTGAGCGGCACCGCGAAGCCGTTGATGATGCTGCCGCAGATCTCCAGCAGCTCCGCCACGCCGCCGCCGCACTCGTGGACGGAGGCCAGCAGGGCGGCGGCCATGGAGCGGCGCATGAAGGCGCGCTCCGGGGTCAGCTTGGCGTAGAGCTGGTGGTACGCGGTCTTGAGACGGTCGCGCTCGCGGGGATCCTCGGAGGCGAACAGCGCCAGCAGCGCCGTGAGGAAGGGGCGGTCGATGTGGTTGCGGAGGGCCTTGGCGTCGGCCGCGGCGATGACGGCGAGGAGCACGTCGTAGACCGCCTGGAGGTGCGGCCACGACGGGAGCAGGGACGCCGAGGGGGCCTCCTCGTCCGCCGCCTCGGCGAGCACCGACGGGCACGTTGCCGGCGGCGGCATCGTGCGGAACAGGTTGGCGGCGAACATCTTGACCAGCGCGACCATGACGAGGTGGTCCAGCCCGGGCGGCTGGTTCTTGCCGCTGGAGCGCACCGCGGCGAGCACCTCCTCGAGCCGCTCCAGCTTGGCGTCCCGCTCGGCGGCGTCGTCGTCCGCGAACGTGAAGACCCGGCAGCAGGAGGCGATCTTGTCGATGAGGCTCTCGGCCTCGGGCTCCGGCTCCGGCGGCGGCAGCTTGTTGGCCGCCGCGGCGAAGACGAAGACGCCGTCGGGGTTGTCGAGCTGAAGCAGGTGCAGCAGCGTGGTGGAGGTCCTCTTCTTGCCCGGCGCCCTCGGCGGCGCCACCCTGGCCACGACCTCCACCTCGGCGCCCATCTTCCAGCACCCCCTGAGCAGCGACGAGGACCCCACCTTCGCAGCGAGCGACGGCACCGCGCTATCAAGGGCGTCACGGGCGGAGAGGCACCGCGGGCGGCAACGAGGCGGGAGACTTAAAGAGGCCCAACTCAACTCAAGGAAGGAAGAAGGCGCCAAGCGGTGGCGGTGGTTTCGCCGCCCGGACGGTCGCGCGCTCGGGAAACGCCGCGCGTTGGGGAGGACGTCCAGGGTGGTCGTTGGCGCCTAGCTGCTGGCCGCTGGCCGCGATGCTGCAGTCTACTTGAGCCCCAATCCAAGCTCTTCCTGGCTCGTCACGTCGCCACCTTTGTAGAGGTAGAGAGGTCGCGAGGGAGAGGGCCCGCGGGTACGCACGCACGCACCGGGGTCGTCGCTTTATACGCGGGAGGGAGAACCGATGCGCCACCCTTGGCGCCTAGCGTCCTTGACACGTCCACGTCCACGTCCGGCCGGCACTGGCGCTGGCGCCTTGGCGAGGCCGTGATGCGCCCACAAATCCACAGCGCGCGGGCGGTGGATTTAGCCGGATTGACGCTGCTGCCTGCTCGGCTGGTGCTGCTATTGCTGGGCATGTGATGGTGTGGCCGTGGTCCTCTTGGTTCGCAGCGCAGGCGAGCTGAGGTGAGGGGTGAGCGAGACTGAGACAGAGCATGCAGCAGCACGACGCCAACGGCAAATCCAATGTTGACCGTGCTGTGCTGTGCTGTGGTGTGCTGGTCGACCGCATGCGGTGCAAAAATGGCGGACCCCTGCTCACGGTCACAGACGAGTTGACACGAGCAGGCAACAGTGCTGCTTTTGGTGGCCGTGCGTCGACCTGCTCGGCTCCTGGTGTTTCTTTTTAGCCTGTAATAATTACTGTTAGCCGCTCTCTACCTAAACTCTAGACTTTGTAGTTGTCGATGACACGTGTCCACTCTAGAAGAGCGGATGTTGGACGAGGAGTAAGTCGAGGAGGAGGTCGCCCTCGTGCCAAGGAGGAGGATCACCGCTATGCGCTGGAGGCCGTGCAAGAGGATCCTGGCCTCAGTGAGTACCCGAATTGAAATCCCAAAACACACTTTACTGTTTGGGATATCCAATAGATGCACGTGCAGATCCCATATGGGCGTGTTTGGTAGCCCGCATACACCTCAATCATGCCGAGTTGGGCCAAGAAAAACGTGTTTGCTTGCATACAGGGTGGGCTGACTCGCATCGACACGAAACTTAAAGCAACCTAGAGCTTGGCTCGTTGGAAACCCTCAAATCGCCAGTTTCCAGCGAGTCAGGCTGAGTGCGGCGCAAAAGGAATGCAGCTCGCACGCGAAGGAGCAAGGCGAAATTGAGTGGGGATGGCAGGAGATGGAAATCGGGCACGGCGGGACGGCGCCAAATCTAGCCTCACCTCCCCCCCCCCCAATTTAGTCGGGCACCACTAGCTATAGGACAAGCACTTCCTCTGTTCTTAGCACCGGCGGCGGCAACGACTCAGATCCGCGCAACCGGAGGCGGCGGACGCAACAACAACACTTGCCGGCAGCAGGAGCCGGTGCTCCCCTTCCTCTTGGCCACCGTCTGGTCATCCTCGACTCAGCCATGCCCCCACCCCTTCGTCGTCGTCTCCGAAGCCGGTAAGCAACACCCCTCCCCCTATGTTAGTTAGGTTGGTTGTTAGGTCGTTAGGCAAGGTGTAGGATCGATTTCACCATTGCTCAATGCACCCTCGATGTCGACTAGGTTATGGACACACAGATGAAGCCGGTAGTGCAGGCTGCAACATTGATAGCTGTGATTCAGGCATGGCTCATATTGATGCACAAGAGCGTTCGTCGTGGTGAGAGACATGCCATCCGTTATGGTCCAATGTTTATCCAGGATCAGGAGAGCATAGCGAATATGAACTACGTCTACAACTGCAATACACAGAGACTCTGTGGATGTTTCGAATGAAAAGAGCACCATTTGCTAGGCTTGTACATACCTTCACTAGCAGGGGATTGCTAGAAAATAGCATCCACACCACTGTGGAAAAGCAAGTAGCCATGCTCCTCCATATTGTTGGTCATAACTAGAGGTTCAGGGTTATGCACAACACCTTCAGGAGATCAATGGAGACCATCTCCAGGTACTTCAGGCAAGTGTTGTATGTTGTTGGGGAACTCAGAGGAGAGATGATCGTGTCACCAACCGCCTCCTACCAAGATTCACACTAGCCCAAAGATGGTATCCATACTTCAAAGTGAGCACTGATAGTACATAGTTCATGCCTTGATATGTTTGTATTGTTTATCTATATCCATAACACAATTTTGTAATGTCATTTCAGGATTGCAATGGGGCAATAGATGGTACTCATGTCATTGCAAGAGTGCCGAGGTCATAGTCTAGAACATACGGGGGTAGAAAGCAATACACTAGCCAGAATGTGCTTGCTGCTGTTGACTTCGATCTGAAGTTCACATATGTGCTCGCTGGCTGGGAAGGATTGGCACATGATGCTAACATTCTCAGTGATGGCATGAGTCATCTTGATGGCATCAACATCCTCGATGGCAAGTTCTACCTAGGAGATGCTAGCTATGCATGTTGGCCAGGTGTTCTTCCACCCATCGGGAAAACCAGGTACCATCTAAACGAGTTCGCCGGTAGGAACTATCGTAGGACTCCACAATAGTTGTTTTAATCTCAGACACTCCAATATTAGAGTTACCATGGAGAGGACATTTGGAGCTCCGAAGAACAGGTTTAAAATCCTAGTTCAAAAGTCATTCTACACTTTCCCAACTCGGCTTAAGCTTGTGCTTGCTTGTTGCATTCTGCATAACTGGATCATGCAATGGGGTTGTGATGAACTAGTGCCTGAGGAGGAAGACATGACGCCTGACAATGTTGTCAGCTCCAGCCATGGGGTGAAGGCATTCGACAATGAATCTGATGGAGTGGGCACATGCAAATGGGATAACAGAGGTCAGACAGAAGAGCAAGAGTAGCAACAGAAGAGAAGAAGCGACAGAAGAGAAGAAGCACCAAAAGAGAAGAAGAAGAAGAATATGAGTAGAAGAAGAAGCGGCAGCGGCAGCGGCAGAGGAAGAGGAAGAGGAAGAGGATGGACTTCCACCTAGTTAGCACCGATGAAGTTTCCCCTATTCCGCCATATGACTTTTAATAATTTGTACTGCCATTTGATAGTAGCTAGGATGAACTGTCATTTGTTTCCTAGCTAGGACTGAAACTATGTTTAGATCATGTGTGGTAAGGTCACTACTAGTAAGAAGTAGTGACAACCCTGATGCAGTTTCAAACCAAACAGCGTGCGATATGTGCGCCTAGTGCGACGTAGGCAACCAAACGGTGGGTCAATATTAGTTGCCTCATGCAGCCAGTCTAGATGCGGGCAACCAAACTATATGCAGATGCTGGTTTTTAGGTTGTTTTACCTCACTCTGGCCCATCAGAGAAACTCATGCAATGCAGGCAAAATCGGTGGTGAAAACCAAACACGCCCTATGAGAAGGAGGAGAGACCTCATCCATGCAGCTCATATCGGCCACCATTAGTTCTAGATCGGCAAACGACGGCTCGGATGGCGACGCGGACACCAACGAAGGTGCGCGTGGCCTCGGAGACCACCCCTATGAGCAGTGGCGATTCTATTGGACATGCTTCAGGAGGCTCAAGCCTGTCCATGAAAACTGAAAAACAAAAATTTACTATTAGTTCCCAGCCCATTTCAACCAACTACCTAGTGTCTAGCCTGTTGCTTCCCGGTTACAGCCCTTGTACTGTCTAGTGTCTAGCCTGTTGCTTCCTAGTTACAACCCTTGTACTATCTAGTGTCTAGCCTGTTGCTTTCCGGTTACAACCCTTATACCGAAGTTGAGTCTACCCTTTGTTTTTGTCCTAGATTCGCCACTATCTATGAGGTCATCGTCCCACTAGTTAGGATTAGTTTAAATTTATATAAAACTTGTTTGAGTTTCATTCATTTGTTGTAATATACCCCCTCCGTCATATTTTAGTTCTAAATACATTCATTTTTATTCATTTCTTCGACAAGTATTTTATAACAAAGAGAGTATTAAACTTTGTTTAAATTTTGCTTGTTATGCTTAAATTTTGTCCGTGTCTGTGGGCGGTCCATTTCAAATGACCAGGACATTTCATGAATCCAACCCAGCGTTGTCTATGGACACATACAGATATGCCCGCAAAATAAATAAATAAACAATACAGATATGCCCGCAGACATCTGATGACGTTGTCTGTTTGGTGATCCAAGTCAGAGTTCCTTTAGCACAATTGGGAGAAAGAGAAGACAAGAGAAAAGGCCATTGGGGCAACAAAAGGGGACAAGAATACTTCTTACTTTCATCAGGCTGTTCTTAAAAGAAGGAAAAATCAAATTGTTTCCATTAGAGACCATAACAGTATGATTCATTTTAAACCTGAAAATATTACCAACACTTCTGTACAATATTTCAAGAAGATTTTCCTCTGATAGAACTAACCGAGGAAGGTCATACATAAGTACAGAGATGGATAAAGACCAGCAGGATTATACAAATAGTATACCAGATAAACGTGAAATTTGGCAAATTCTTAAAGAAATGAAGAGGGATGCTTCTCCGGACTTGATGGATTAAATCTAACTTTCTTCATAGCTGCTTGGGACTAGATTGGAGATGATGTGGTTAATCTAGTGAAGATCTTCTATGAAAAGGTATAATTCCAAGTCATATCAATAAAACTAATATTGTCCTTATTCCAAAAAAAATGGTTTGCATTACTCCTGCTGATTTTAGACCTATCAGCCTATGTAATATGGTATATAAAATCATTGCCAAATCTTTAGCTCAACGGCTCAAGACTCATCTTCCTGATTATATTCGCCCCTCTCAACAAGCTTTCATTCAGGGGAGGAGGATAAGTAGTAATATTATTATAGCTCAACAAATTACTCACTCTTTTAATATTAGCGCTTGGGATATTCCTTCCTTCATGATTAAAATTGATCTTGCCAAGGCCTTTGATCTTTTAGAATGAAATTTCGTTGTCTCGGCTCTTGCACGAAAAGGGTTGCATGGTCATTTCATTAACCTAGTATATGCTTGCATCTCTTCGCCCACCTTTTCTGTTATTATTAATGGCCAATCATATGCTAAGTTTAGGAAATGCAGGGGCATCAGGCAAGGTTGTCCACTATCTCCCTATCTTTTCCTTGTTGCCATAAATGAGTTGTCCATTTCTTTGCAAGAAGCAATGATCTCTAACCGACTCACTGGAATTTCAGTTGGCACAAATTGCCCTCCCATCCACTCACTCATGTTTGCAGATGATCTACTAGTTTGTGGCCAAGCTTCCATACAAGAGGGAACGACAATGAGCCAACTCATTCAAGCTTTCTGCAAAGAATCAGGCCAGACACCAAACTGGCATAAATCCGGAATTATTTTCAGCAAAGGTGTGGAGAATAACATTAAGCAAGCCATCAAAAACATATTTCCTGTTCCAGATATAGATCACCACACTATTCATTTGGGGCATCCCCTTATTCTCCCAGCCAAGGACAGATCCACAACTTATAATTTTGTCATTGATAAATTTAAAGCCAAGCTCCCTGGTTACAAAGCCAATAAACTCTCTGATGTAGCAAGACTCACCCTAATTTAGTTTTTGCTTCAATCCCAATGTATTACATGTCCAATATTATTTTTCCCAAAAAATTCTTATCCAAACTAATTGCAATGATTAGGAACTTTTGGTGGTCGGGGTGAGAGAGGAAAATAATTAAAAATCTCTTTGTCTTCGAGCTTGGAAAGACGTTTGTTCCCCCAAAAATGAAGGAGGCCTTGGAATCAGAAATATGCAAGCTACTAACTGAGGTTTAATCCTTTCGGCAGCCTGGAGAATTGCTGCGGATCCTAATAGCCATTTCTCTAGAATCCTCAAGTCCAAGTACAGCCCTGATACTACTTTTTGGAAAGCTAGCCACAGTATTCCCAAATCTGCCTTTTGAACGGCCATTTTGAAATTTAGACCAATCCTTATTACAAATTCTTTCTATCAACTTACATAAAGGAACATTTCTCTTTGGAGCAACCCTTAGTATAACTCATGGGATACCATCTATGATAATCTCATTATCCAACCTGGAGATTTTGTCTATCCATCTCTTGTTAAAGAACTTTGGCTTCCAAATCAGAAACAATGGAACAATCAACTCATTGACAAGCTTTTTCATCCAGAAGCTGCCTTGGTCATGAAGCAAGTTCCAATCATTCATGATATAGGGGAAGATATCCTTGATGGAAGCTTACTCCTACAGGTAAATTCACAACCAAGAGTGCAAATAGATTGTGTTTGCATGTCTTGCAGGAAGGAGAGCCTCAACCAAGAGCTATTTCAGCTAACTCAAAAGAGATTTTGAAACAAGTTCGGAAGCAAAAGATATAGCGCCAAGGATACAAACATTTGCATGGAGGCTGATGAGGAAAGTTCTTCCAATGGGTAAGAGAGCGGGTAAATACACTTCTCATATAGATAAATTCTGCTCTAGATGTGGAATGGAAGAAGATGAGCAGCATATTCTGTTTTTATGTCCTTTCGCCAAAGATGCTTGGTTTGTTCATCAATGGTATATTAGAATAGATGAACTTTTGCAAAATTGCAACTCCATTATAGATATGATTTCTTGCATTCTTAACTCGAACCATCCATGTGCTACTTTAAGCATTATATTTACATTCATGTGGTGTATGTGGAAGTAAAGGAATGACAAACTATTTTAGAGAAAAGAAAGCTCCCCTCTACAGGTTTTTTATGTAGCCCAAGCTATCAAGAAGTGCTTATCACAGGAAGTGTGGGTCCAGGATCAATCTCACCATGAAGGCAGGAAGCAAGAAACACAAATAACAAGTTCTCATGTGCACAGGACAATAATAGATTTGTTAGAACTTCCAACAACAAACATAGTCTTCACAGATGCGGCATGGAAGGAACAAGATAAACACAATAGCAGTACAAGAACTGGATTAGGTGTCCTCTTGCAGGTAAATCAAGGAGGCATAAGACTTGCTTATCTCTTAGGAGTTGTCGGACGATGTAAAAGTTAGGACGGCCAGCGTTTCTTCCGAGCCAGTGGGCTAATGGAATCGGGTGTTCCATCTAAAAAAAAAAAAGAGGCATAAGACTTAAGGTCCAAATCTGGGCCACAGGGTATCAAGCAAAATAGCCCTTCAAGCAGAAGCACAAGCTTTGGTGCTAGCAGCCAATATGATAATCAAGTTGCAAATACAAGGAGTGGCAATTAATCTTAACAGATAGCTTATCCCTGGCAAGAGCAGATGCTACAAGATCACCAAGAACAGATCCCGGACATTGGGAAGCTAGGAGTTTGCTTGTAGAATTTTGTGCAATCAATGATCCTTCTTCGGTCCAGGTGTTCCATGTCTCAAGACTCGAAAACAAAGAGGCTCATGATCTAGCCCAGCTAGCTGTCCAACACAAATCAGTTCAAACACTTCGAGTCTCCTGTAGCAATGTGAAACATATTCAGCAAATTTGCCCTTTAAAGTTGTTATGTGAAGGCCTGGAAGTTCATGGAATTGTAACTCTCAGTGTAAACTGTATGAACTGTGAATGATTTTGTAATGGATTGGCGCCTTTGGTTGTTCAAAAGAAAAAGGCCATTGTGGTGACCCACCCTGATTATGTTGTCCTGACAAGGGGAAGGCCAGTGCGTGCCAATGGCGTCGTCTATCATTAGGACTGCCTAGATAGGCATAGCTAGCTAGCTAGCCACCCTCATCGACCGGTCCATCATGAAACAAAGCGGTGTACCTAAGGGTACGGGAGATGGTGGTGAAGATGCATGTGAAAAAAGAAGAAGATAAGATTATTGCACTGTAGTAGCACCAATCAAACAGGCCGCCTAAAAGGCTAGTATAATGGTCACAGGCGAACCAATCACGCAACGAGATTTTGAGTATAGCAACTAGTAGTAGTAGCAAGCGAGTAGCACAGGTGATTTCTCTGGCTCGATCGCTGGACTGGACTGGACTGGAGCGAGGAGTAGCCGGCCGGAGACAAGGGTTCACGTGCTGCCCACAGATTGGCGATAGATAGATAGACGGAGGTATTCATCATGTACTCCAAGGAACCAAGGATCCTGCTCACAAATTTCTCCCGGTGTCCGGTTGCGGCGGCCTCATGCATATGCATGCGGTGTGGCCCCCGGCGAGGGAGGAGGCGGCGACATCCACGGAGCGAGCACGGGCGCGCCTCCGGCCAAAACACGCCGCGGCGCCATGTGCATGCCTCTCGCGACGAGCCTCGCCACTTGGCTAGCGAGCTAAGCTAGCTAGGCAAACCCAGCCCAGACCACCTACGCGTGGAACGGACGACAGCAGGTGAAACCATACGTCAAGCACCGACCATTTTTGCATTTTGGTCATGACTCATCAACCACGCTTGACCAACTCAGAGGGTACAGCAGCACGAGCTAGCCGCGGTTCAGGTCAAAGCGTACGTCAAGGAGCATAAACGGGGGTTAGGTTAACTGAAAGCATACGTACGTACTAGGAGTACGTGGCGTGCCGTGGCTTGGACTCGTGATCACTGTCCCGTGCGTGGCCAATGATTCTATTCTGCTATTGGCGGCTGATGATTCAGTTGCTGCGATGTTACGTTTTTTTTCTTCTTTTTCCTTTAAAAAAAAGAGAGTTCCCTCTCCGATTTCCGTTTAAAGAAGAGAACTGCCATGTTCTGCGGTTGTTGTTTTCAGAGTTTCTCTTTGGAATTCAGAAGGTCGGGGTGACCGTCAGTCCACATGTGAACTGTCTGGCTGGCGCATGTGTGATGAGCGAGCCCGTGACTGACTGACTGACCACAGGAGTCGTAAAGGTGCTCGATAGATTCTGTGCCATGCTACGAGCCCGACACGCCGTCAGCAGGGCAGACGCAAGTGTGGCTACCTAGCAACAAAACGGACGCGAAACATGTTGCGCCTAGTAGTTTACCACTGCAACACGCAGCAAGAAAAGCTGCCCGACTCCAGCATTCGTTCACTAATCTATGAACAAGTGGTTCCGGAGGCAGAGTCACGTACCACAGATACACCGCACCGGATCGATCGATGGACACTGCGAGTGGATCCAGAGACCACAAACATGTCGACTGATTGAAAGTAATAACGCACGCAGAGACTGACGAACCGATTAATTTCTTTGCACGGTAACCACAATCACATGGCAGGTAAAATTGACTCAGGCATTGATTTCAAAAGCAGCTCCAATTTATACGAAACCAAGGACCGCTGTCTGTCTGTGTCTCCCCATCTAGCACGTAGTACAGCTGCGATTCACAAAAGATAGATGGAAGCAATTTGAATTCTTGCTGAGCATGGCGTATGGATACGTTGAGAATTCTATCCAGGAAAGAAAGAAATTCAAGATTTCCTGTAGTACCATGAGTCATTACTACCACATGGCAGGTGAAGATTGAATTGGGCATTGATTTCAGAGCAGCTCCGGATTTATACAAACCAAGGACGACTGTCTCCCCTTCTAGTACACGGCGCGATTCAGAGCACGCCGGTCGATCGATTCAAACATATGATGAATGCCAAGCCGTGAATCATCAGACACTACCAACCCAGATCAGAGATTGATGCATCCTAACCTAAAGCCCTGTGCAAATGTCAAACAGATTGCATGGTACCTACTCTACTGGCCTACAGGGTACTGCTTTGCTCCACCGAATTAGTGTAGTACTACAGCTTTGAGCTTTCCCAGACATAACCCAAGAAAGAAGAATCAGATCAGGTACGGTGGTTGGATGATTTGCTTCGCCGGATCAGTGTAGTACAGCTTTCCAAAACATGCCAGAAGGAGGAAGAACCGGCTAATTAGGGGCCGTTCGGCAGTCCACCCGCTCCGTCTGCAGAGTACCGTTCCGCTCGCTCTGTACTTTTTAACTGGAACTCCGTCTGACTCCGGGAGCGGCCTCTTGGAGCGGAGGGACTCCAAACAGGCCCTTAATCAGGTACGGTCGGTGGATGATTGACACCAAGAGGTTTATAAACATCTGTGGCTAGTGTTGAGAATTCAGACCTGCAGATCACTCTCGTACATCAAATCAAGGAAGCATTATTTCTCGATGAGACACTACAACAGATAAGAAGTACTTGATAATCTTACAAGATTGCACTTCAATAACAGTCTAGCAAGACATACTAGTAGACACCAGGAAGCAGATACTGCCGGCCGAAAAGCAGTGTCATCGTCTGATTGAAGACAAGAAATATTTCAAATTTTGTAGTGTAGGAATTCGAAACGTCAATTTCTATCAGTATTACTAGGGAAACATTATTACTCTATACTAGGATACAACACACCAGATTTGAAAGAAAAAAAATACCACTCTTATAAGATTGCACAACAATAATAACTTAAGGAAGCAAGCAGAAAACATGGTGCCTGTAGCTGCTGGTGAAGTTGATGTGCCTGATCAACGTTGTTTGCCTGATGTGCCTGGCCATCTATGCACAGCACTCAGTGCTGTTCTACAAATTTATGCTGTCATTTATGTTTACTCGAACCTTCTAGCTCCTTAGCTGCTGCTAGCATTGGGCGGCAGCAGAACCTCATATTCTCTTTGTTTCCGTACTGGATGCTGGTACTACGTCGTTCCATTATCATGCTGATAGCTGGAACTTCCCGGTCCTTTTGGATCATATGGGAAAAAATGTTTAGGAAGCAGCTACTGCCTTCCACAAGGCATCCTCTGATGGGCGCTTGATGAAGCCCCGGTCAGCCATTGATTCCACAAGCTCTTCATGCTTCCTGAGCTGTCCGGCCTTCCTCAGCAGCATCAGCACCATATCATACACTGGTTTCGTGGGTTTCAGGGATTTCTCCTCGACCATTTCCCTCAGCGTCGCATGAGCGCGCCTCCAGTTTCCCCTCCCACAGAATGACTCGATTAGAGCTCCATAGGTGTTCACATTTGGCTCCACACCTTGTGCATCCATGTCCTTCTTTATCCTCAGCACCATGTCCATCGACTTCTCCTTATTGAACAACTTCATAAGCAAATTATAAGTCACCACATTCGGCTTGCACTGCAGCTCCTGCATCCGTTCGTACAGCTTCCGTGCAGCTTCTACATTGCCGGTCCCCAGGACCAGCTTCAACATGGGATTGAACGTGTGGCAGTCAGGAATACACCCCTTGGCAATCATCTTGGCGAGCACTTTCATCGCTGCGTCAAGGTTGCTCTGCCCCTTCCCGCAATGTGTCTCCATCAAGAAATTGTATGTGATAATGTCCGGATCACAACCAAGCTGCCGCATCTGGTTGTGCACCTGCAGCACCTGCTCAGAACGCCCGGCCTTGACATGAGCCCGCATGATGGCGTTGAAGGTCGCAGTGTTTGGCGGACACCCGGTGTCAATCATCTGGCAGAGGAGCTCCTGCGCACGGGGCACCTGCCCCGCGCGGTACATGGCATCAATCACAGAAGTGTAGGTGTACACGTTCGGCATGATCCCCGCCTGCTGCATCTCAGCGAACACCTGCTCTGCCTTGTCGAGACACCCGGCCCGACACCAGGCATGCACCAGGGTCGTGTAGAGCACTACATCAGGAGGAAATACCGACTTGTAGCTGTCGAACAGGGCCTGGGCCTCACTGGCGAGGCGCTTCTTGGACAGTGCGCCAAGGAGAGACGCGAGCACCGCAGGGTCGGGGACCCCGGCGCCATACTCCTCCATGCGACGGAACAGCTCGGAGGCCTCGGCAGACATCCCCGCCCGGACGTAGCGGCGGATTATGGCGAGGATGACCTGCGACGAGACGGGGATGGAGCGCTCGCGCATTTCGTCGAGCAGGTGCCGAGCGAGCGGGAAGTGGTGGTGCTTCGCGAGCAGGTCGATCATAGCGGCGTAGAGCGCGGGGAGCGAGTCCGCGGGGAGCGACGGGAGGACGTGGTGGAAGAACGTGAGGGCCTCCGGGAACGGGACGCCGCGGCGGAGCGCGAGGAGGCGGCCGAGGAGCTGGAGCGCGAGGTGCGGCGCGGGCGGGGAAGGGAGGAGGCCGGCGAGGGTGGAGGAGAGCGCGGGGAGGGGCTCGAATGGCGGCGAGGCGGGGAGCGCGGTCGAAGGGTGGGCGCGGCTGTGGTCGAGGATCGCCGCGTGGAGCGAGTCCAGGAGCTTGGCTTCCGCGGGAGTCATGGGCGGTGGCGAGTCGGGAGCCGGTGGCGGCGGCGAGTCGGGCGCCGGCTCTGTGGTGGGGTCGGTGGCGCATAGGCGGCGGAGAAGGAGGCGGGAAGTGGTGGAGAGGTGGTGGTTGCGCTTGAGGAGGAGAGCCATCGTCGCGGCGGTGGCTGCTCGGTCGCGGTTGCCGGCGACGTGGGGGCGGTAGGGTTCAGGGTTTCGGTCCGGACTACGTCAATTTCGATGGGTTCAGGCTGCAGTTTTACCTGAAGTATTGGTGGCCCATGTAGCCAGTGAAGTGAGCGGTTGGGCCGGGCTGCATCACGAGCGATGGAAACTCTTGCATGCCAGAGAAGCTCAACCTCTAGCAATTCTTCTCAAAAGAAAAAGGCTCAACCACTAGCAAAAGAGCTCCAGCGGAGGAGGCAGGCGATCCATGAAGGGATATTTCAGTCACCGATGCAGACTTCTTCGTTTGTGGATTCTTATATACGCGAGCTGGAACAAATCAATGAGGGCCGCCAGGAGGGAAGCGTCACGAAGATGGATAGCACCACCAACCGGGATGGTGAAGCTTAATGTCGATGGAGCGGTGGGGCGGCCCAGCCGTGGCGGTGCGGTCGCCGCGGTCTGCAGAGACCACACGGGCCTATATCTAAGGTCTTCGGCGGTGGTTTACAATGGAGTTTTTGATCCGACGATCTTGGAAACGTATGCATGCAGGGAGGCGTTGGCACTAGCTAGCGATCTTCAGGTGACACATATGATAATAGCTTCTGATTGCCAAGAAGTGGTGAACGACATAAACCAAGGGACAAGAGTCCGCATTCAGCAATCATCCAGGAAATCTTGGGACATAGAAACACTTTCACTTCAGTTTCTTTTGTTCATGAGCGTAGAAATTTTCATTTCGAGGCTCACAATCTTGCCAAACTAGCTTGTAATCTTCAGTCAGGGAGACATCTATGGTTGGGCCATCCTTACAACCAACATATTGTACCCACGAACATTGCTGATAATCAATAAAGTGGCAAGATTTCTCAAAAAAAAAAACTAGCAAAAGAGCTGCTTATTCAGAGACTGTTCATCGCTTATGATTGCCTATCAGTCTTGAAGGATATCTCTGATAAATCGGGTGCATGAGACTTTCAAGAATGTAAGTTCACCTATGAATGAAGGAACAATAATCATTCCCTGAAAAAAAAATAAACAATAAGAGGTAATAACACGGGTAGTGCTTAAACTTGTCATCGATGTTCACTTTGATGCCTGAACTTGAAAAATACATCGAACTGGTTCTACAATTTGGCAGTATGGTTTAAATACGGTCAAAATAACATACAAATACGTATGTGTTGCTGACTAGACACGCCAGCATGGCGCGGGGCCCACTTGTAGTACCGGAAATCTTGGGACATAGAAACACTTTCACTTCAGTTTCTTTTGTTCATGAGCGTAGAAATTTTCATTTCGAGGCTCACAATCTTGCCAAACTAGCTTGTAATCTTCAGTCAGGGAGACATCTATGGTTGGGCCATCCTTACAACCAACATATTGTACCCATGAACATTGCTGATAATCAATAAAGTGGCAAGATTTCTCAAAAAAAATATAGCAAAAGAGCTGCTTATTCAGAGACTGTTCATCGCTTATGATTGCCTATCAGTCTTGAAGGATATCTCTGATAAATCGGGTGCATGAGACTTTCAAGAATGTAAGTTCACCTATGAATGAAGGAACAATAATCATTCCCTGAAAAAAAAAAGAAACAATAAGAGGTAATAACACGGGTAGTGCTTAAACTTGTCATCGATGTTCACTTTGATGCCTGAACTTGAAAAATACATCGAACTGGTTCTACAATTTGGCAGTATGGTTTAAATACGGTCAAAATAACATACAAATACATATGTGTTGCTGACTAGACACGCCAGCATGGCGCGGGGCCCACTTGTAGTACCGGAAATCTTGGGACATAGAAACACTTTCACTTCAGTTTCTTTTGTTCATGAGCGTAGAAATTTTCATTTCGAGGCTCACAATCTTGCCAAACTAGCTTGTAATCTTCAGTCAGGGAGACATCTATGGTTGGGCCATCCTTACAACCAACATATTGTACCCATGAACATTGCTGATAATCAATAAAGTGGCAAGATTTCTCAAAAAAAAAAAAACTAGCAAAAGAGCTGCTTATTCAGAGACTGTTCATCGCTTATGATTGCCTATCAGTCTTGAAGGATATCTCTGATAAATCGGGTGCATGAGACTTTCAAGAATGTAAGTTCACCTATGAATGAAGGAACAATAATCATTCCCTGAAAAAAAAAAGAAACAATAAGAGGTAATAACACGGGTAGTGCTTAAACTTGTCATCGATGTTCACTTTGATGCCTGAACTTGAAAAATACATCGAACTGGTTCTACAATTTGGCAGTATGGTTTAAATACGGTCAAAATAACATACAAATACGTATGTGTTGCTGACTAGACACGCCAGCATGGCGCGGGGCCCACTTGTAGTACCGGAAATCTTGGGACATAGAAACACTTTCACTTCAGTTTCTTTTGTTCATGAGCGTAGAAATTTTCATTTCGAGGCTCACAATCTTGCCAAACTAGCTTGTAATCTTCAGTCAGGGAGACATCTATGGTTGGGCCATCCTTACAACCAACATATTGTACCCATGAACATTGCTGATAATCAATAAAGTGGCAAGATTTCTCAAAAAAAAAAAAACTAGCAAAAGAGCTGCTTATTCAGAGACTGTTCATCGCTTATGATTGCCTATCAGTCTTGAAGGATATCTCTGATAAATCGGGTGCATGAGACTTTCAAGAATGTAAGTTCACCTATGAATGAAGGAACAATAATCATTCCCTGAAAAAAAAAAGAAACAATAAGAGGTAATAACACGGGTAGTGCTTAAACTTGTCATCGATGTTCACTTTGATGCCTGAACTTGAAAAATACATCGAACTGGTTCTACAATTTGGCAGTATGGTTTAAATACGGTCAAAATAACATACAAATACGTATGTGTTGCTGACTAGACACGCCAGCATGGCGCGGGGCCCACTTGTAGTACCGGAAATCTTGGGACATAGAAACACTTTCACTTCAGTTTCTTTTGTTCATGAGCGTAGAAATTTTCATTTCGAGGCTCACAATCTTGCCAAACTAGCTTGTAATCTTCAGTCAGGGAGACATCTATGGTTGGGCCATCCTTACAACCAACATATTGTACCCATGAACATTGCTGATAATCAATAAAGTGGCAAGATTTCTCAAAAAAAAAACTAGCAAAAGAGCTGCTTATTCAGAGACTGTTCATCGCTTATGATTGCCTATCAGTCTTGAAGGATATCTCTGATAAATCGGGTGCATGAGACTTTCAAGAATGTAAGTTCACCTATGAATGAAGGAACAATAATCATTCCCTGAAAAAAAAAAGAAACAATAAGAGGTAATAACACGGGTAGTGCTTAAACTTGTCATCGATGTTCACTTTGATGCCTGAACTTGAAAAATACATCGAACTGGTTCTACAATTTGGCAGTATGGTTTAAATACGGTCAAAATAACATACAAATACGTATGTGTTGCTGACTAGACACGCCAGCATGGCGCGGGGCCCACTTGTAGTACCGGACATTGGAGCTTGCATAGTGTTTTGATTCAATGACCATTGGGTCCTACCTGTCAATGCACAAGGAAAATAAATAAAAAAAGAAGGCGCTGTCGGGAATCGAACCGCCGACCTGGCGCAACGCAAGATCATTGCTAACCAGTTAGACCAGCTAAGTTTATCATAATGGTATATCTACTTTCAAGCGCCCTTGGAATAAATGGGCTGCAGTCAGTGAGGTCTATTCTCCACATGTTAGTTGTTTTTCCTGTTTAGGAAGTTATAAAAAAATATGTAAACAATAATCACAATAATAAATAAATGTTCACATAGTTTTAAATATTCACGTAATTATGAGAATTACTAAAATGTTTTCATAATTATTCAGAGCATTCAAATAAAATCTTAAAATTTTACATTTAATTTTTTTATTCTAATTTTCATGTTTTAAAATGATATTCATGGTCCTTTCATATAGTATTAGTTTTTTCTTTTTACATGGCCCTTTCTATTGTGAGTTTTTGTAAAAAAATGTAAAAATTATATAAATTATTGCAATAGTATTTAAAATAAAGTTAGAATGTTCTGGTATTATAAATAATAGGCTGAAAAATTTAACTTACTTTTAAAACATGTTAATGTAATTATTAAAAATATTTACGTATCATTTAGATAATCATGTGAATAAAATATTTTTAATTATAAAAAAATATATAATTTAAAAACTGTTCATTTGAGGATCTATAATCCTGGGGCACACTATGCTACTAAGTATTTTTCCACACATATTGTTAAAGTTATATGTATTAAAAAATATATCTTTTGACAAAAACATAAACTTTATTAAAACACGTGAACACTTTTTAAAACTAGAAATACATTTCCTAATAGCATGAACACGTTTCAAAACTAGAAATACATTTCCTAATAGCATGAACACTTTATATGGTACTTGAATATTTTTGTAATTTCAAATAAAGAAAAAACTAACATGTGGAAAATGGGTCGCAATCGAAATACATTTCCTAATAGCATGAACACTTTATATAATACTTGAATATTTTTGTAATTTGAAATAAAGAAAAACTAACATGTGGAAAATGAGCCGCACAGATTGCAGCCCATTTAATTCCACGAACGCTTTAGGTTTGATAAAATGCGGCGATGCATATATAACAAGAAATTTAGCGAGTGAAAGGGCCCTCCCCTGCACACCACTACCCCCCACCCTCTCCTCAACACTATTTTGTCATGCTATCATAGAGAAATTGCCATGTTGTGGCAATGTTTATCAGTAGAAAAAAATGACATGCTATAGCAGGAAAGTTGCCATGTATTTCAAACATTGCCATACTAGGGGTCTACGGCATAGAAGAATTGTCATGTTGTAGATGAAGAACATGACAAATGCTACAATATAAAATAATTGACATGATACATGAGAGAAAGTTGCCACACATGTTTGAAATTGTCATGCTACAACAAGTAGATTTGCAATGCTACAACAGATAATGGTCATGCTATATGAAAGAATTTGACTATTTTTCGCCCAAAAAAAAGAAAAGAAAAGAAATTTGACTACATCTTCAGAAATTGCTATGCTAGGATAACGGAATTGGCACGCTACATCAGGAGGAACTGTTACAGAGTTCTATGCCCTAGATACATAATTTATCACCCGGATGTGATTTCGAGGGGAAGGTTAAAGGATGATACGGGGGTTGGATCGTTCGCTTGATTGCCATGAGAAACGAGTAGTTTATGTTTTTTGGCTCAGTCGGTCGTTTAGAGGGGTGCAAGTGTGCCACGTACCACAAGGCGTCCTTGAGGAAACAGCGAACGTCGGTTCCACATAAGGTTTATGAAACAATATTTATATGGCGCGGCAATACGTGGCGTGGACTTATGAGGGTTGATAAAAAAAACTTGACGTGGACCCGTCATGGTACGCTTGACTGCTTGAGGTCGCGTGAACGCCGGTATAGTCGGACAAGCTGACGCGGTGAGCTTATCAACATGGAGGAACCCAAGAAGCTGGGGAAGGAAGGAAGGGCAGTGGTAGGTGACCATTCCGTTCGTCCGTGCCGGCGGCCGTGACATCTAGTAAAAACTAATGTAACGCTCATAATCAACCATGGTAAAATACTTGGACTCGGCCTCCGGGTGTGTGAGCGACTTTGCGGGGCGTACGCTCTTCACGTTCAAACCGCCCGGGAGAATGAGATCACGCGTATCATATGACTGACCTCCATCCTCCATAGATCCATGTCCATGGTGGTTGTTTTTTATTAAGGTAACCAAGGCATGTTTGGTGGAATAACAAAACACAAGCAGGTGGGGCACCGAGACTGCCTGGCAGTGTAAACAGCAAGCTCGACGAACACAGACAGCTACTACACGTTTTCATTGCCCACAGTCTCAAGAAAGAAAATTAAATAAAGAAAGAAAGGAAGACAAAGGACGAGCTCGATCCCCACCCGCAGGTCAAACCGCGCCATTCATTTCGGGAGAAACTTTCTTCACCGGTACGTGCAGCCTTTTTCCACGGCGTAATGCCTGATGGCGTACCGAACCGCTAGCTAGCTAGCTAAGCAACAACGCAACGTGCAGGTCGTGCGGCGGAGCAAGCCAACGATCGAATTGATTCGCACAGCGACGGGCCGGCCGGGACTGGGACGGAATTTGGCCTTACTCCAGTTCGCGTACACACGGCCGGGGAGGCTCCGATCCAGCCCCGCCCGATCGATCGATTCACTGCGTACGTACGTATACCGTAGCTTACAGCGCCAGCGAGCCGTCGTCGTCGCCACGTGCGCCGGCGCCACGACGGCGCGCGCGGGGGCTGACGAGGCAACCGGCGGCGGCGCCGACGCGGCGCGGCCGTGGGATTAGAGCAACCCAACGGGCCGACCCGAACGGACGGCGATTTCGTCCGCTTTTTGTCCGTTTGGGTCGGCCGCCCGCCCGGCGTCCGCCCTGTTTTTCATATGGATCGGCAGCGCGTCCAACGCGCCAACCCATATATGCAGGCGTGGCCGGCTGGCCGCCCAATTTTGCATTGCATTCAACATATTGTGAAATAAAAATTTAACAAACAAAATAGTCCACCCAAATAAATAGTACTATAGTTTACAGGCCAAATAAAAATAAAAATGTTTCACATAGTTTTGCAAACGAATAAAAGAAGATACATCTATTGGTTGCCAACATGAGTCCACATATGCTCAACCAAATCATTTTGCAGTTGCACGTGAGTTTTCCAATCACGCATGTCTTCATGAAACTGAGTGAACTGCTCAAATGTTGCCGCTACTCCATGCTCAGGCACAACATTCTCACCCTGAAACTGAAAGCCTTGCTCGTACAGACGTTCCGGACGCTCGTCTTCTACGATCATATTGTGCGTGATCACACAAGCAGTCATCACCTCCCATAGTTTCTGCGTGCTCCAAGTATTAGCAGGATACCGAACGATGCCCCATCGAGATTGCAAAACACCAAAGGCACGCTCGACATCCTTTCTAGCACTCTCTTGCTCTTGGGCAAATCTTTTCCTTTTCTCTCCAACAGGGTTGGGTATTGTCTTTACAATAGTGGTCCACTAGGATAGATACCGTCACCCAAATAGTACTCTTTGTCGTAGATGTGGTCGTTGACAGTAAAGTTCACCGGTGGGCTGTTGAGCCTAGCAAACACCAGCGAGCGCTGAAGCACGTTGATATCATTGTGTGATCCAGCCATGCCAAAGAAAGAGTGTCAGATCCAGAGATCTTGAGACGCCACGGCCTCTAGTATGACAGTGCAAGCCCTGACATGTCCCTTATACTGCCCTTGCCAAGCAGAAGTGCAGTTCTTCCACTCCCAGTGCATGCAGTCTATGCTGCCAAGCATCCCCGGGCTGTATCTGCAGCTGTCGGCTCTCTCAATTACTCAGGGCCAAACACAACAATCACAGCCTTGCAGAACTTATACAAGGACTCTAGGCATGTAGACTCGCTCATACGGACGTACTCGTCAATGAGATCACCGGGCACTCCGTATGCAAGCATTCGGATGGCGGCAGTGCATTTCTCATAAGAGGAGAAACCAATCTTGCCGACGGCATCCTCTTTGCACTCGAAGTAGTCATCATAGCCGACCACTCCCTCTCTAATACGGTTGAAAACATGCCTACTCATACGGAACCGGCGGCGGAATTTGTGATGTTTGAACAACGGGTTTGTTGTATCAAAGTAGTCCTTCCAAAGAAGGAAATGCCCACTCTCTCGGTTACGATTCAACGCCGGAAGGTGACCCGGAATGGAGCCACGGAACAACGGCCGCTGGTTGTTGAGGTGGTGAGGGACCAACACGGCAGCCAATATCTCCTCCTCGTCGTCGGACGACGAATCGTCGGAGTCGCAAATGAAATTGTGGAAAAAAAAACTCGTCGGCGGAGTCCATTTTCGTACCTTGGCAAACTGTCGAACAACTTGCGGGCGTCGAAGAAGGAGACGGCCGGCGAGGGGAGACGCGACGCACAGACCAGCTAGCTGCCCTGCCGGCGTCCGACGAGCGTCGGTGACGAAGGAGGCGGGGGCGAGGGTTGCTTGTTGGCCAGGGGGAGGGAGGCCAATGTGCCACAGACCAGCGGGCCCGGGGACAGAAGTAGGCGACCGCGCGCGTGCGTCCGTCGCATGTCCTCGCCGACGCAAATCAGGCTCAAAAATGGGTCGCTCGCGGACAAAAATACGGACACGCATCCATTTGGGTCGACGCGTTGGGCCGCCTTTTCTGTCCGCGCCGACCCAAACGGATGGCCGCGGACGAAATGGGTCGCCCCATTGGAGTTGCTCTTATGCCACGAGGAAACCGGGTCATCTCAGTAGTGAGCGCTGAGGTCGCGCGGGAAACGGTAACATAATCCCGGCTCGCGCGTGCCGGATCCGGTCCACGACTCCACGTACGTACGTCCCGACCACGACCTCGTCGGCGCCCACTGGCTAGCTAGCTGGAACGAGCGCGGTTTCGCCGCGGGGATCAATGAGGAGCACGAGTAGCTAGCTAGCTAGCTGCTGCGGCCGGAACGAACCTGCTGCCCCCGCCGGTTTCCCGGCCTTTGACCACCGCACCGCACCGCACACGCCATTCCACCAGTGCCTGCGCGGTGCGCCGTCACATCGCGACCCCGCAAGCTTATTTTACTCCGTCACCAACCATCCTCCTCCTCCTCCCGTGCCCGGCCAACGCCCGTCGTATATAACCAGGACCAGTACACCGTACAAGGGACAAGGCTGAAAAGGCAGACAATCCATCGACATCGAGGTCGAGCTGATCAACCAAGAATCTATAGCTAGCTAGCGCGTCCAGGTCTCGGCAGAAGCAGGCGATGGAGAGGAAGCCGACGAAGAAGCACGCGAGGACCAGGAGCGGCGCGCTGGCGTCCTTCCTCAGGTCCACGGCCGCCTCCTTCTCCTCCTCCACGGCCACCACCTTCGGCTCCCGCCCCGCCGGCGGCGGCAAGGCGTCCTTCAACCACCGCAACGCCTTCTCCGGCCCCATGGTCTCCATCGTGCCGCCCGAGGCGCGCGGCGGCGGCAGGAGGCGGGGCGGTAGTAAGCAGGGGGGCGGCAGCGGGTACCGGACGCCGGAGGCCTCGTCGCCCAAGGTGTCCTGCATCGGGCAGATCAAGCGGAGCAAGTCCAAGACCTGCAAGGCCAGGAAGGCGGCAAAGAACGTCGCCCCCGCGGCGGCCTGCGGGATGGATGGCGGCGCCTGCCCCATGCCGCCGCGGCCGCCGGCCCACAGGCCCAAGAGCTCGCTCGTCAGGCGGATGTTCTCCCGACGGAGCAGGTCGTCGCGGCCTTCGTCCTCCTCGTCATCCCACAAGTCGAGCGGCGCTGCCGACCTTTTCAAGGGGAGGCCGGGGAGCAGCGCCGCGGTGGCCGCTGCGCCGGTGTCGGGGCCGGGGATGGCAGGGCTGGGGCAGATGAAGCGGTTCACGAGCGGGCGCGGAGCGTTCCAGGACTTCGACTGGAGGGAGGCCGAGAGGAGGGGCTCCGACGTCGACGTGGACGACGATTACGTGGACGACGGGTTCGTGGCGTTCTCGGCGCCGCTGGTGCTGGGCGGCGGGGTGGTGGCGTCGGAGCCCAGGAAGGAGGTGAACCTGTGGCGGCGCCGCCCCATGTCGCCTCCTACTCCGCTGGAGCTCCCATGAGAGCGGACGCCGCAGCAGCACCTGCATGGCCGCCACACATGCAAGGCATGCCAAATGTGTCGTCTGTTCTTTCATTAGTTTGTGTACAGAAGCAGTATACTTCTACGTGATGCTCATAATACAAAGTAGTGTCGATTTTGATTTTGTAAATGTGTGATGATCGTGTATTCTGGAAGGAATTAAAGAATTTTTTGAAATCAGGCATGAGTGAAAGCATACTTTTGGAATGAAACATGTACAAAGACGAACAAAGATGATTTTGAACACATCTCCAAAGTCGACGAATGAGCATAAGTTTGCACACACGCATCCTTACTTGCTTTGGTTGGTCGAACAAGCTTGCGAGCGTCGGCGGCGAGCATATCCTCTCCAAAGAGAGGCTTGGTCGTCGTCCTCTTTTCCAAGATGAGAAAAATATTTATACGCTAGCTACACTTCAGCCTCCGATTTTGAGAAGGATTTTGACATAATTAATTGGTTCGATCGGTGTCATGGTCGAAACAGTCAAGACGATGGCGCCTTCCGTCCATACCATGGGCCTATGGCATGCTCGACCCCTCCCGATCGATCATCATGTTCAGAGCAGTTTTCTCTCCACGCACGTTTCGTCTAGAAAACCCCCGGTTAATTATGAGCGTGGAGTGTTTTCAGTCTCCGAAATTTGGTCAGCACAAGTTACCACTGTAGATTTGGATGTCGGCCGGACCATCATATGTTAACCGAACGCAAGGACTGACTCTCGTTAATGAACATACTACTATTCCAATGATCTAGCTAATGATCTTCACATGGACCATATGGCACATGTGCTAAGCAATCCAAACTGTTCGAAAAAATGGTCATATATATGCACCCAGTTGATCAAGATAACATGCATTATATTGTTGATTCGTGAGGTGTTTTACACGTGAGATACTAGCATGGTTCTTTTTTTTTACAAGAAAACTTTCAGTCTATTAATCTTCAATCATGGTACGACGACGAACACCAGAAATAATAGGAATTACATCCAAAACCGTATTCCCTGATAAAGTTGTCTTGAGCAGTGCGGGAGACCGGAGAATGGGTCGAGTAAACTCCCTTAGGGCCGATTAAATCACACACGAGGAATTTTTCTTTCTTCCATCCTTTTTGATTTGAAGGGTATGTTCTAAAAATGAAAGGCAGATGTAAATACTTCGAAGAGGCGGCTCGGTAGGGATGGAATGGTCAATCGTCAAGTCAAGGATGACTTCTATGTTGGCGAAACGATGGGGGAGAGAGAGCACGCCAGTGATTCTCTGAGCCAGTCTTCATTTCCAACGCCTCAGAAAACAGGCCGAGATAGATGACAACACGTCTTTTATCCTCTTCCTTACCGGGAAAGCGCACTTCTCTTCTTCTTCTAGCCTTCACCTCCTGAGCCCGGAAATAGAACCCAACCCCCTTTCTAATCATTTCATTTATGGAAGCAGGTGGGATCCAGAGCTAAGCCCCCCTCCTATTCAAAGCCGGGTGTGGCCTCACCCTTTTGCTCTCCTTCAGTTTGGCTCCACGAAGGCGCCGCCTAGACTAGGAGCCCCACTCGTATTCAAAAGACGCCCAACTTTCAAGACGACGATAATCATTAGTAAACTTTTTCCAGTATCATGGAATAGCATGGCCCGGGGCTAAGGTAACTCAAGTGGGAGAGCTGTGTTCCGGGTGAACTTATTGCACGGTTCAGAGAGCACTTGTGTATGTGATGCGAGTGAACGTGTACAAAAAAGCTCTCGTAAAGTTTCGTTGTTTGTCCCATCGTTGGCCCTATCTATGTTTCTACGATGGCCCAAGAACACGCTCATTCTTCAGTCGTAGAGAGACTTTTGAATTGTGAGGTACCTTTACAAGCTCAATATATAAGAGTGTTATTCTGTGAAATAACTCAAATTTCAAACCATTCACTTGTTTCAACTACTCATGCTATGGACGTGGGAGCATCAACTCTGTTCCTTTGGGCTTTTGAGGAGTGGGAGAAATTGTTGAAATTCTATGAAAGAGTCCCGGGAGCTAGTATGCATGCCAGTTTCATACGACCTGGTGGAGTGGCACAAGATCCACCTCTTGGCTTATGTCGAGATATTAATTCCTCCACACAACAATTTGCTTCTCGTATCGATGAATTGGAAGAGATGTCAACCGATAACCGTATCTGGAAACAACGATTAATGGATATTGGTAGTGTCACTGCGCAGCAAGCAAAGGATTAGGGATTCAGTGGTGTACTGTTAAGAGGTCGGGCGACATGATGACACTGATAGCCATATGGGGGAGTTCCCTTCAGGCAACAAAGGTTCAGCCTGACCCTACGAAAGCATGCATATGTTGTCAGTAAAGATTTGTGTGAAGCCTTAGAGACGACGTACGCGGGGCTAGGGTCAGCTGAGGGGGGACAGCGTAACGGAGCGAATGTGTGTAAGCCACGTCAAAGTTTCCTATTCTAGGCGGGGCGGGACATCAACCTTCAAATGGTGTTGGTCCTACGGACTGTGAATGGATTCATCTCTGGCTTCTGGGCACGTCGAAACCGCATGAGTTCATCGGGGTGGAGCACGGCCCGCCAAAATCGGCATAAGTTTGGTTCTATTGATGGAACATGGTAAGCCCATCTTTCTCCATATGAAAGTGCTACGGGCACATAGAGATGTGGCTAGAGGAAGTCTCAAAAAGCGAAGGCCGAGCTGTAGGTCACGTGACCTGCACCGAACAGGTGTCTGACTGGGCTTTCTTCTAGATCAAAGCGGATCAACTCACCAAATTCATCGATTGGATCAGGCGCCCAAAACATCGAATGAAAATAGTCTTTCTACAACCCTATTTATATGATTTTGAGGGGCCCTTCCCCCTATCCCCCTTATGTTTAGGAGCCGAATATGCCCAAGAACGACCTGTGGTGGTACGAAAGGCACAGCTTGATACATCTCCATCGTATCTACTTTTCCAAATGCTTTTGCTCTTGTTTTGGACTGTAATTTGCATGATTTGAATGAAACTAACCCGGACTAACATTGTTTTCAGCAGAACTACCATGGTGTTGTTTTTGTGCAGAAATAAAAGTTTTCGGAATTGGACGAAACTTCTTAGAGATTTTTTATGGAATAAAAGAGAGATACTGGAGCAAAGATCCACTGGAGGGGGGCCACTAGGTGCTCACGAGGCACCAGGGCGCACCCCCAGGGTGCGCTCTGGTGGCTTGTGGGGCCCACGTGGCTCCGCAGACCCTAATCTCAGCACTATAAATGTTGGGAAACGTTGCATGGAAAACAAAAAAAATTCTACGCACATGCAAGATCTATCCATGGAGATGCATAACAACGAAGGGGGAGAGTGTCTCTATGTACCCTCGTAGACCGTATGCGGAAGCGTTTAACAACGCGGTTGATGTAGTCGAACTTCTTCGCGCTCCAACCGATCAAGTACCGAACGTACGGCACCTCCGTGTTCTGCACACGTTCAGCTCGGTGACGTCCTCCGCCTTCTTGATCCAGCAAGACGGCGAGGTAGTAGATGAGTTCCGGCAGCACGACGGCGTGGTGACGGTGATGGTGAAGTTATCTGCGCAGGGCTTCGCGAAGCACTACAAAAATATGACGGTGGAGGGGGGTGCCACACACGGCTAGGCAATTGTCTGTTGTGTGCTAGGCACCCCCTCCACATATATATAGGTGGTTGGGAGGGAGGAGCAGCCAAAGGGGGCGCCCAAGTAGGAGGAATCCTACTTGGGGTCTCTCCCAAGCTGCGCCCTCCCCCTGCCTTGTATAAGTGCGGGGGAAAGGCAGGGGAGGGTGGCGCCCTACCCTTTCCTTTCCCACTTGAGGAGGGAAAGGAAAGAGGGGCCTCCCCTCCCCTTTCCTTCCCCTAGGGCCTGTTGTCCAAGGAAGGGGCGCACCAGGGGCTGATCTGTCCCCCCCTTTGGCCCATTAGGCCAATATACTTACTCGGGGTGTCTGGAACCCCTTCCGGTGACCCGATGACTACCCGGTGCACTTCGAAACTCTTCCGGTGTGCGAATACCATCGTCCTATATATCAATCTTTACCTCTAGACCATTTCGAGACTCCTCGTCATGTCCGTGATCTCATCTGGGACTCCGAACAACATTCGGTCACCAAATCATATAACTCATGTAACACTATATTGTCAACGAACGTTAAGCGTGCGGACCCTACGGGTCCGAGAACTATGTAGACATGACCGAGACAGCTCTCTGGTCAATAACCAATAGCGGAACCTGGATGCCCATATTGTCTCCTACATATTCTACGAAGATCTTTATCCGTCGAACCGTTATGACAACATACGTAATTCCCTTTGTCCATCGGTGTGTTACTTGCCCGAGATTCGATCGTCGGTATCTCCATACCTAGTTCAATCTCGTTACCGGTAAGTCTCTTTACTTGTTCTGTAATGCATCATCCCGCAACTAAATCATTAGTGACATTGCTTGCAAGGCTTACTATGATGTGCATTACCGAGAGGGGCCAGAGATACCTCTCCGATACTCGGAGTGACAAATCCTAATCTTTATCTATGCCAACCCAAAAAACACCTTCGGAGATACCTGTAGAGCATATTTATAATCACCCAGTTACGTTGTGACGTTTGATAGCACACAAGGCGTTCCTCCGGTATCCGGGACTTGCATAATCTCATAGTCCTGGATCACTATTGTACCCCCTTGCCAAACTCATGGCAAGGCACACAACAGGTCTGGTACATAGCATGGCATACTTTATAGAACCTATGACTGAGGCATAGGGAATGACTTTCATTCTATCTCTATATTCTGCCGTGGTCGGGTTTTTGAGTCTTACTCAACTTCACACCTTGTAACACAGGTAAGAACCCTTTCTTTGACCGGTCCAATTTGAACTTCTTCAAAACTTTATCAAGGTATATGTTTTGTGAAAGTCCTATCAAGCGTCTTGATCTATCTCTATAGATCTTGATGCCCAATATATAAGCAGCTTCACCGAGGTCTTTCATTGAAAAATTCTTATTCAAGTATCCTTTCCGATCAACAATATGTCATCCACATATAATATCAGAAATGCTACAGAGCTCCCACCACTTTCTTGTAAATACAGGCTTCACCATAAGTCTGTATAAAACCATATGCTTTGATCACCTCATCAAAGTGTATATTCCAACTACGAGATGCTTGCACCAGTCCATAGATGGATCGCTAGAGTTTGCACAAATTGTTAGCACCTTTAGGATCGACAAAACCTTCTGGTTGCATCATACACAACTCTTCTTTAAGAAATCCATTAAGGAATGTTGTTTTGACATCCATTTGCCAGATTTCATAATTATAAAATGCGGCAATTGCTAACATGATTCAGACTGACTTAAGCATTGCTACGGGTGAGAAGGTCTCATCGTAGTCAACTCCTTGAACTTGTCGAAAACCTTTCGCAATAAGTCGAGCTTTGTAGATGGTGACATTACCATCAACGTCTGTCTTCTTCTTGAAGATCCATTTATTCTCAATGGCTTGCCGATCATCGGGCAAGTCCACCAAAGTCCACACTCTGTTCTCATACATCGATCCTATCTCAGATTTCATGGTCTCAAGCCATTTATCGGAATCTGGGCACATCATAGCTTCTTCATAGTTCGTAGGTTCGCCTTAGTCTAGTAACATGACTTCCAGAACAGGATTACCGTACCACTCTGGTGCGGATCGTGCTTTGGTTGACCTACGAGGTTTAGTAGCAACTTGATCTGAAGTTTCATGATCATTATCATTTGCTTCCTCTCTAGTTGGTGTAGGCATCACTGGAACGGTTTTCTGTGATGTGCTACTTTCCAATTTGAGAGAAGGTACAATTACCTCATCAAGTTCTACTTGCCTCCTACTCACTTCTTTCGAGAGAAACTCCTTCTCTAGAAATATTCCATTCTTGGCAACAAAGATCTTGCCTTCAGATATGTGGTAGAAGGTGTACCTAATTGTTTCCTTAGGGTACCCTGCGAAGACGCACTTCTCCGATTTGGGTTCGAGCTTATCAGGCTGAAGCCTTTTGACATAAGTATCGCAACCCCAAACTTTAAGAAACGACAGTTTTATGTTTCTTGCCAAACCACAATTCATACGGTGTCATCTCAACAGATTTAGACGGTGCCCTATTTAACGTGAATGCGGTTGTCTCTAATGCATAACCCCAAAACGATAGTGGTAAATCAGTAAGAGACATCATAGTTTGCACCATATCTAATAAAGTGCGGTTACGATGTTCGAACACACCATTACGCTATGGTGTTCCAGGTGGCGTGAGTTGTGAAACAATTCCACATTGTTTTAAATGAAGGCCAGACTCGTAACTCAAATATTCGCCTCTGCGATCAGATCGTAGAAACTTTTATTTTCTTGGTACGATGATTCTCCACTTCACTCTGAAATTCTTTGAACTTTTCAAATGTTTCAGACTTGTGTTTCATTAACTAGATATACCCATACCTACCCAAATCATCTGTGAAGGTCAGAAAATAACGATACCCGTCGCGTGCTTCAACACTCATCGGACCACATACATCGGTATGTATTATTTTCAATAAGTTATTAGCTCGCTCCATTGTTCCGAAGAAAGGAGTTTTAGTCATCTTTCCCATGATGCATGGTTCGCAAGTATCAAATGATTCATAATCAAGTGATTCCAAAAGTCCATCCATATGGAGTTTCTTCATGCGCTTTACACCAATATGACCTAAACGGCAGTGCCACAAGTATGTTGCACTATCATTATCAACTTTGCATCTTTTGGCATCAATATTATGAATATGTGTATCACTACGATCGAGATTCAATAAACCATTCACATTGGGTGTATGACCATAGAAGGTTTTATTCATGTAAACAGAATAACAATTATTCTTTGAATTAAATGAATAATTGTATTGCAATAAACATAATCCAGTCATATTCATGCTCAACGCAAACACCAAATAACATTTATTTAGGTTTCAACACTAATCCCGAAGGTAGAGGGAGTGTGCGATGTTGATCGTATCAACCTTGGAATCATTTCCAACACACATCGTCACCTCGTCCTTAACTAGTCTCTGTTTATTCTCCAACTCCGGTTTCGAGTTACTAATCTTAGTAACTGAATCGGTATCTAATACCCAGGGGCTACTACAAACACTAGTAAGGTACACAACAATAATCAAATATACTTTTGTTCACTCTGCCATCCTTCTTATCCGCCAAGTATTTTGGGCAGTTCCAATTCCAGTGACCATTTCCTTTGCAGTAGAAGCACTCAGTTTCAGGCTTGGGTCTAGCTTTTTGCTTCTTCATGGGAGTGGCAACTTGCCCAATTTCTTGAAACTAGTGGTCTTGTTAACCATCAACATTTGATGCTCTATCTTGATTTCTACATTCGCTGATTTCAGTATCGCGAAGAGCTCAGGAATCGTTTTCGTCATCCCTTGCATATTATGGTTCATCACGAAGTTCTAGTAGCTTGGTGATAGTGACTAGAGAACACTATCAATCACTATATTATCTGAAAGATTAACTCCCACTTGATTCAAGAGATTGTAGTACCCAGACATTCTGAGCACATGCTCACTGGCTGAGCTATTCTCCTCCATCTTGTAGGCAAAGAAGAGGTCTCATACCTCTCGACACGGGCATGAGTCTGAAATACCAATTTCAGCTCTTGGAACATCTCATGTGCTCCGTGGCGTTAAAAATGTTTTTGAAGTCCGGTTCTAAGCCGTAGAGCATGGTGCACTAAACTATCAAGTAGTCATCATACCGAGCTTGCCAGACGTTCATACCGTCTGCATCTGCTCCTGCAATAGGTCTATCACCTAGCGATGCATTTATGACCCAAAAGTATTGGGGATCTATCGTAGTCCTTTCGATAAGTAAGAGTGTCGAACCCAATGAGGAGCAGAAGGAAATGACAAGCGGTTTTCAGCGAGGTATTCTCTGCAAGCACTGAAACTATCGGTAACCGATAGTTTTGTGATAAGATAATTCGTAACAAGTAACAAAAGTAACTAAGGTGCAGCAAGGTGGCCCAATCCTTTTTGTAGCAAAGGACAAGCCTGGACGAACTCTTATATAAAGCAAAGCGCTCCCAAGGACGCATGGGAATTACTGTCAAGCTAGTTTTCATCATGCTCATATGATTCGCGTTCGTTACTTTGATAATTTGATATGTGGGTGGACCGTGCTTGGGTGCTTCCCTTCCTTGGACAAGCCTCCCACTTATGATTAACCCCTCTCGCAAGCATCTACAACTATGGAAGAAGAATTAAGATAAATCTAACCATAGCATGAAACATATGGATCCAGATCAACCACTTACGAAGCAACGCATAAACTAGGGTTTAAGCTTCTGTCATTCTAGCAACCCATCATCTACTTATTACTTCCCAATGCCTTCCCCTAGGCCCAAATCATGGTGAAGTGTCATGTAGTCGACGTTCACATAACACCACTAGAGGAAATACAACATAAATCTCATCAAAATATTGAACGAATACTAAATTCACAAGATTACTTATAACAAGACTTCTCCCATGTCCTCAGGAACAAACGTAACTACTCACAAAGCATATTCATGTTCATAATCAGAGGAGTATTAATTATCATTAAGGATCTGAACATATGATCTTCCACCGGATAAACCAACTAGCATCAACTACAAGGAGTAATCAACACTACTAGCAACCCACAGGTACCAATCTGAGGTTTTGAGACAAAGATCGGATACAAGAGATGAACTAGGGTTTGAGAGGAGATGGTGCTGGTGAAGATGTTGATGGAGATTGACCCCCTCTCAATGAGAGGATCGTTAGTGATGACGATGGCTTCAATTTCCCCCTCCCGGAGGGAAGTTTCCCCGGCAGAACAGCTCTGCCGAAGCCCTAGATTTGTTCTGCCCAGGTTCCGCCTCGAGATGGCGGCACTTCGTCCCGAAAGCTTCCTTCTGATTTTTTTCCAGGTCAAAACACATCATATAGCAGAAGATGGGCACCGAAGGCCTGACAGTGGGCCCACAAGGTAGGGGCGCACCCCTACCCTTGTGGATGGCTGGTGGCCCCCCTCTGGTGCTTTCTTCGCCCAATATTTTTTATTAATTCCAAAATGACTCCCCGTAAAGTTTTAGGACTTTTGGAGTTGTGCAGAATAGGTCTCTAATATTTTCTCTTTTTCCATTCCAGAATTCCAGCCGCCGGCATTCTCCCTCTTCATGTAAACCTTGTAAAATAAGAGAGAAAACACATAAGTATTGTGCTATAATGTGTTACAACAGCCCATAATGCAATAAATATTGATATAATAGCATGATGCAAAATGGACGTATCAACTCCCCCAAGCTTAGACATCACTTGTCCTCAAGCGAAAGCCGAAATCGAAAAATATGTCCACATGTTTAGAGATAGAGGTGTCGATAAAATAAAATACGGACACAAGGGCATCATGATCATCTTTAGAACAACAACATATAATGTCATATAATTTCTTATGCTAAAGTAACAATTCGTTCACAAGGTAAAGTATGAATCAGAAACTTCATTGAAAACTAACAAACTATGATCTCAGTCATTGAAGCAATTGCAATTTATCATAACATCGGAAAGAGTCAATTTAAGAGCTTTTCAGCAAGTCCACATACTCAACTATCATTTAGTCTTTCACAATTGCTAACACTCATGCGATACTTATGGGTTCAAAGCTTCAATCAGACATAGAGAAAGATAGGGGCTTATGGTTTCGCCTCCCAACCTTTTACCTCAAGGGTAATGTCAACAATAATACTTTATGACAACCTACATCCGAGAGGATATATATATCTAGATCTTTCTCCAACACATAGTGCTTGCCAAAAGGAAAAAAGTGTAAAAAGGAAAGGTGAAGATCACCATGACTCTTGTATAAGGGTCGAAGATAAAAGTAAAAGATAGGCCCTTCGCAGAGGGAAGCAGAGGTTGTCTTGCGCTTTTATGGTTGGATGAACAAAATCTTAATGCAAAAGAACGTCACTTTATATTGCCGCTTGTGATAAAGAACTTTATTATGCAGTCTGTCGCTTTTATTTCTTTCATATAACAAGTTCGTATAAAGCTTATTTTCTTCACACTAATAGATCATAAATATTTAGAGAGCAATTGTTATTTCTTGCACCGATGACAACTCACTACTGCAGGATGGTCCAAATGCGACACTACGATCAGAGACCCTTCGACGAAACTGTGTGCGATGCCATAATCGCAAACGGTGGTGTAAAAGAACTGTCAAAAAGGTGAAAAAAAATTGCGATGACGGATGCATCAAACACGGTTCAGATTTTAGTTGCGTGTGCGATGCAGGGCATACGTTTCAGTTCAATTAACTGTTTGCGATGACGAGGAACAAAAGAAACGGGCAGCCAGATGAAGGTGTGTGCGATATACAGCATACGGTTCACTAGGATGAACTGTGTGTGATTAGGCAACACAATGGAAACGGTTCAACTGAACAAGATGTGTGCGATACGCGGCAAACAGGTCCGTAATCAGAAATGTGTGCGAAGACCAATAATAACACAGACAATTGCTGCTAATAAGCCGTGTGATTTGCTCTGTCTACAGAAGAATAACATGTGTGTGTGTGTGTGTGTGTGTGTGTGTGTATAACTGAAATAAACGTCCAATTACATAAGTGACTATACAGATCATTCACGGCTTTTCCCTTGGCACATTTTCCCTTGGCTTCCTGGGGAAGCTCCCGGTTTGCATATGGGTGTTCTAACTAAAACGTTTGCGATGAGTGTTTTATATTTAAAAACCATTGACGCTTTTTTCAAAAGAAAATCGTTTGGTAAGTCTGTACATTAAGAGAGAAAAACGCAAGTTCGCTCAAACCATATCTTTCATTCAGTCATACTGCGAATTTATATTCATATGATCGAGATACAGTATTAAACCCAAGAAAAAAATATTTCCGGCGGCGGCGGAGGCGGCATGCTGCGCCGTCGTTGCCGTCCTCCGGGACGCTCGTTAGCGTTCGACAGCGGCGTCCCATGCCGCTGAGGGGGGCGCGCGCACGGAGAGGTAGGCGGGCGGCCATGGAAGTCAAAGGTCTCGCTTCCTAGTGAGCCTGCGCAACGTACAGCTCGCACGCTTCCCGGTGACCTTCGCAATCTAAGACAGCTAGCACGCCTCTCAGCCAGCCTGCGCACCAGACTGCACTCGCACGCCTCCTGTTCAGTCGAGGTCAAGCAGCCGTCCGCACGGCACCTCCTACAGCCATTAAAACCAAGACACGTGGCGTCACGTGAATGGTTAGCAGAACGCACACGGTTTGAATTATACAAACGTTTGAGATATTAAAGTGGCAGCTACTTTTTCAAAATGCCTTTATTGGCTGTCATTATTCGAGTGCGCCTTCTCTAAAATGGACACGAAAAATACCACAGCATGTCGGGTCCCATTCCATGATAGCATGCCAAGTTTCATGAATTTCAGACGAGTTTTAGATTTACTATAATTTAAAAATAAAGTATCTCAACGTTTTGCCGGCAATCAACGGTGCCCTGGTGTTTGAAATTTATTCCCATTTCTTGCATGGGACCTAAGCATGCACCCAAGGACACATATTTGATTTTTTAGCCAATTTATATGCACTGGAGCATGCGCATGTAGTTCAAATTTGAATTATGCACATAAATGCATTGAAAACTCAGTTAATGCATAAATATGTCCAAATGAACCCCCAAAAAATCACAAAAATTGACACAACACTCCTGTTGTTCTATGTTGACACGAGAAATTTTTTGAAAGCAATAAGAGGCAATGGATATCGTTTCGTCCCCAAAGGTGGGACGTTCCCTACCGAAACCATCATGCTTGTTGTGAGAAACTTTGGTTTGTGAGAAGCATATACCCAAACCTGCCCCAAATGGGATAGAAAATTTTACCACGGCATGCTGATGCCGCTCCACGATAGCATGCCAAGTTTCATGAATTTCAGACGAGTTTTGGATTTACTAGAATTTAAAATAAAGTATCTCAATGTTTTGCCAGCAATCAACGGTGCCCTAGTGTTTGAAATTCATTCCCGTTTCTTGCATGGGACCTAATCATGCACCCAAGGACACAGATTTGATTTTTCAACCAATTTATATGCACTGGAGCATGTGCATGTAGTTCAAATTTGAATTATGCACACAAATGCATTGAAAACTCAGTTAATGCATAAAAATGTCCAAGCGAACCCTGAAAAATCACAACAAATGACACAACACTCCTGTTGTTCTATGTTGACACGAGAAATTTTTTGAAAGCAATAAGAGGCAATGGATATCGTTTCGTCCCCAAAGGTGGGACGTTCCCTACCGAAACCATCATGCTTGTTGTGAGAAGCTCTGGTTTGTGAGAAGCATATACCCAAACCTGCCCCAAATGGGACCAAAATTTTACCACGGCATGTTGATGCCGCTCCATGATAGCATGCCAAGTTTCATGAATTTCAGACGAGTTTTAGATTTACTATAATTTAAAAATAAAGTATCTCAACGTTTTGCCGGCAATCAACGGTGCCCTGGTGTTTGAAATTTATTCCCATTTCTTGCATGGGACCTAAGCATGCACCCAAGGACACATATTTGATTTTTCAACCAATTTATATGCACTGGAGCATGTGCATGTAGTTCAAATTTGAATTATGCACACAAATGCATTGAAAACTCGGTTAATGCATAAAAATGTCCAAACGAACCCGAAAAATCACAAAAATTGACACAACATTCCTGTTGTTCTATGTTGACACGAGGAAATTTTTGAAAGCAATAAGAGGCAATGGATATAGTTTCGTCCCCAAAGGTGGGACGTTCCCTACCGAAACCATCATGCTTGTTGTGAGAAGCTCTGGTTTGTGAGAAGCATATACCCAAACCTGCCCCAAATGGGACAAAACATTTACCACAGCATGTTGACGCCGCTCCATGATAGCATGCCAAGTTTCATGAATTTCAGACGAGTTTGGATTACTAGAATTTAAAAACCAGGTATCTCAACGTTTTGCCGGCAATCAACGGTGCCCTGGTGTTTGAAATTCATTCCCATTTCTTGCATGGGACCTAGGCATGCACCCAAGGACACAGATTTGATTTTTCAACCAATTTATATGCACTTGAGCATGTGCATGTAGTTCAAATTTGAATTATGAACACAAATGCATTGAAAACTCAGTTAATGCATAAAAATGTCCAAACGAACCCCGAAAAATCAGGAAAATTGACACAACACTCCTATTGTTCTATGTTGACACGAGAAATTTTTTGAAAGCAATAAGAGGCAATGGATATCGTTTTGTCCCCAAAGGTGGGACGTTCCCTACCGAAACCATCATGCTTGTTGTGAGAAGCTCTGGTTTGTGAGAAGCATATATCCAAACCTGCCCCAAATGGGACAAAATGTTTACCACTGCATGTTCATGCCGCTCCATCATAGCATGCCAAGTTTCATGAATTTCAGATGAGTTTTGGATTTACTAGAATTTAAAAACCAGGTATCTCAATGTTTGCGGCCGAGTGACGGTGGTAGGGTGCTTGACATTCATTCCCATTTCTTGCATGGGACCTAAGCATGCAACCAAAAACACATATTTGAATTTTTAACCAATTTATATGCATTAGAGCATGTGCATGTAGTTCAAATTTGAATTATGCACATAAATGCATTGAAAACTCAATTAATGCATAAAAATGTCCAAACGAACCCCGAAAAGTCCCAAAAATTAACACAACACTCCTGTTGTTCTATGTTGACACTAGGAAAAAAAATTGAAATCGAGAAGAGGCATTGGATATCGTTTCATCCAGAAAGGTGAAACGTTCCCTACTGAAACCATCAGGCTTGTTGTGAGAAGCTCTGGTTTGTGAGAAGCATATACCCAAACCCGCCCCCAATGGAACAAAAAATTTACCATGACATGTTGATGCCGCTCCATGATAGCATGCCAAGTTTCATGAATTTTAGACGAGCTTTGGATTTACTAGAATTTAAAAACCAGGTATCTCAATAAGAGGCAATGGATATCGTTTCGTCCCCAAAGGTGGGACGTTCCCTACCGAAACCATCATGCTTGTTGTGAGAAGCTCTGGTTTGTGAGAAGCATATACCCAAACCTGCCCCAAATGGGACAAAACATATACCACGGCATGTTGATGCCACTCCATGATAGCATGCCAAGTTTCATTAATTTCAGACGAGCTTTGGATTTTCTAGATTTTAAAAACCAGGTATCTCAATGTTTGCGGCCGAGTGACAGTGGCAGGGTGCTTGACATTCATTCCCATTTCTTGCATGGGACCTAAGCATGCAACCGAGGGCAAATATTTGAGTTTTCAACCAATTTATATGCACTAGAGCATGTGCATGTAGTTCAAATTTGAATTATGCACATAAATGCATTGAAAACTCAATTAATGCATAAAAATGTCCAGACGAACCCCGAAAAATCCCAAAAATTGAAAGAACACTCATGTTGTTCTATGGTAACACTAGGAAAAAATTGAAATCGAGAAGAGGCAACGGATATCGTTTCGTCCAGAAAGGTGAAACGTTCCCTACCGAAACCATCACCCTTGTTGTGAGAAGCTCTGGTTTTTGAGAAGCTTATACCCAAACCTGCCCCAAATGGGAGAAAAAAATTACCACGGCATGTTGATGCCGCTCCATGATAGCATGCCAAGTTTCATGAATTTCAGACGAATTTTGGATTTACTAGAATTACACGGTGCCGTGGTGTTCGAATTTCATCCCCATTTCTTGCATGGGACATAAGCATAAACCCATGGACACATATATGATTTTACAACCCATGTTGGTGTACCGGAGCATGTGCATGTAGTTTAATTTTGAATTGTGCACCTGAAATGGCTAGAAAACTAATTTAATGTATAAAATGTTCAAACGAACCTTGAATAATTCCAATTCTTTTACGACACACATATAGTTGCATGTTCACTGCAGATAAAAGGTCTAGCAATTCAAACACCGTCCATTGCCGCTGTGACCCCATTATGTAATTCAAATCAAGATGAAAAATCAAGTAGATCGCACACAGTTTATTATCACCAACCGTGTGAGATGAAACACAAAATATCCTGGAGCATCATCGGTGTATAGTACGCCTATGGCTTACGCGAGAAGGTGCGTCGGCTACAGTCCACAGCCGGCGTCTCAAGCACACTAGCTCGCTTCCCAAATATCATTTCACCGTTCCATCGTCGCCGGTGAAAGATGGGCACGTGGACCCGAGTCGTGAGGGCAACTTCGGTGGCCCACTCCGGCGAGAGCGCGGCCGCAGCCGCCATGCGCGTGCTAACAAGGTGCATGAGCGCAGCCGCAATCTGTGACCGGGCGGCCATGGCAGCCCAAACAGCCGCTGTTGCTTCTCAGGTGGCGGCAGCAACATCTGGCTCGGGGATAGCAACTGGCGAGAGCGGCACAGCAGCTGTCCGTTCCGTAGCAGCGGCCTTAGCCCTGATGGAGCCGCCCACGACCATGTCGATACCGCCCACGCCCAGCTCGTGGCGGTCACCGCACAAATCAAACAAAGCTTCTCCGACAACGGTCGACAACCCACGGCCGAAGAGCTGGCAATCGCTGAGAGCGTTCGAGCAGCCGTCCGTTCCTCTACCGCATACCTTGCGACGACGGAGCCCGTCGAAGCCCAGATCACGGCCGCCCACACCCAGCTCGTGGCGGCCTTTTCCAAAGAGATGACGGACGCGGATGGCGAGATGCTTGCCAAGTATGGTGCAATGGATGCCATGGAGCCCCTTCCCCAGGAGACCGTCGGGCGCGAGCTGGACATGGTGGCGGCGGCAGAGATCGACGAGCACCAACCGTAGTAGTACTCTTTGTTTTGTTCAATTAAGAGCGTCGGTCTTTAATTTGTTAGAGTAATGTTTAGGTCAGCTAGCTCTGTTTAATTGCTGAACTTGCTCGATTAAGAAGTGTGGGTGTGCTGTAGTCTCCTTTGTGTACCCAAATTATGCAATGACGTGGATGACCACTGTAACCATGGAAATTCGAACCAAAAATTTTGACGTTCAAACTCATCACACACGGGTTAAGCTATCTGAATCGTTTGTGATGTTCACATATCGTACACAGTTCTGAATAAGGGACCATGTCTGATGACACTTTGCGCGCCAGTTTTTTCACTGAAGCGATTCCAAATTTTCGGCTTCCACAGAAATATCTACCTCCCCCCTGCCCCTTACCAAAAGCCACATTTCCCCTGTTTCCGCCTTCCTTTCCAAGTTGAAACCTTCACTCCTTGCTTGTCGCGTCTCCTCCTCGCCGGCGACCCTCCTTCACGCTGCTCGACCTCGTCTATCCAGGTAGGTAATCCACACCCGAGCCCCATCCTCCTCCTCCTTCCACATCCCACATGCCCCGACCGCCGGCACGAGCGCGACACCTTCCACCCAAATCACCGACCCCTCCACCAAATAAGTGCCGCCCTAAGCCATGGTGCACGCAGTATAGCCAGGATCTCAAGGAGCATTTGGCAGCGGAGAAGCAAATCACGGCCGCACGCGCGGATGAGGTCGTGATGGCTGCCATTCGTGCCGACCCCCAGATCTTGGAGGAGCACCTTGCCATTTGCTAGCTACGCCGGTTAAGCATGCTCGGTTTACCCGTTGCGTGTGCTGCTCCTGCCTTTCCTTCACAAATTCTAGTGAATTGTGCTATCTAACTTTACAATGCAATCTGTTGCTCTAGTGTATATGTTCTATATGTCGTGCAGTGTAGCGCTCACTTATTAACTGTTTTGTTAATTAGTTGTCGTCTTCAGTTAACTATTTGGTTCAATTCTGCAAATGCGATGTTCAACGCTTCAGGCTGCAATTTTGTATTGTCTTCCATGTGAGAAATAAATGGAATTTATCTTTACAAAATACATGAGAAACGAATACAATTGCTATATTTCTAAGTTGTCAAGCATGCTTGGTTTGGTTATGCATTGTGCAATGTGGTGCTCAGTTAACGTTTGGTTCATTTGTGTTGTGGTGTTTAGTTAATTGTTTGGTTCAATTCTGCAATGCGATGTTCAATAGTTGTGGGTGCATTCTGTTATTGTATACCATGTGAGGAATAAATTGAATTTGGCTATAGTAAATACACGAGAAAAAAATACAATTGCTATATTTCCAAGTTGTTAAGCATGCTTGGTTTACTTAACTGTCTGATCTTCTATTAGGAGTATGTTATATTGTGCAATGTGGTGCTTAGTTAATGTTTGGTTCATTTGTTGTGGTGTTTAGTTAACTGCTTGGTTCAATTCTGCAGTGCGATGTTCAATAGTTGTGGGTGCATTCTGTTATTGTATACCATGTGAGGAATAAATTGAATTTGGTTGTAGTAAATACATGAGAAACAAATACAATTGCTATATTTCCAAGTTGTTAAGCATGCTTGGTTTGGTTAACTGTCTGATCTTCTATTAGGAGTATGTTATATTGTGCAATGTGGTGCTCAGTTAATGTTTGGTTCATTTGTTGTGGTGTTTAGTTAACTGCTTGGTTCAATTTTGCAATGCGATGTCCAATTGTCGTGGGTAGAGTTTTGTATTGTTGTGCATGTGAGGAATAAATCGAATTTGGCTGCACTTAATACATGAGAAACATATACAAGTGCTATATTTCCTAGTTCTTAATCATGCTTGGTTTGGATAAATGGGTTTTCCATGTGGCTTGAATTAATCTGATGAATCTGCAATGTGCTTATTTTTCATCAACATATTTTACTGATAGCATGCGAACCCTTACTTAATTTGATGACTAACTACCTTATATGTGTTGCAGGGAAACAATGGGAAGCACTGAGGTTTACAATCGAGGTTAGCACGTGCATGGTCCGTTGTCTAATAGCACATTATTGTGCAATTGCAGGAACCATTCCAATATTTAGGTTGTTAACAATTTGGTCTTGCACATGTAGGTCCTGCTGTCAGAGGTTTTGACCCACTGTTCGACCCTTTTTGCATATGGGGAAATGAGTTGTCCATGAATATCAATCAAATCAAGAAACTCAGAAAGATTGTTAGGATAAAGAAATTAGCGACAAAAAACAACAAGATCTTTGTCTGCACAATGAAGAAGACATCAGTTCACTACAAGATGGTACTAACTATTATACCTTGCCTTTTTTATTCCTTTGCCCCATTTCCAATATAGAGAAGATATTTATGCACATCCTTGTTTTCAGGCCTTTCCAAAGCAGTTCACTGATGATTAGCTCTCAAACCACCTCTATGGTCTGGAGGCGAGGAAGGTTTTCATACAACACCCACGGTTCAATATTGAAGTGTTCCTGAAGAGGACGAAGGACGGACGATCAATCATCCACAGGCACTGGCCTAAAGTTGCAAAGACCTTCAACATGAATGAAGAATCAATATTTGCCTTTCGCTTCAGCAGTTTTCCAGATGAGATGCGTCTGTCTATATACCGTCTATGATGCTAATTTCGAAAGGTTCTACATGTTGCATGTGAAACTTGGTGCTGGTGCAGTTGTGTAATGGGGTAGCTGAGTGCTGAAGCTATATCATGTTGTACTCTGATGTATTTCAATTATGAAATTCTGCTTCCTTAATATGGAAATGAAATATATTATGTGCTTAATATGAATGTCAATTAGATTAATAAATGGATTATTAATAATAGGGCAATTAGCCTGCTAATGGCGAATTAGCCTGCTAATTGGGTTTTGCTATTGCAAACGGTTATTGAAAAAAATACCGTGGGCGATGACCTCAGGCAACGCACACAGTTTCTGGGAATAAACCGTGTTGGATCAATGAACAATCACACACGACTTTCTCTTGAAAACTATTTGCGTTAGGCCACCTTACGCAAACGTTTACGACATAAAAACTGTGTGTGATGGACAGCCTTTGCCACATAGTTTCTTCTACGGACCGTGTGTGATGTATTCAATAACGCAAACGATAAAATTGTTAATATCGTGTGCAATGGAAACGCTATCACAAACGATTTAACGGAAAAAATTGTGCGTGATGTACCTGTGAACGGAAACGTTTTCCTTGGAGCGGCTGTGTGGGTGGTACATACGAACGGAAACGTTTAGCGGGGACTGACTGTGTGGGATGTACTTGCGACCGGAAACAATTTCGCCTGTATAATTGTATTTTTTAGCTCTACTGTATGTATTTCCGTATTTGAGCGCTCGCCGGTCGCACACGACCTCATTTTGCTGAGCGTGTGTGCCAGGAGGGCATATCCCCGACGGTTTCTGGGTCGTGTGGGAAGGACCCCCTATCACCGTCACTCACTAGGCGACGGTTCCAAATGTCGTCGCGGAAAGAGGTTAAAAACCGTTTGTATAGCACCGACACGTACTAGTGACTTACTTGAAGAATCTTACTCAATCCATAGGTAGGTATGGTGGACTCTCATGGCAAAACTGGTTTAAGGAATGTTTGGAGGCACAAGTAGTATCTCTACTTGGTGCAAAGAATTTGGCTAGGATAAGAGGGAAAAGCAAGCTCAACATGTTGGAGGATCCATGACAATATAACTTCTATTCAGATATAGGAAAACATAACCCATTATGTTGTCTTCCTTGTCCAACATTAACTTTTTGGCATGTCATATTTTAATGAGTGCTTCACAATTACAAAAGATGTCCAAGATAGTATATTTATATGTAAAACCTCTCTTTCTTTATTACTTCCTACTAATTGCAACAATGACCAAAACTATGTTTGTCAACTCTCAACAAATTTATTCATCATACTCTTTATATGTGAAGTCATTACTCTCCATAAGATCAATATATGATCTTTTTGTTTCTTTTTATTCTTTGTTTTATTTTATTCCCTCAAGATCATAGCAAGAAAGCAAAGCCCTCAACTCAAAACTACTCTTTATTATATATAACTCACGGACTCGATTACATAGGTAGATCTCGAAACAAAACTCAAAGCTAGATCCTACTAAAAAAAATTTATTCTACTAGATCAAGATATAACCAAAAGGATCAAACTAAGAAAAACGATAAAAGTAAAGGTGTGATGGTGATACGATACCGGGGCACCTCCCCCAAGCTTGGCAGTTGCCAATGGGAGTTCCCATACCCCATGTATTTATGTCTCTTTCTTCGGAGGTGGTGATGATGGAGTTGTTGATGTGGTAGTGCCACACTTCGAGCAAAGGAGATACTCCAATCTATGAATGATGCTCTGGAGGGAGATGATATGCTCTTGCAACAGAATATTTTCATGAGTGAATATTTATTTTGCACACGAACTATTTCAATGATCTTAAAAGCTTCAATTTTAGTAGGGGTAAGATGATTGTAGTATGGTTGAAGGATGTCTTCTTCTTCTGTTGCCGGAACTTGATCTCCCACGACCTTCTTGATCTTATCACCCTCGTTGGTTTCCCCAAGTTCTTCTCTCTTCATCTCCATCTTCATTAGCCAAGCACCATCGCCCCCATTGTTGGAGGAGGGAGAAGAAATGATGCCTGGCCTTGAAAACTCTGGCAGAAAATAGCTCGAAACGAAAACAGGAGATATTGCCGTGGTGCGGTGGTCAAAAACTTCGGGAGATTATATAATAAATTTTTACCGACCAAAAGAAGTATTGTGCAAGAAAACGGAGTCTGGAGGGCACATGAGGTTTCCACAAGGCAGGGGGCGCGCCCATGGGGGTAGGGCGCGCCCTCCACCCTTGTGGCTTCCTCGTGTCTTGTCGTGGAATTGTCACGGCAGATGTCCTTGGTGTGAGGACTTAGTCGCAAGGCCAATGCATCTATGTGGTAGCTTGAGAGGGGTTGGGCGGAATCGAGAGACGCAACATAAGATAGGGATTTAGACAGCTTCGGGCCCCGGGAAACATCATCCGGTAATAACCCTACATGCTGTTTGAGGCTAGGTCTCATTATGATCATGAGTGAGTCGCCGGGTTGGCCGGCTCTTTGTGTCTAGCCCTAAAGATTGTTTCTTCTTGCTTGTCCCTCTTGGGGAGCCCTGCCCCTCCTTATATAAGTTAGAGGGGCGGGTTACATGTGGAGTCCTAATAGGACTAGTACTAGTCTATCTTTTCTTACAAGTTGAATACAAGTCCGGGTCTTGCTTCCTCGTAAAGGAAACATTCATCATCCCTTTCTTATTAAGCCGGCCCATCATAAACGTGAGCCGGCCTTCTGGGCCTTGGGCCTTGTCTTCTATCTGACCCGCCATCGGGGCCATCCATGAGTCGTCAGGCTCATGAGTCGTTAGTCCTCCGGCGGGTCATCGGTGAAGCGCCAAGTCCGGCCGGGTCATACTTCCGGCCGGGTCATACCGCGGGGTATATCCCCGACATTAGCCCCTAGTTTAATTTTGGATTTATCCATGTTAAACTGATCCTGTAAAACAAACACAAGAACAAATTTGACAGGTTGTGCTCCGGGTTAAATATTCTTGTAAGCGGCACCTGATCATCCTTAAGTCCTTGACATTTTCTCCTGGAAAATCCGGGTCAATAGGCCAGCTTCATAATCCATTTGCTGGCATTGGCTCTTGTAAAGAAATATTATAAGAAATAATACATTTGAGTCGGCCTTCAATGCTCTGATTTGACAAAAATATTGGTCTTGAAATATTCAACTGATATTCAGCCGGCTTAAAGATGTAAATCTTGCCGATGATTGCCAAAATTGTCGGGTTATAAACAAATGATGCCGGGTCATGATTGTTGCAGACACTGGGTTAATCTGGTCTACTCCAAACTGAGAATTTGAAGATTTTTTCTCCCTTATATACATATCACCTGTAGCCCCCAAGTCTTAAGAGGAGAACATAGTGATAACTTAAGACTTGCTTCAATATAAGTGTTGCAACCTTGAAGAAATCCGAGTTATTCATCTCAATCATTAGTCACAAACTGAATATTCCACATATGTAGCCCCCAAGTGCCGGGTTGTCATGCTTGCAGCAACCTAGGACTTGTAATTGCCTTATGCTCATAAAAACTTCAACCAGCGTAGCCCCCAAGAGCCAGGTCATTATGCAATAACAAACAGAGACTTTGTAAATATAATCATGTAAACTTGACCAGCAAAGCATAGCCCCCAAGGGTCGGGTCAGTAAGATATTACCGAGCTGGGACTTTGTATATGATTCATTGATAATAACAGCATATGATGTAATCTCCACCATGGGGCTTGAACCCACGTCCACAAGGTTAAGAGCTTTGTACTCTACCAACTGAGTAGTGGATCTTTCAATATAATGGTTTAAGGCTTGTGTACCTTGAATTTTCGACAGGAGCAATTGGTAGCCCCCAAGGGCCAGCTCATCTACAATGTGATGAGTCGGGTCTTCGATAAGTTGAGCAAAAAATGACTTTGCATTAGCCCCCAAGTGCCATGGTGCATGCTGGCAGCTACATGGGACTTGCATATTTAATGTAATCTCAATTTGAATAATGTAGCCCCCAAGTGCCGGGTCGTAAGCCTGCAGCGACTCGGGACTATTCCTTCCATTGTAGAAAAAACCATATCCATTGATAAAATAATAGCCATTGCGCCAAAGCGACTTTTAATACCTTATCTGTTGACAAGTAAATCTGGAGTTTAAATACCCGGCGGCTCTTGACCGATAGCGATTTAATACGCCTCTCTTGTAAGCCAGACTTTTTATAACCCGGCGACTTACAACCTTTGAGAAAATCCAGAACGGATAATCATTTTGAAGCATCAATTTTAATGATGAGCTTGGACTTTAAGCATTTATATAAGTCATAGTTCTGCAAATCCTGCACAGAGCTTAAACAACATATGCCCTGGCGACTTAACATCAAAAGCCAGGGCCGGTTTAAACATAATCATGTATAAACAATATCATACCTGTGATATTGAATCATACTGCCGGCTTATGATACCTGTGCAGTAAGGGTGATAACCCAATCTTTAGAAGAAAAAACTTCCAAATGTTTATGATTGTCACATGCTGGCGACTTATCGTCCAAAGTCGAGCCGGGTTAAATAGAAGTTACTCATATATGCTTCACATATGAACAAAAAGTCTCAAAACCCAAAAGACTGCATTCAAAAAACTTAATCCAGACAAAAAGAAAATCAAGGCTTCTGATTCGAATACGATCAGTAAACCGTTCCAAAGGGGTTAAGCTAGGATTCGAATACGATCATGTAGCCCCCAGTGGCTTTGGCGTTGCCGATCAAGAGGGTACCAACAGCTATGTTCTCTTTGGTTCGAATACGACCTATGTTTGAACAGGAAGCCCCCAAATGACCTTGAGAGTGGTTTAACGACGCTGATTCGAATACGATCCACGTCGGACCCAAAAGGGGTTGAGCTATGATTCGAATACGATCAAGAAGCCCCCTAGTGAGTTTGGCAGTGTGCCGATCAAAAGGGTACCGACAGCTATGTTCTCTTTGGTTCGAATACGACCTATGTTTGAACCCGGAGCACAACCTGTCAAATTTGTTCTTTTTTTCCTAATTTTTTAAATATTCCAAAATGGAGAGAAATTGCCATTATAATAGTTTTGGAGTCGGTTTACTTACCATACCACATACCTATTCCATTTCGGAGTCTGAAATGTTCTGGAAAGTATCCCTTATGTACTGCTCCGGTGTTATGGTATTAATAATATTGATCTGAACATTTATGGGAGTACCTTAAATATAATGTTTGATTCTTTGACCGTTTACCACCTTCGGGTTAGTGCCTTCGGCGTTGTTGATCTTGATGGCACCGGAACGATAAACCTCCTCGATAATGTAAGGACCTTCCCATTTAGAGAGAAGCTTTCCTGCAAAAAATCTTAAACGAGAGTTGTATAGCAATACATGATCACCTACATTAAACTCACGCTTTTGTATCCTTTTGTCATGCCATATTTTAACTTTTTCTTTAAATAACTTGGCATTCTCATAGGCCTGGGTTCTCCATTCATCAAGCGAGCTTATGTCAAATAACCTCTTCTCACCGGCAAGTTTGAAATCATAGTTGAGCTCTTTGATTGTCCAATAAGCTTTATGTTCTAGTTCAAGAGGTAAGTGGCATGCTTTTCCAGAAACCATTTTATATGGAGACATACCCATAGGGTTTTTATATGCAGTTCTATAAGCCCATAATGCATCATCAAGTTTCTTAGACCAATTCTTTCTAGATCTATTAACAGTCTTTTGCAAAAATCAATTTAATCTCTCTATTGCTCAATTCTACTTGACCACTATACTGAGGATGATATGTGATGCAATTCTATGGTTAACATCATATTTAGCAAGCAATTTATGGAAAGCACTATGAATAAAGTGTGAACAACCATCTGTCATTAAATATCTAGGGACTCCAAACCTCGGAAAAATAACTTCTTTAAGCATCTTAATAGAAGTGTTATGATCAGCACTGCTAGTTGGAATAGCTTCTACCCACTTAGTAACGTAATCAACAACAACTAAAATATGTGTATACCCATTACAGGAAGGAAAAGATCCCATATAATCAAAGCCCCAAACATCAAATGGTTCAATAACAAGTGAATAATTCATAGGCATTTCCTGACATCTACTAATATTGCCAATTCTTTGACATTCATCACAAGACAAGACAAACTTACGAGCATCCTTGAAGAGAGTAGGCCAATAAAAATCGGATTGCAATACCTTGTGTGCAGTTCTATCTCCAGCATGGTGTCCTCCATAAGCCTCGGAGTGGCACTTGCATAGGATCTGTTCCTGTTCATGCTCAGGTACACAACGTCTAATAACACCATCTACTCCTTTATAAAGATGTGGGTCATCCCAAAAGTAATGTCTTAAATCATAGAAAAACTTTTTCTTTTGCTGGTATGTGAAACTAGGTGGTATAAACTTAGCAACAATGTAATTAGCATAATCAGCATACCATGGAGTATTACGAGAAGCATTTATGACAGCTAATTGCTCATCGGGAAAGCTATCATCAATAGGCAGTGGTCATCAAGAACATTTTCTAACCTAGACAAGTTGTCTGCAACAGGGTTCTCAGCTCCCTTTCTATCAATAATATGCAAATCAAATTCTTGCAGCAAGAGAACCCATCTAATAACTCTAGGTTTAGCATCTTTCTTTTCCATAAGATATTTAATAGCAGCATGATCAGTGTGCACAGTTACTTTGAAATCAACAATATAAGATCTGAACTTATCACAAGCAAAAACAACTGCTAAAAATTCCTTTTCAGTAGTAGCATAATTTCCCTGGGCACTGTCTAGAGATTTACTAGCATAATGGATAACATTTAATTTCTTATCAATTCTTTGTCCTAGAACAACACCAACAGCATAATCACTAGCATCACACATAATTTCAAAGGGTAAATTCCAATCAGGTGGTTGAACAATAGGTGCATAAATCAAGGATTTCTTAAGTATTTCAAATGCTTCTACACAATCATCATCAATAACAAAAGGAACATCTTTTTGCAAGAGATTAGTGAGAGGCCTAGAAATTTTAGAGAAATCTTTAATAAACCTCCTATCGAAACCAGCATGACCAAGGAAACTTCTTATACCTTTGATATCTTTAGGACACGACATCTTTTCAATAGCGTCTACTTTAGCTTTATCAACTTCAATACCTCTTTTAGAAATTTTATGCCCCAAGACAATACCTTCATTAACCATAAAGTGGCACTTCTCCCAATTTAAGACAAGATTAGTTTCTTCACATCTCTGCAAAACTCGATCAAGGTTGCTTAAGCAATCATCAAAAGAAGTTCCATAAACGGAGAAATCATCCATGAAAACTTCAATAATCTTTTCACAAAAGTCAGAGAATATAGCAGTCATACATATTTGAAAGGTAGCAGGTGCATTGCATAAAACAAAAGGCATACGTCTATAAGCAAAGGTACCAAACGGGCAAGTAAACGTGGTCTTTTCTTGGTCCACTTTTGACACAGGTATTTGAGAGAAACCAGAATAACCATCTAGAAAGCAGAAATGTGTATGCTAGGATAGTCTTTCTAGCATGTGTCAATAAAAGGTAGAGGGTAATGATCTTTTCTAGTAGCTTTATTTAATTTGTGAAAATCAATTACCATTCTATAACCTATAACAATTCTTTGTGCGATCAATTCATTCTTATCATTAGGAACACAGTAATACCTCCCTTCTTAGGGACACAATGAACGGGACTTACCCATCTACTATCAGCAATAGGATAAATTATACCTGCCTCTAGAAGCTTTAGTATTTCATTTCTTACCACTTCTTTCATCTTAGGATTTAACCGTCGTTGGTGATCAACAACTGGTTTAGCATCAGGCTCCATATTAATTTTGTGCTGGCATAGAGTGGGATTAATGCCCTTAAGATCATCAAGAGTATATCCAATAGCGGCACGGTACTTTTTCAGAGTTTTCAATAATCTCTTTTCTTCATGCTCTGAAAGGTTAGCACTAATAATAACAGGATACATCTTCATTACATCAAGATAAGCATATTTCAAAGTATCAGGTAATTGTTTAAGCTCAAACACGGGATCACCCTTGGGTGGAGGAGGATCCCCAAGGATTTCAACAGGCAAATTGTGTTTCAAAACAGGCCCTTGATTAAAAAATATTTCATCTAATTCCTTTCATGGCTCATGATGCCACTGTTGGGAATCGTTGCATGGAAAACAAAAACTTTTCTACGCACACGCAATGATCTATCCATGGAGATGCATAGCAACGAAGGGGAGAGTGTGTCTACGTACCCTCGTAGACCGTAAGCAGAAGCGCTTCACAACGCAGTTGATGTAGTCGAACTTCTTCGCACTTCAACCGATCAAGTACCGAACACACGGCACCTCCGCGTCCTGCACATGTTCAGCTCGGTGATGTCCCTCGCCTTCTTGATCCAGCAAGACGTCGAGGTAGTAGATGAGTTCCGTCAGCACGACGGCGTCGTGGTGGTGATGGTGAAGTGATCTCCGCAGGGCTTCGCCTAAGCACTATGAAAATATGACCGGGGTTGTAAACAGTGGAGGGGAGCGCCGCACACGACTAGGCAATTGTGTGGTGTATGCTAGGCACCCCCCCTCCTCAAATATATAGGTGGGAGGGAGAGGGGAGAGGCCAAGGGGCACCCCAAGTAGGTCCGAATCCTACTTGGGCTCCTGCCTTGGCCGCCCCCCTGCCATGTTTGTCGGAGGGGGAAGGAAAGAGGGGGGAGAGGGAAGGAAGGGGGAATCCTGTTCCAATCTTTCCTTTCCCCCCTCTTTCCTTCTCCTCCTAGGCTGGACCATATGGGGGCGCACCAGCCCCTTGTGGCTGGTGCGTTTCCCCTCTTGGCCCGTAAGGCCCATATCTTTTGCCGGGGGTGCCCGGAACCCCTTCCGATGACCCGATCAGTACCCGGTACCCCCCGAAACACTTCTGGTGTACGAATACCCTCGTACTATATATCAATCTTTACCTCTCGACCATTTCGAGACTCCTCGTCATGTTCGTGATCTCATCTGGGGCTCCGAACAACATTTGGTCACCAAATCACATAACTCATATAATACTATATCGTCATCGAATGTTACGCATGCGGATCCTACGGGTTCGAGAACTATGTAGACATGACCGAGACACCTCTCCGGTCAATAACCAATAGCGGAACCTGGATGCCCATATTGGCTCTACATATTCTCTAGTCAATAACCAACATACGCAATTCCCTTTGTCCATTGGTATGTTACTTGCCCGAGATGCGATCGTCGGTATCTTTATACCTAGTTCAATCTCGTTACCGGCAAGTCTCTTTACTCATTCCGTAATACATCACCTCGTGACTAAATCCTTAGTCGTTTGCTTGCAAGCTTATGATGTGTATTACCGAGAGGGCCCAGAGATACCTCTCCGATACTCGGAGTGACAAATCCTAATCTCGATCTATGCCAACTCAACAAACACCTTCGGAGATACCTGTAGAGCATCTTTATAATCACCCAGTTATGTTGTGACGTTTGATAGCACACAAGGCATTCCTTCGGTATCCGGGAGTTGCATAATCTCATAGTCAAAGGAATATGTATTTGACATGAAGAAAGCAATAGCAATAAAACTGAACAATCATTATGCTAAGCTAACGGATGGGTCTTGTACATCACATCAGTCTCCTAATGATGTGATCCCATTATCAAATGACAACTCATGTCCATGGTTAGGAAACCTTAACCATTTTTCATCAACGAGCTAGTCTAGTAGAGGCTTATTAGGGACATGGTATTTGTTTATGTATTCACACATGTATTTAAGTTTCCGATCAATACAATTCTAGCATGAATAATAAACCTTTATCATGAATAAGGAAATATAAAATAACAACTTTATTATTGCCTCTAGGGCATATTTCCTTCAGTCTCCCACTTGCACTAGAGTCAATAATCTATTTCACATCATCATGTGATTGACACCCATAGTTCACATCGCCATGTGACCAATACCCAAAGAGTTTACTAGAGTCAATAATCTAGTTCACATCACTTTGTGATTAACACCCAAAGAGTACTAAGGTGCGATCATGTTTTTCTTGTGAGAGAGGTTTAGTCAACAGGTCTGCCACATTCAGATCCGTATGTATTTTGCAAATTTCTATGTCTACAATGCTGTGCATGGAGCTACTCTAGCTAATTGCTCCCACTTTCAATACGTATCCAGATTGAGACTCAGAGTCATCAGGATCGGTGTAAAAGCTTTGCATCGACATAACTCTTTACGACGAACTCTTTATCACCTCCATAACCGAGAAATATTTCCTTAGTCCTCTAAGGATAATTTTGACTGCTGTCTAGTGATCTACTCCCGGATCACTATTGTACCCCCTTGCCAAACTCATTGGCAAGACATACAAGAGGTTTAGTACATAGCCACGCATACTTTATAGAACCGATGGCTGAGGCATAGGGAATGACTTTCATTATCTCTCTATCTTCTGCCGTGGTCGGGCTTTGAGTCTTACTCAGCTTCACACCTTGCAACACAGACAAGAACCCTTTCTTTGACTGACCCATTTTTTGAACCTTTTCAAAACTTTGTCAAGGTATGTGCTTTGTGAAAGTCATATTAAGTGTTTCGATTTACCCTTATAGATCTTAATGCTCAATATATAAGTAGCTTCACCAAGGTCTTTCATTGAAAAAAACTCCTTTTCAAGTATCTTTTTATGCTATCCAGAAATTCTACATCATTTCCAATCAACAATATGTCATCCACATATAACATCAGAAATGGTACAAAGCTCCCACTCACTTTCTTGTAAATGCAGGCTTCATCGTAAGTCTGTATAAAACTATATGCTTTGATCACCTCATCAAAGTGTATATTCCAACTCCGAGATGCTTGCTCCAGTCCATAGATGGATCGCTGGAGCTTGCACACTTTGTTAGCACCTTTAGGATCGACAAAACCTTATGGTTGCATCATATACAACTCTTCTTTGAGATATCCATTAAGGAATGTAGTTTTGACATCCATTTGCCAGATTTCATAATCATAAAATGTGGCAATTGCTAACATGATTCGGACGGACTTCAACATCACTACGGGTGAGAAAGTCTCATCATAGTCAACTCCTTGAACTTGTCGAAAACCTTTTGCGACAAGTCGAGGTTTGAACACAGTAACATTACCATCAGCGTGAGTCTTCTTCTTGAAGATCCATTTATTCTCTATGGCTTGCCGATCATCGGACAAGTCCAACAAAGTCCACACTTTGTTCTTATACATGGATCTTATCTCAGATTTCATGGCCTCAAGCCATCTGTCAGAATCTGGGCTCATCACAGCTTCTTCATAGTTCGTAGGTTCACCATGGTCTGATAACATGGCTTCCAGGACAGGATTGCCATACCACTCTGGTGCGGAACGTGTTCTGGTTGACCTAGGAAGTCTAGTAGTAACTTGATCTGAAGTTTCATGATCATCATCATTAGCTTCCTCTCTAGTTGGTGTAGGCATCACGGGAACGGATTTTTCTGATGTGCTACTCTCCAATTTGAGAGAAGGTACAATTACCTCATCAAGTTATACTTTCCTCCCACTCACTTCTTTCGAGAGAAACTCCTTATCTAGAAAGGACCCATTCTTAGCAACAAAGATCTTGCCTTTGGATCTGTGGTAGAAGGTGTACCCAATAGTTACCTTAAGTTATCCTATGAACACGCACTTCTTTGATTTAGGTTCGAGCTTATCAGGCTGAAGCCTTTTGACATAAGCATCGCATCCCCGAACTTTAAGAATCGGCAGCTTAGGTTTCTTGCTAAACCACAGTTCATACGGTGTCATCTCAACGGATTTGGACGGTGCCCTATTTAACGTGAATGCGGTTGCCTCTAATGCATAACCCCAAAATGATAGTGGTATATCGGTAACAGACATCATAGATCGCACCATATCTAATAAGGTACGGTTAAGACGTTCGAACACACCATTACGCTCTGGTGTTCCAGGTGGTGTGAGTTGAGAAACAATTCCACATTGTTTTAAATGAAGGCCAAACTCATAACTCAAATATTCGCCTCCGCGATCAGATCGTAGAAACATTATTTTCTTGTTACGATGATTCTCCACTTCACTCTGAAATTCTTTGAACTTTTCAAATGTTTCAGACTTGTGTTTCATCAAGTAATATACCCATACCTACTCAAATCATCTGTGAAGGTCAAAAAATAACGATACCCGTCGCGTGCCTCAACACTCATCGTACCGCATACATCGGTATGTATTATTTCCAATAAGTTAATAGCTCGCTCTATTGTTCCGGAGAACGGAGTTTTAGTCATCTTTTCTATGAGGCATGGTTCGCAAGCATCAAATGATTCATAATCAAGTGATTCGAAAAGTCCATCTGCATGGAGTTTCTTCATGCGCTTTACACCAATATGACCTAAACGGCAGTGTCACAAGTATATTGCACTATCATTATCAACTTTGCATCTTTTGGCATCAATTTTATGAATATGTGTATCACTACGATCGACATTCAATAAACCATTCACATTGGGTGTATGACCATATAAGGTTTTATTCATGTAAACGGAACAACAATTCTTCTCTGACTTAAATGAATAATCGTACACTACTAGGGAAAACCCTAGCAGTAGCGCGGGTATTTTGCCTATCAGTAGCGCGGGACGATGCGCTACTGATAAGGCACTACAGCTAACGTGTAGCAGTAGCGCCTGCCATCCCACGCTACTGCTATACATGGATAGCAATAGCGCGCTTTGGTGAAGAGCGCTGCTGCTAATATCTGCAACGCTTTTTAGAAGGAAGCGCTACTGCTAACTTTGTTCCACTCGCTACTGCTAGTTTTATTATTTTTTTCTGCATATTTGTTTTGTATTTGAATAGGCTTTATACAATAATCTTTAGCATATCATACACATACAAATGTAATCATAGCATATACATACAACTAGTCTCATCAAATCATGTCATCATCATAATCATCATCCAACACAAAGTGGTCTCTCGTCATCATCTCGAAAATAGCGATACAAGTCTCGATTACTTGCAACTACATCGTCATCCATATCTAAACAATGATATACATGAGAAGAGCTATCACTTTGAGTGACAGCGGAACTATGCAGTACATGAGTTCGTATCCCTCTCTCGCATTAGCGTGAACCTAAACTAACTACTGCCTGTCGCTCGGAAACTGGAAACCGGTACACCTGGGCCTGACACTCCGGCCACTTGTCGTATATATACTCCTGGCGTAGCACTTCTTCCCCATCGATTATCTATGCACATGCATCGTCACATGAGTCGATGATATGCAACATATATAGTTGAGCAACAGAAAGAGACAGACTTGGCAAAAATAGAAGCAACATATCATAAGCATAAATAACAAAGTTGATCGTACCCAAAATGCCCTAACTAGAGTGATCGTCGCTAGTCGAGGAGGACGGTTTAATTACATCACAAATAAAGTTTCGTCGTGCATAACTCAAAGTTTTGTCATACAGAAAGTATGGACTAAACGGACACATTGTCATATATCGACAATCACTCCAACATGTCGTGCCATCCATCCAAGTCTGGGAGATAGTCCCCGAGCCTAGTGAAAGTCTTCAGGTCGAGACGCTGAGAGGCTACCCGTGTTCGGACGTCTTCCCGCGACATTTCTCCTTCTTCGTAGAAGATCCATGTCTTTCCGACGACCTCCTTCATGATGATTTGGGCAAGTTCGTGCTGGATGTGATAGAACTCAGCTCGAAGTCGATGATCCTCGATATCTCCTACGTTCTTTGCCCATTGCAGAATATGGGCATCGCTGGATGTAGGTGACATGCGAAGGTTCTGGTGATCCCGTCTGTACTCCAGCATGTGTTGTAGGACATAGAATCCATCATTAAGAGAATCACTCGGTTGCTGGATGCAGCAGAAGTCAGTCTTATGGCCGAAGGCGGGCCTGCCGCCCCTTCTCTTCTTGTCCTTGACCTCTCCACCCCACCCGACACAGATATGAGGTATCTGCTCAACCCCGATGATGTAGTTCATGTGCAAGGCATAAAGGCGGACAAACGTAAAATCCAACTTCTTCACGTGAAACATGTCGAATATGTAATCGAATCGAAGGAAGAACTTATCCGCGGGGAAGAAGTCGACGTACGACAATTGCCGTGGAACGTTAACCACGTAGAGTGGGTATCCGGGATCTTTCGAGGCGATGAGGCATTTCTCTATCCGCAGCACATCGTCATGAAGTCTCCTTAGATCACCGAATCTGGCCCCTAGTGCTGTTGCAGGTAGGATTGTTTGACCGGGGATATGCCATTTATCCGCACCGGGGATATCTATACGGTCTTGAACCCGAGGCTGCTGAGGCGGCTGGATCATAGAATCAGCTTTCTTGCCTTTCCTCGGTCTCTTCCTAGGCTTCTTTGCCGGAAGGTCGTCTATAATACGTTGAGCCTCCGGAGGCGGCAATTCAGGCACTGACTCATGACGCTCAAACCCTGAGTAGGCACCAGTATATACATACTGTTGAGTGCCATCGTCATCCTCATCCCCATCCATGGCGACGTCATCAGCGACTAATGGAGCCTCTTCCTTACCTCGACCGCTATCACCCAACCCAACACCCGACGCTAATTGGGTAGGTGGGGTGTTGATGTTCATACCTTGCTGAGGCTGCGTGCTCGTGGGTGTGCTCCCGGCCGCCTCCAGACGAAGCGGACTCTTTGGCCACAATAGGACCCACCCATTGCAACAATCACCAAGTCGCCGCGGGGTCTCGTCGTCATCCCCCACTAGTACCAGAGGAGGCAAATTCTCGTTGCCCGGTTTGACACTGGCCACGAAAACCTTGAAGACGTTCGGGGGGATCGGCCGGCTGTGGAACAATGGTTCCTTCGGCTTCATTATCGTCGCCTTCCCCACGTCCACCTTCTGGTCGCCGATGGTGTACAATATGGTGCACGGGGTTTCGTCGGCCTGCAAAGAAAAGTCTGCGACATGAGACATCCGAAAGGCAACAAAAACGGGAGATTATACATTTATTGAAGGGGGCCGGTGTGACAGATACTGTGAGGGCATCGAGCTCAGCCAAAGACGAAGCACCACCGAGCACGTCCGGTGCCGGAGCAGGTGCGGGAGCCGGTGCGGGAGCAGGTGCAGCTGCAGGTGCTGGTGCAACGCTAGTCGAGCTACTCCCCAAGAAGTCAGCAAGGGGAAATTCCGCTGCATTTTTTCTGGATTTTGCCTGGTCCAATTGAAAACGGCCGGAACCAAGGAAGTAGACATATCTACAACCGCCTGTTTTGCGGCAGCTACCGCTGTTGCGACTGTCTGAGATGATTTCTTCTCAACCGCAATCTCAACCTTCTTGTCGATGTTTTCTTTAGTTAACCTCCGTCTTTCCTTTCTCTCCTCCGTGGTCTCACGGTAGTACTTCTTCCACGTGGCACCGTCTCCAACACCGTGCACGCGTCCATACGACGGTCGAGTCTCCACCGGGAGTCATTTCAATATGTTTAACGCCCGGTTGAATGGAGTGTCCCACTTGGGCCTCGCCAACGCCTCAGACGGCGAGCCGCTTTCGGCCGCAATCCTGTGCTGCTCTCTCTGCAAAAGGCACAAGGATCGTTTACAAATATGACTAACGTGTAGTCGAATTGATCAGAAACTAAAATTACCAGCAGTCTCATGAACTCCGTCGTGAGCGCGTTCGTGTCGAAAACCTTCTTCACTGGGTCCCAATGGTGCCGGCCCCTGAGGACGTCATGCTCCTGCGGGACGGTGAACTCCGCCAAGGGGTCTGGGATGCCCAAACTCGCGGCTTCCGCGTCCTCCTTGGCCCATATGGACCTCTTCCCGCCGTAACCACGGCTTCCGAGGTGGTGGCACCCAATGTTCCTCTGTTGAAGCCCCTTCATGTACTTCGACTTTTTTTTGGCATCTTCGGCCTCGCAAGCCGCCTTGAATATTTCAAAGTGCTCTGCCGTGATTGTCGGATTATCCTTTACAATCTCGGAGTAGGGTTCCTTTTTGTCGATCTTTGCTTTCACCCTTGTTTTCCAGGCGGCCAACACATCGCTAAACTTGGACATGGCGTGTTTGTTTATCTTCTTCATTGCCGGGTCCTTATCTGGATCTTTATAATCCTTTTCATTCCGGCCTGGGAACAAGAATATCTGGTGCAGCTTCATTAGGAGGGAGGGCCTCATATTATCTATCTTCTGTAGTTTCTCATCATTGATGGTGGCGGTTGTCCGTACGATGCAGCCTATTTGATTGCCGTAGCACGCGTGCAATTCATCGGGCATGGTTGGCTCAAAATTGCCGTCGTCCACCTCCGTGACCACCAGTCTAGTAGTCCTGAGTTTGTTAGGAAGCCGTTGCCTCTTTGCTTTCGGTTCTACACCGGCTCCGCTCCCCGAGACAGCGCCGGTCTCAGTCTCAGCGCCGGTCTCGATGCCGGTCTGAGTCTCAGCGCCGGTCTCAGTCTCTCGGTCTGCGTGTCGGTCTCAGTCCCCGATGCGACCGGTGGGCCCAGCAACAACATCGGTTGATCGTCGGCAAGGCTCAAAAATTCGTTTGCCGCCAGGTAGACGTCGTCGCAATAACCAGAACCCTGTCCTTCATCGTTGCTAGCCATGTTTCCTACGATTAAATCTAGTCAATTAATTCTAGACCTAATAAAATGAATAATGACATAAAAAAGGCCTATGTTTTGCAGGAACGTTGACTCCTTCCCGGTGCAGCAAATCCCAGGCACTCGATATGTCCTAGTTTGTAGCACAAGTCATGCCGAAATTCACGGAAAATTCGGCATGACCTTTGCTAAAAAATGGACAAATCGAGAACCTGAAATTTGCCGGAACGAAAATGAATCAACATTCCGGCAAAACATAGGCCACTCAGCTTCATTCCCTGGAAACAACAAGGCCACTTGGGCACAATCGAAACATGGGCAAACACAATTGAGGAATTTACATATATCTTGACCACTTCAAATTTGCATGTCTAGCGGTTGACACTTCAAGAAAATCTACACAAATCTCATGTTGTCTCAAACTCAATTCAAAAACCAAATATAGATTATATTTAGTTAACTACTAAACTAAACTTTACTCTAAACTAAACCCTACTGCCCTAATTAACATCTAGTTAAACAAACCCAATTCAAAAACTAAACCCTACTGAACTAATTAATATCTACATTATCTACTACTTAACATCTATTATTACCCTAACTAAAAAACATCTACTATTAACCATACTGCCCTAGTTAACTAGTACCATCACTACTACTAATTAACATCTACTACTACTACTAAAAATCATTATGTATGAACCCTAGTACTGATTAACATCTACTACTACTGCTAATTAACATGACAGAGGAAGAAAAAGCAGAGAGAGAGGGGGTGGGGGAGGGGTGGGGGGCTTACAGAAAGGGGAGAGACGGTGGCGGGGAGGTGCTCGGCGGCGGAGGTAGGGGCGGCGAAGGCGGGCTCGGGATCGGGAGGCGGCGGTCCTGGGCGGGCTCGGGGCGGTGAGGTCGAGGGCGGCGGCGGTGAGGTCGAGGGCGGGGACGTGAGGTCAAGGGAGGCCCGAGAGGCGGCGGCGGCGATGAGGCTGGGCGGCCTCGTGCGGTGGCGGTGAGGATGAGCGCGGCGTCGACGCCGGCAGGAGATGGCGGTGAAGTGGGGGCGACGGCGAAGTGGGGGAGACGGCGGCGAAGTGGCGGGGCGAGGGATTTGGGGGAGAAGTGGTGGCTCGGGGGAAACCGTTTATGCGTTAAGTCAAAAATAACGGTAGCGCGTTAGGGAAAACGCGCTATAGCTAAGTTAGCTATAGCGCGTTTTAGCAAACGCGCTACTGCTATTCCTTCATCCTTTTTTTCCCTTTTTCGTTTATTTTTCTTTACATTATATATTTTCCTTTCTCCTTTTTCTATTTCTTTCATTTTCATTTACTTTTCTATTTGTTTTTCATTTTATTTTCTTTTCATTAGCAGTAGCGCTTTACACATAAACACGCTACTATAAGAATATTAGCGGTAGCGCTGTTTTCTAAAGATTGCTACTACTATGTGTAGCCCATCGGCTTAGTGCTTGGAATTTTAGTAGTAGCGAGTTTTCGCCGAGACGCACTACTGATATATATGCATCTGCAGCGCGCTTATTTTGGACTCGCTACTGCTGTCTAGCAGTAGCGGGCGTTTTTAACAAGCGCTACTGCTAAAGTTCTGTGTATAACGTTTTCCCTAGTAGTGGTATTGCAATAAACATGATCAAATCATATTCATGCTCAACGCAAACACCAAATAACATTTATTTAGGTTCAACACTAGTCCCGAAGGTAGAGGGAGTGTGCGATGGTGATCGTATCAACCTTGGAATCACTTCCAACACACATCGTCACCTCGCCCTTAACTAGTCTATGTTTATTCTGCAACTCCTGTTTCGAGTTACTAATCTTAGCAACTGAACCGGTATCAAATACTCAGGGGCTACTATGAACACTAGCAATGTACACATCAATAACATGTATATCAAATATACTTTTGTTCACTTTGCCATCCTTCTTATCTGCCAAGTATTTGGGGCAGCTCCGCTTCCAGTGACCATTTCCTTTGTAGTAGAGGCACTCAATTTTAGGCTTGGGTCCAGCTTTGGGCTTCTTCATGGGAGCGGCAACTTGCTTTCCATTCTTCTTGAAGTTCCCTTTCTTTCCCTTGCCCTTTTTCTTGAAACTAGTGGTCTTGTTAATCATCAACACTTGATGCTCTTTCTTGATTTCTACCTTCGCCGATTCAGCATCGCGAAGAGCTCGGGAATCATTTTCGTCATCCCTTGCATATTATAGTTCATCACAAAGTTCTAGTAGCTTGGTGATAGTGACTAGAGAACTCTATCAATCACTATCTTATCTAGAAGATTAACTCACACTTGATTCAAGTGATCGTAGTACCCAGACATTCTGAGCACATGCTCACTGGTTGAGCTATTCTCCTCCATCTTGTAGGCAAAGTACTTGTCAGAGGTCTCATACCTCTCGACACGGGCATGAGTCTGATATATCGATTTCATCTCTTGGAACATCTAATATGCTCCTTGGCGTTCAAAACGTTATTGAAGTCCCGGTTCTAAGCCGTAAAACATGGCACACTAAACTATCAAGTAGTCATCATATCGAGCTTGCCAAACATTCATCGTCTATATCTGCTCCTGCAATAGGTCTATCACCTAGCGGTGCATCAAGGACATAATTCTTCTGTGCAGCAATGAGGATAATTCTCAGATCACGGACCCAGTCCGCATCATTGCTACAATCATCTTTCAACTTATTTTTCTCTAGGAATCTATAGGAAATAAACGGGGAGCTACATCGCGAGCTATTGATCTACAACATAGTTATGCAAATACTATCAGGACTAAGTTCATGATAAATTAAGTTCAATTAATCAAATTACTCAAGAACTCTCACTTAAATAGACATCCCTTAAGTCATCTAAGTGATACGTGATCCAAATCAACTAACCCATGTCCAATCATCACGTGAGATGGGGTAGTCATCAATGGTGAACATCTCTATGTTGATCATATCTACTATATGATTCACGTTCGACCTTTCGGTCTCCAGTGTTCCGAGGCCATGTCTGTACATGCTAGGCTCATCAAGTTTAACCCAGTATTCCGCATGTGCAAAACTCTCTTGCACCTGTTGTATGTGAATGTAGAGTCTATCACACCCGATCATCACGTGGTGTCTCAACACGACAAACTGTAGCAAGGGTGCATACTCAGGGAGAACACTTTTACCTTGAAATTTAGTGAAGGGGTCATCTTATAATGCTACCGCCGTACTAAGCAAAATAAGATGCATAAAAGATAAACATCACATGCAATCAAAATATGTGACATGATATGGCCATCATCATCTCGTGCTTTTGATCTCCATCTCCAAAACATCGTCATGATCTTCATTGTCACTGGCTCGACACCTTGATCTCCATCATAGCGTCGTGGTCATCTCGCCAACTATTGCTTCTACAACAATCTCTAACGCATAGAAATAAAGTAAAGCAATTACATGGTGTTTGCATTTCATATAATAAAGAGACAACCATAAAACTCCTGCCGGTTGCCGATAACTTACAAAACATGATCATCTCACACAATAACGTTTATCACATCATGTCTTGACCATATCACATCACAACATACCCTACAAAAACAAGTTAGACGTCCTCTACTTTGTTGTTGCAAGTTTACGTGGCTGCTACGGGCTTCTAGCAGGAACCGTTCTTACATACGCATAAAACCACAACGGTGTTTCATCAAGTTTGCTGTTTTAACCTTCTTCAAGGACCGGCCGTAGTCAAATTCGATTCAACTAAAGTAGGATAAACAGTCGCCGCCAGGCACCTTTATGCAAAACTAGTTGCATGTCTGTAAATTGGAACCGGTCTCATGTGCGTGGACATGTAAGGTTGGTCCGGGCCGCTTCATCCCACAATACCGCTGAATCAAAATAAGACGTTGGTGGTAATCAGTATGACTATCACCGCCCACAACTCTTTGTGTTCTACACATGCATATCATCTACGCATAGATCTGGCTCATGATGCCACTCTTGGGAATCATTGCATGGAAAACAAAATAAATTCTACGCACACGAAATGATCTATCCATGGAGATGCATAGCAACAAGGGGGAGAGTGTGTCTACGTACCCTCGTAGACCGTAAGCGGAAGCGTTTCACAACACGGTTGATGTAGTCGATCGAACTTCTTCGCGCTTCAACCGATCAAGTACCAAACGCACGGCACCTTCGCGTTCTGCACATGTTCAGCTCGGTGATGTCCCTCGCCTTCTTGATCCAGCAAGACGTCGAGGTAGTAGATGAGTTCCGTTAGCACGATGGCATGGTGACGGTGATGGTGAAGTGATCTCCGCAGGGCTTCGCCTAAGCACTACGAAAATATGATCGGGGTTGTAAGCGGTGGAGGGGGGCGCCGCACACGGCTAGGCAATTGTCTGGTGTGTGCTAGGCGCCCCCCTCCTCATATATATAGGTGGGAGGGAGAGGGGAGAGGCCAAGGGGCGCCCCAAGTAGGTCTGAATCCTACATGGGCTCCTGCCCTTGGCCGCGCCCCCTGCCATGCTTGTCGGAGGGGGAAGGAAAGAGGGGGGAGAGGGAAGGAAGGGGGAATCCTATTCCACTCTTTCCTTTCCCTTCCCCTCTTTCCTTCTCCTCCTAGGCCGGCCCATATGGGGGGCGCACCAGCCCCTTGTGGCTGGTGTGTTTCCCCTCTTGGCCCATAAGGCCCATATCTTTTGCCGGGGTTGCCCGGAACACCTTCCGGTGACCCGATAAGTACCCGATACCCCCCGAAACACTTCCGGTGTCCGAATACCCTCGTCCTATATACCAATCTTTACCTCTCAACCATTTCGAGACTCCTCGTCATGTCCATGATCTCATCCAGGCTCCGAACAACATTCGGTCACCAAATCACATAACTCATATAATACTATATCGTCATCAACGTTAAGCGTGCGGATCCTACGGGTTCAAGAACTATGTAGACAATGCGAGACACCTCTCCAGTCAATAACCAATGGCGGAACCTGGATGCCCATATTGGATCCTACATATTCTACGAAGATCTTTATCGGTCGAACCGTTATGACAACATACGTAATTCCCTTTGTCCATCGGTATGTTACTTGCCCAAGATTCGATTGTCGGTATCTTCATACCTAGTTCAATCTCGTTACTGGCAAGTCTCTTTACTTGTTCCGTAATACATCACCTCGTGACTAACTCCTTCGTCGTTTGCTTGCAAGCTTATGATGTGTATTACCGAGAGGGCCCAGAGATACCTCTCCGATACGCAGAGTGACAAATCCTAATCTCGATCTATGCCAACTCAACAAACACCTTCGGAGGTACCTGTAGAGCATCTTCATAATCACCCAGTTACATTGTGATGTTTGATAGCACACAAGGCATACCTCCGGTATCCGGGAGTTGCATAATCTCATAGTCAAAGGAATATGTATTTCACATGAAGAAAGCAATAGCAATAAAACTGAACAATCATTATGCTAAGCTAACGGATGGGTCTTGTCCATCACATCATTCTCCTAATGAGGTGATCCCGTTATCAAATGACAACTCATGTCCATGGTTAGGAAACCTTAACCATCTTTGATCAACGAGCTAGTCTAGTAGAGGCTTACTAGGGACACGGTATTTGTTTATGTATTCACACATGTATTTAAGTTTCGATCAATACAATTCTAGCATGAATAATAAAACTTTATCATGAATAAGGAAATATAAAATAACAACTTTATTATTGCCTCTAGGGCATATTTCCTTCAGTTTCTCTATCATACCCGAAGGAATTTCATAATAAATATTTTCAGTAGGTTCAGTAGGTTGAGGAGCAACTCTTTGCTCTTTCGGTCGAGGTGAAGATACCCCGAACAAGCCCCTCAAAGGATTATTATCCATAGTAACAAGTGATAGTAAATTTCAGCACACTATATAAATTTTTCCTTACCAAAGGCGCATCACTCCCCGGCAATGGCCCCAAAAAAGAGTCTTGATGACCCACAAGTACAGGGGATCTATCGTAGTCCTTTCCATAAGTAAGAGTGTCGAACCCAACGAGGAGCAGAAGGAAATGACAAGCGGTTTTCAGCAAGGTATTCTCTGCAAGCACTGAAATTATCGGTAACAGATAATTTTGTGATAAGATAATTCGTAACAAGTAACAAGTAACAAAAGTAACTAAGGTGCAACAAGGTGGCCCAATCCTTTTTGTAGCAAAGGACAAGCCTAGACAAACTCTTATATAAAGCAAAGCCCTCCCGAGGACACATGGGAATTACTGTCAAGCTAGTTTTCATCATGCTCATATGATTCACGTTCGTTACTTTGATAATTTGATATGTGGGTGGACCAGTGCTTGGGTGCTGCCCTTACTTGGACAAGCCTCCCACTTACGATTAACCCCTCTCACAAGCATCCGCAACTACAAAAGAAGAATTAAGATAAATCTAACCATAGCATGAAACATATGGATCCAAATCAGCCCCTTACGAAGCAACGCATAAACTAGGGTTTAAGCTTCTGTCACTCTAGCAACCCATCATCTACTTATTACTTCCCAATGCCTTACCCTAGGCCCAAATCATGGTGAAGTGTCATGTAGTTGACGTTCACATAACACCACTGGAGGAAAGACAACATACATCTCATCAAAATATTGAACGAATACCAAATTCACATGATTACTTATAACAAGACTTCTCCCATGTCCTCAGGAACAAACGTAACTACTCACAAAGCATATTCATGTTCATAATCAGAGGAGTATTAATTATCATTAAGGATCTGAACATATGATCTTCCACCGAATAAACCAACTAGCATCAACTACAAGGAGTAATCAACACTACTAGCAACCCACAGGTACCAATCTGAGGTTTTGAGACAAAGATCGGATACAAGAAATGGAACTAGGGTTCGAGAGGAGATGGTGCTGGTGAAGATGTTGATGGAGATTGACCCCCTCTCGATGAGAGGATCGTTGGTGATGATGATGGCTTTGATTTCCCCCTCCCGGAGGGAAGTTTCCCCGGCAGAACAGCTCCGCCGGAGCCCTAGATTGGTTCTGCCTAGGTTCCCCCTCGAGATGGCGGCGCTTCGTCCCGAAAGCTTCCTTCTGATTTTTTCCAGGTCAAAACACATCATATAGCAGAAGATGGGCACCGAAGGCCTGACAGGGGGCCCACAAGGTAGGGGGCGCGCCACCCACCCTTGTGGATGGCTGGTGGCCCCCTCTGGTGCTTTCTTCGCCCAATATTTTTTATTAATTCCAAAATGACTCTCCGTAAAGTTTCAGGACTTTTGGAGTTGTGCAAAATAGGTCTCTAATATTTGCTCCTTTTCCAGCCCAGAATTCCAGCTGCCGGCATTCTCCCTCTTCATGTAAACCTTGTAAAATAAGAGAGAAAAGGCATAAGTATTGTGCTATAATGTGCAACAATAGCCCATAATGCAATAAATATTGATATAAAAGTATGATGCAAAATGCACGTATCATGCATCAAGGACATAATTCTTCCGTGCAGCAATGAGGATAATCCTCAGATCACGGACCTAGTCCGCTTTATTGCTACTATGATCTTTCAACTTAGTTTTCTCTATGAACGTATCAAAAATAGGGGAGCTATATCGTGAGCTATTGATCTACAACATAGATATGCAAAACTATAAGACTAAGTCCGTGATAAATTAAGTTCAATTAATCAAATTACTTAAGAACTCCCACTTAAATAAACATTCCTCAAGTTATCTAAGTAATACATGATCCAAATCAACTAACCCATGTCCGATCATCACGTGAGATGGGGTAGTCATCAATGGTGAACATCTCTATGTTGATCATATCTACTATATGACTCATGTTCGACCTTTCGGTCTCCAGTGTTCCGAGACCATGTCTGTACATGCTAGGCTCGTCAAGTTTAACCCAAGTATTATGCATGTGCAAAACTGTCTTACACCCGTTGTATGTGAACGTAGAGTCTATCACACCCGATCATCACGTGGTGCCTCGAAACGACGAATTGTAGCAACGGTGCATACTCAGGGAGAACACTTTTATCTTGAAATTAAGTTAAGGGATCATCTTATAATGCTACCGCCGTTCTAAGCAAAATAAGATGCATAAAGGATAAACATCACATGCAATCAAAATATGTGACATGATATGGCCATCATCATCTTGTGCTTTTGATCTCCATCTCCAAAGCATCGTCATGATCTCCATCGTCACCGGCTCGACACCTTGATCTCCATCGTTGCGTCATTGCGTCGAGGTCGCCACGCAACTATTGCTTCTACAACTATCGCTAACGCATAGTGACAAAGTAAAGCAATTACATGGCGCTTGCACTTCATACAATAAAGAGATAACCCTAAGGCTCCTGCCGGTTGTCGATATTACAAAACATGATCTTCTCATACATCAACATATATCACATCATATCTTGACCATATCACATCACAACATGCCCTGCAAAAACAAGTTAGACGTCCTCTACTTTGTTGTTGCAAGTTTTACGTGGCTGGTATGGGCTTCTAGCAAGAACCGTTCTTACCTACACATAAAACCACAACGGTGATTCATCAAGTTTGCTGTTTTAACCTTCTTCAAGGACCGGCCACAGTCAAATTTGATTCAACTAATGTAGGAGAAACAGGCACCCGCCAGCCACCTTTATGCAAAACTACTTGCATGACAGTCAGTGGAACCAGTCTCATGTGCGTGGAGATGTAAGGTTGGTCCGGGCCGCTTCATCCCACAATACCACCGAATAAAAATAAGACGTTGGTGGTAAGCAGCATGACTATCACCGCCCACAACTCTTTGTGTTCTACTCGTGCATATCATCTACGCACAGACCTGGTTCGGATGCCACTGTTGGGAACGTTGCATGGAAAACAAAAACATTCTATGCACACGCAAGATCTATCCATGGAGATGCATAGCAACGAAAGGGGAGTGTGTGTCTACGTACCCTCGTAGACCATAAGCGGAAGCATTTAACAACGCAGTTGATGTAGTCGAACTTCTTCACGCTCCAACCGATCAAGTACCGAACGTACGGCACCTCCGCGTTCTTCACACGTTCAGCTCGGTGACGTCCTCCGCCTTCTTGATCCAGTAAGACAGCGAGCAAGTAGATGAGTTCCGGCAGCATGACAGCGTGGTGACGGTGATGGTGAAGTGATCTCCGCAGGGCTTCGCCTAATTAAGCACTGCGAAAATATGACGGTGGAGGGGGGCGCCGCACACGGCTAGGCAATTGTCTGTTGTGTGCTAGGCACCCCCTCTCACATATATATAGGTGGTTGGGAGGGAGGAGCATCCAAAGGGGGCTCCCAAGTAGGAGGAATCCTACTTGGGGTCTCTCCCAAGCCGCGCCCTCCCCCTGCCTTGTATAAGTGCGAGGGAAAGGCAGGGGAGGGTGGCGCCCCACCCTTTCCTTTCCCACTTGAGGAGGGAAAGGAAGGAGGGGCCTCCCCTCCCCTTTCCTTCCCCTAGGGCCTGTTGTCCAAGGAAGGGGCGCACCAGGGGCTGATCTGCCCCCCCCCCTTTGGCCCATTAGGCCCATACACTTACCGGGGTGTCCAGAACCCCTTCCGGTGACCCGATGACTACCTAGTGCACTCTGAAACTCTTCCGTTGTCCAAATACCATCGTCCTATATATCAATCTTTACCTCTCGACCATTTTGAGACTCCTAGTCATCCGTGATCTCATCCGGGACTCCTAACAACATTTGGTAACCAAATCATATAACTCATATAACACTATATCATCAACGAACGTTAAGCGTGCGAACCCTACGGGTTCGAGAACTATGTAGACATGACCAAGACACCTCTCTGGTCAATAACCAATAGCGGAACCTGGATGCCCATATTGGCTCCTACATATTCTATGAAGATCTTTATGGGTCGAATCGTTATGACAGCATACGTAATTCCCTTTGTCCATCCGTATGTTACTTGCCCGAGATTCGATCGTCGGTATCTTCATACCTAGATCAATCTCGTTACCGGCAAGTCTCTTTACTCGTTCCGTAATACATCACCTCTTGACTAAACTCCTTAGTCATTTGCTTGCAAGCTTATGATGTGTATTACCGAGAGGGCCCAGAGATACCTCTCCGATACTCGGAGTGACAAATCCTAATCTCGATCTATGCCAACTCAACAAACACCTTTGGAGATACCTGTAGAGCATATTTATGATCACCCAGTTACGTTGTGACGTTTGATAGCACACAAGGTATTCCTCCAGTATCCGGGAGTTGCATAATCTCATAGTCGAAGGAATGTGTATTTGAGATGAAGAAAGCAATAGCGATAAACTGAACGATCAATATGCTAAGCTAACGGATGGGTCTTGTCCATCACATCATTCTCCTAATGATGTGATCCCGTTATCAAATGACAACACATGTCTATGGTTAGAAACCTTCACCATCTTTGATCAACGAGCTAGTCTAGTAGAGGCTTACTAGGGACACGGTATTTGTTTATGTATTCACACGTATTTAAGTTTCTAATCAATACAATTCTAGCACGAATAATAAAACTTTATCATGATTTAGGAAATATAATAATAACCATTTTATTACTGCCTCTAGGGCATATTTCCATCAATAAATTCCTATTTCCTGAGAAAAAATAAGAGAGGAAGTTTCACCATGTTTTACGATACAGAGCCGCTGCCACCTCCTGTTCTTCATCGGGAAGCCATATCTAGAGTCCGTTCGGGGCTCCGGAGAGGGGGATCTTCCGTCTTCGTCATCATCAACCATTCTCCATCACCAATTTCATGATGCTCACCGTCGGGAGTGAGTGATTTCTTTGTAGGCTTGCTGGACGGTGATGGGTTGGATGAGATTTATCATGTAATCAAGTTAGTTTTGTTATGGCTTGATCCCTAGTATCCACTATGTTCTAAGATTGATGTTGCTATGACTTTGCTATGCTTAATGCTTGTCACTAGGGATCGAGTGCCATGACTTCAGATCATAACCCTTTATGTGCACCTATTACGTGTTATGATCCGCATACCCCAAGGTGACAATAATTGGGATTCTTTCCGGTGATTACCGTAGTTTGAGGAGTTCATGTATTCACTATGTGCTAATGCTTTGTCCCGATTCTCTATTAAAAGGAGGCCTTAATAACCCTTATTTTCCAATAGGACCCCACTGCCACGGGAGGGTAGGACAAAAGATGGCATGCAAGTTCTTATTATAAGCACGTATGACTAGATACGGAATACATGCCTACATTACATTGATGAACTGAAGCTGGTTTTGTGTCGCGCTAGGTTATAACTGTTACATGACGAATATCATCCAACGTAATTGTCATCACCGATCCAATGCCTACGAGCTTTTCACATATTGATCGTTGCTAAGTTACTACTGTTACTGAGATGTTGTTACAATCACTACAAAAATTGCTATAGCTATTGTTACCGTTACTACTGCTTTTGTTACCACTACTATCAAACTATCATACTACCGTGCTACTGATCACTTTGCTGCAGATATTTAGTCTCCAGGTGTGGTTGAATTGGCAACTCAACTGCTAATACTTGCAAATATAGTTTGGCTCCCCTTGTGTCGAATCAATAAATTTGGGTTGAATACTCTACCCTCAAAAATTGTTGCGATCCCCTATACTTGTGGGTTATCACGGCTCCGCAAGTGTCCCGCGCCCTCTGAGAAAGAAACTCCTCAACAACCACAATAAAAAGAAGTATGACACTATGTGTCTGACTCTATTGGCCATAGTTCCTTGCTGTTGCGGTCGGTGCTCGTATGCGCATGTCTAAACCACCAGATCATAACGAAAAATACCGGAGCATCGGAGAATGATTCCAGCCGTATGAAGGGACACTCTCCCACGTATAGTTTGTTTTGGGGGGAGCCTGATGACCCACAAGTATAGGGGATTAATCGTAGTCCTTTCGATAAGTAAGAGTGTCGAACCCAACGAGGAGCAGAAGGAAATGACAAGTGGTTTTCAGTAAGGTATTTTCTGCAAGCACTGAAATAGTCGGTAACAGATAGTTTGATAGCAAGATAATTTGTAACGGACAAGTAACGGTAATGATAAATAAAGTGCAGCAAGGTACCCCAATCCTTTTGTGGCAAAGAACAGGCCAAAACAGCCTCTTATGATAAGCAAAGTGTTCTTTAGGGTACACGGGGATTTTACCATGTCACTTTGATCATGTTGGTTTGATTCGTGTTCGCTACTTTGATAATTTGATATGTGGGTGGACCGGTGCTTAGGTGTTGTTCTTATAGCATTAAACTTTTGGATCCAAATCAGTCCCTTACGAAGTAGCGCATAAACTAGGGTTTAAGCTTCTGTCACTCTAGCAACCCATCATCTAATAACTACTCCACAATGCATTCCCTTAGGCCCAAATATGGTGAAGTGTCATGTAGTCGACGTTCACATGACACCACTAAGGGAATCACAACATACATATCATCAAAATATCGAACACATATCAAGTTCACATGATTACTTGCAACATGACTTCCCCCGTGACCTCAAGAACAAAAGTAACTACTCACAAATGATGATCATGCTCAAGATCAGAGGGGTATTAAATGGCATAATGGATATGAACATATAATCTTACACCAAATAAACCATATAGTAATCAACTACAAGATGTAATCAACACTACTAGTCACCCACAAGTACCAATCTGAGGTTCCAGTACAAAGATTGAACACAAGAGATGAACTAGGGTTTGAGAGGAGCTGGTGTTATTGAAGATGTTGATGGAGATTGCCGTCCCAAAGATGAGAGGGTTGTTGGTGATGACGATGGCTTCGATTTCCCCCTCCGGTAGGGAAGTTCCCCGGCGAAATCGCTCTGCCAGAGGGCAAAAGTAATCTTGCCCAAGTTCCGCCTCGAGACGACGGCGCTTCATCCCAAAAGTCCTCTCCTCATTTTTTTCTAGGTCCAAATGACCTATGTACCAGAAGATGGGCACCGGAGGTGGGTTGGGCTGAGCACAACCCACCCGGGCACGCCTGGGGGGCTTGGCTCGCCCTGGTGTCTTGTGCTCACCAGGTGGCCCCCCTCCGGTAGTTATTTGCTCCAATATTTTTTTTATTTCAAAACAGTTCTCTGTGAAGTTTCACCTCATTTGGAGATGTGCAAAATAGGTAACTCTGACATAGCTTTTTCAGGTCCAGAATTCCAGTTGCCGGCATTCTCCCTCTTTGTGTGAGCCTTGCATATTATGAGAGAAAAGGCATTAGAATTACTTCAAAAAGCATTATTATGCATAAGAACATTATAAATAACAGTAAGAAATCATGATGCAAAATGGACATATCAGAGCCCGACGGGGTCCCCCCACTGACTTGGCCCAGGCCTAGGTGTGCAAAAGTGAAGTGGTGGGCCTACCCATCCCAACCTGGGGTATGCTGGAATTCCCGAAGAGCAGCAACTTATGATGTTCATGACCAATCAGATCTTGTTGTACAAGTAGGTTCCAGAGGAGATCCCTATGATCGTTATTGTATTCGTATCGAAGAGACGCGACAAAGTGTTCAAATCATTGTGCAATGTCCTAATAAAATGCCTAGTGGCATGATCAAAGCCGATGATCATAAGTTGTGTCCTCCATCACGATCTCAAATGAAACTATCCATGGAATCGTGCACCGTGTGACATGTAGATCATCGCAGTTCTTAACCGAGACTCATGTTAAGCTCCATCTCGGAACCATCGTGGTAAAGCATCTCGAGGTTGGCGCAGCCCATTGGGCGTGGAGAAGCATTGGGAACCCTAATATCTTTCTTGGGAGCAGTTTCTTTTCCCATCCCCTCGCCCCAGCATAGTGCTTCGCTTTCGGTTCTTTGAAAGAATCAACCGACTTCTCCCTTCTTCATTGATCTAGGGGAAAGGGAACAATCCACCAGTTGGGAAGCTAGACATCAAGGTTGTGGCTTGATGAGGATAACTAAGCTGACATGCCAGAGTTGGCTGCTCGCAGGGTGGTGCCTTACCGCACCGCACGCGCACGTGTGTAGCATTCGTGGTGGTGCTTCAAGACTCCAATTTACTTTGTGTTGGTCCGATTTATTTCATTTTGAAAAACTTGCATAGCAGAATTTTTTTTTTGAAAAATTGTTCACGAATTCAAAAAATGTTAATGCATATGAAAAAAGTTCACATATTTAATAATTCTTCATGAATTTGAAGAAAATACAAAAAATGTTCCTGAATTTCAAAAAAATCACAAACTTAAAAATGTTTACAGAAAATGTTTTTGGATTTCAAAAAAAGTTCTGAAATTTGAGAAAAGTTTGTCTACTTTAAGAATATTCCTGATTTTTAAAAAGTTAATCTATTTGGAAAAAATAGTTCACAAATTTGAAAAATGTTCATGAACTTGATAAATGTTTGCTGATCAAAGATGAAAAAGAAATAAGGAGAAGAAAATGAAAAAAGAAAAAGAAAGAAAAAGTAAATATCAAACAAAACTGATCCTGAGAAATAAAACCGCCCCATGAAAAACTACAAAAGAACCGAAACCAGTGAAAAACACCCACATGGGCTGACTAGTAGGAAGCGGTCGGAGGTGGTTGTGGGCGGTCCGTATGCGAGATGCCTATTCGTCGGAAGTGATCGGCGGGCGCGCCTATGTCTCGCTTGGCGTGAGACGTAGGCAGCCTTGCCCGAGGGAACGTGAGACTAGGGCAACCCAGTTTGCGGGAGGCCATTTTAATTTTATTTTATTTTATTATTTTTGTTATTTGATTGAAAAAATTATTATATATATATATATATATATATATATATATATATATATATATTACAAAATTAGTATGCATTAAACATTTGGAAAATGTTAATCTAACATTTTCAGAATGTTTAAAATGTGTATAAAAATGTTTCTCATGTCCATGAAAATTATATACAATAAATATACAATGTGTATGGAAAAAGTTCAATATTTATTTTGAAAAATGAAGCATTTGAAAAAAAGTTAAGCAAGTACTCTTTAACAAAAATTCATGGTCTATACGAAAATTGTAAAATGCATAAAAATATAGTTTTTAAAGAAAAATATTTGGAAAAACGTTAATCGTCAATTTAAAATGTTAAATGTGTATTGCTGATGTATAGAAAAATGTAGAACGTGTATTAAAAAAATTGAGGATGAAATAATAAATTTTTAAAAAATACGGATCGTGTATCAGAAAATGTTAATCATATATTAAAAAAGGTTAAACATGTATATCCTTATATATACCAAAAATGTACTATGAGTATGAAACAAGTAGGCATTAAACATAAATATTTTAAAAGAAAATCTTCTACTTAGAAGATTAAACATATAAAAATGTGTGTGATGTATAAGAAAAATGCAGAGCGATATTAGAATAAAACATAAAATAGATCAATTTTCCGATCATTTATATAAAAATTTCAATCATATATTTTAAAAATGTTAAACATGTGCTAAAAAGATTTCTTGATATATACCAAAAATTAACAAAGTGTATGAAAGAAGTAGTCAACAAACATTTTTTTTAATGTTAAACATGTTATTAAAAGGGTCCTGCTGTGTACATAAAATATACAAATATGTATGAAAAACGTGGACATGTGTTGAAACAAAAAGAAAAAAAATGAATGAAAGCAGTGAAAACAGAAGCTAAAGAAACACTTTAGAAACAAAGAGAACCAAAAACCCAAAGAAAACCCGCAAGGAAAAATAGAAAACCCAAGAAAAACAAAAGAAGATAAAAAATAAAAAATCGGAAGGAAATTAAATAAAATAGGGGAAACGCAGTAAAGTGGAGAAAGGACCAAAATAAACCAAAGTAAAAAAACTAGTAAAAATACCAGAAGAAAATAAAGAAACGGCAAAAAAACCTGAATAAACCCATGACGAAGCAAAAAAACAGAAAGAAAACGAAAACAAAAGAGCACGAGCGTGCGAGGGAGCGGGAACGATCGCTTTCCTGAAGAAACCCATGAGGAAGTAAAAAACGGAAGGAATACGAAAAGAAAAAAAAAGCACGAGCGCGCGAGGGAGCGGGAACGATTGCTGAAGATGGGCTGGCCAAGTGATAAGCGGGAAGTGAAATGCTTCTGGCGAGACTATCTGCCGACTCGCGTTGAGCGAGATATAAACCTGGTGTATTCGTAGTGTCGTAAGTGCCGAATAGGATTCACACGCATCTTTTGGTAATATCACGTTCAATCCATTTCCTATACGGCGCCCAAAGCGCCACTTACAACGTTAATCACAAATGACGCACACCCCCTTCCAGGCGCATTGCACGAGATGTGCCGACCCATTTTAAGAGCGTAATGTGATTTCTGCTCTGTTTTGGGGAAACTTCTAGAAGCTTCACAGTCTGTTTGGGAAGCTTCTCGGAGCTCATAGACCGTTTTTCATTCTTTTCATTCTATTCCAAAAAAAAAAACAATTCTGGACCGCAGAGCAGAGCAGACACAAAGGGACTGGGAGTTCGGCTTGCAGTCCCAAATAGCCATGTCGAATCCCTCAAAAAAAAAAATTAGCCATGTCATAGGTGTTTGATTTGGTACTCCCAGAAACATGCTAAAATTGGGCAAACTGGTTACTATTGTGCGCGGTGGTGGTGGCGGCAAGTCTGCTTGTTCTGCCGCCAAATTAAGCACGCTTGGAGACAGATCCATTCATCGTCTATCTATTCTACCGTGGTCCGCCGACATGACAGGAGAGGAGGGCGAGCGTCGCTGTTTGCCAGACAAAGAGACTGCGACCGCTCCGGTGTGTACGTGGGGGACTGAGCTGAGCACTCGGTCGACGATGCTGACGGCCGGCACTGTCGCCGTCGCCGTCGCTGGCTCCCGTCGCTGTGGAGTGGGGCAGGACGGAGGATTGGCTGGGCGGGCCTGCCTCCCCCAAGGTAGGAGCGGCAGGGCGGTCACAGTTAACACGGCTACAGATACAGACAGAGACAGAAACGTACCACCAGCTGGATTCAGACGTTGGGTGCACCTCAGATCCTACGAGTGTTCCGTTCCGTCCGTGAAGACAGATTACACATATCGATCAACGGCGTACCACACGCCGGTGCCGACAAATCCATGGCCCGTGCTGTCTTCGTGTCATCTGAATTTTTCGACGGAGAGGACAAGACAGCAAGGCATGCCTGCAACCTGCAGGGGGGAGTACAGTGGTCAGTGGGATTTGTTCTCCATGCCGGCCTGCTCAGATCTGGCGCGAAGGTGGGCTGGGGCACACCACCGTCCTGGCTCAGCGTGAAACAACACCACAGTCTCTCTTTTTGTTTTTTGCGAGTAAAACAACAGCACAGTCTAGTCTACTCTGGCGGTTTTGTCACTCGACGTAACGGGCATTCGGCGGCGTGAAACACAAGCAAGCACGTTTGACCGACTACCAGCCAAGACAAGATCTTGTCACAAAAACAAGACGAAAAGGCTCGCTTGCTTTTCACGGACGATACTCTCAGTAGCCAATCGCAGTGGCTGCGGCAGAAGAATACGGTCTGTCTAATTTGTTTTCATATGGAGTACTTTTTCAGCGTATTAGTATAATTGTCTGGCCACGTGAAAGAAAAAATGATGATTCCTTGTCGTCCAATGCGCTGCGGATGCAGCAGCAGCAGGGAAAAAAGTAGAGTAGAGGCGAATGAATGATGGCGGGGCGCATCGGAGATTTGTAGTACGTACTAATAAATCCACTGGCTTAAAAGTTGGTCATTGTATCATTAGGCACGGCTCGGCGCTTGGAAGGGAGGCTACTGTGCCGCGTAAAGTGTTAAATTGACTAATGATGACGATGATGTGTAGTTTAGGTCGCTTTGCTCGGCGGCAGCAAAGGGCGGATCGTGTCCCGCGGCTGGCCAGGAGATGGATCGCTAGTAGTATTAGTTTAGTCCGCTCCCCGTACACCTGGCTCCTGCTCGATTACTTGGTGCATCGTACAGTATCTTCCATGTAGTTGACCTATGGTTACATCAGGTGGTATTTTAGTGAGTATGATAGCAGCAAAAATGAGCTGGCCTGAATCGCTTGCTCGTGTCTAACCTGGCGTCGCGGTACTCTCGAAATGGTCGTCCTGCGTCGTGCGCCCCATTTCGCCCACCTCGGCGTCGGAACCGGTGGTGTAAGGCTGACAGCCTGACGGCGGGTTAATAAACAACAAACCGGCCGGTTTACTGAACGCGTGAAGATGAGATGCAGCAGACATCCCGAGACTTAGGCCAACTACAGCGCACGACCCCAAACGGACGTCCCCAAACGGACGTCCGGTTTGACCTGTTTTCGTCCGTTTGGGGTGGCAATAGGTTCGCGCATGTCTGCTTGGGGCCGTTGGGTTGTCGGTGCGCCCAACGCGCAGCCGCGCCCCAAATCATGTCCGGGATTGACGTGATTAAAAAAACAAAACAAAAAACAAAAATGAAATGCCGAAAACATTAAAATAAACGTAAACATAAAAACATAAAACATAAATTAAACATCATGGCCACAAAACGGCCCGGTTTCACGGTTAACATAGACATTTAATTAACATAAAAATAAAATAAAACCGCCGCCCGCGCGCTCCTGCCGTCGCCGTCTTCTCAGTGGTCGCCGTTGTCGTCGTCGTCGCTGACGAGGTCGACGTAGTCCGGTGGCGTCCAGAGGTGGGACGGCGGTGCGTGGTACACGGGTGCGGGCTGGAAGGCGGGAGGTGCTTGCACCACCTCCTCCCGTGGCGACGCCTCCCGCTCCGGTGACCGCGGTGGGGTGGGGCGCCAGTTCACGTACCCCCACGGCGTCGCCCATCTCCGGAGCCGTGCACGACCAGCTCCACTGCTGGCCCACCAGGCCCGGGTGGAACACGGCCACGGGCTCCTCCTCCGTCACCTCCTCCGTCCTCACCATCTCCAGCTCGGGGATGGCGACGTCGCTGGCCGCAGAGAGGGCCATCATCTCCTCGAGGCCCTCCCATTGGCGCTCATCGTGCGTCTTCATGGAGTCCTCCATGACACGCTGCATGAGCCGGGCCTCCTCATCCTCTGTCATGCGAGGAGGTGGTGGTGGCGACGGAGATGGTGAAGGCGACGGCGTGGGCGTGAGGCCGCGCACCCGCGTACGCCCGCGCACCTGGGGAGCAGCCGCTCGGCGCTCTGGACGTGGCCGCCGCGGCCCCGACGAGGTGCCGGCGAAGAAAGAGGCGCGCCGCGTGTCGTGCTCGTCCCGGAACCACGTGTCCCACAGGTCGGAGTCGAGGGCGTACCTGAGGTCGTAGTACAGGTCGTCCGACAGGAGGCGGTGGCGGCGCTCGATCTCCTCGCGGAGCGTACGACCGCTCAACAGGACAGGCGGGATCGGCACCCGGTCGGCGGAGTGATGCCAGTAATTGGGGAGGTGCACGTCGCTCCAGGGGAGCGGCGTCCTCGTCTCCCAATAACGACGGCATAGATCCGCGTGGATGTAGTGCCGGTCGCGCTCGCCGGCGGCCGTGGGGGCAATGGAGAATGCGGGTGGTGCGGGGGCCCGACGCGGTGGTGATGCGGGCTCCTCTTTGACGCCGCAGCGGCGGCGGCCCGAGGACGAGCCAGCCTCGCGGTCGTGCTTCCCCTTGTGGCCGGTGTTCCAGAACCCCAAGGCTGCGAGACGGCCGTCCGGCGAGATCGAGGACGGGGAGAGGGAGAGCTAGGGTTTTGGGCATGTTGGGTTTCGAGGAGGCAGCACGGGCTGGAGTGGGGAGTGTGGACGACAACTGGTCCATAGCTTCCCATTTAAGAAGGACGGCGACCGTTCGCTGGGCGGATGACAGGTGGGGCCGACCGCGCATGCGCATTAATGTTGGTTGGTGGGAGGTAGGTGGCCGCCTGCCACGCGGCTCGAAGCGGACGAGCGACGCGTCTGTTTGCTGTCAGCCGCGACCCAAACCCGGCGCAAGTTTGCGCTCGTAATGGGTCGGCCGGGACACAAAACGGACCAGATGGGTCCTGGCTGTCGCGCGCTGGGCCGTGGGGTCTGTCCATTTTGCCCCAAACGGACGGGGCCGGACGGCCCACCGCGCGGACGCAAACGGACTTTTGTTCGTTTTCTGTTCGCTTTCGACCCATCCGCCCAAGTTTGGGCTGCTTTCGGGATGAAACGGACAGCGCGCAGACGGGCGGGCCGTGTGCGTGTGTCCTCCCCTGGCCCGCCCGTCGGTGGCACAGTGACCCCTTTTTCTATACGCCCCCCTCCAGCCGCACCCCCTCCACTCTTCTCCACTCTTGCCCCTCGCTCCCGCCGCCGCCGCTGCCATTGCAGCTGTGCAGCTCGGACACGCGCTCGCCCAGCCCCTTCCCCTCGACGCCCCCGAGCTACCCAACCACGGCCACCTGATTTGCACACCCGGCGGCCGGATTTGGAGCGGATCCGGTCGGTCTTGAGCTCGCCCAGCTGTGGGAGGCCGCGCCGCGCCATGGACTGGCCGGGCACCGGGCCGGAAGGGCCCGGCAAGGCCGCATGCAGGTAGTGGCTCCTCCTCTAGCCGCTCGGATATACACCATGGTCCGCCGGCAGATACACGAATGGCGGTTGGCCGGGCTCGGTGCTAGCCCAAAAGCTCGTCGGTGCACCGTTGCCACTCATTAAGTGCGACGACTGCCCAAAGAAGGTCGTGCACTGCGTGTCTACAACGCCGGAACATCCCAGATGGGTGTTCATCAAGTGCTTAAACGATGGGGTATGTGCTATTTTTAGCTTCGGTTGTGATCTTGGATTTGACTAGTTGTGCTAACTTCAAATTTTATTGTGTAGCATGGATGCAAGTTTTGGTATTGGGAAGAAGAGTGCATCAATATACTGATAGAGCGCAATTTAGTAGATGTTCGTGCACTTTTAGCTAGCATAGAGGCTAGAGATGAGACTAGTGCACTTGTTGCTAGAATAGAGGCTAGACATGAAACTAGATGTGAGGAAGCAACGTCTACTTCTTTACACTCGAAGAAGAAAGAAGCATGCAAGATCGAGCCTCCTCCACAGATCAACAATGAATGCATTGAGAAGGCACTAATCCAACGCAACACCCCATCCTGTCCGCCCGCGTCCATTTGGGCCAAAACGGACAGATGACACGGCACAACGCGCGGCAGCATCGTCAAATTTTGTCCGTTTTGTGTCCGGCTCACCCTTCTGGCGCAAACTTGCGCCCGATTTGCGTCCAGACGGACGCCGAACGGATGGGCACCTCGCCCGCCATGGGGATGCGTGGCGGCCGTCCACCTAACTCCACCGTCCAAATTGAATGCAGACGCACGGCGGGGCCCGACTGTCATTGGCACGGGCGTGGGGTCGTCGTCCTTCTTAATGTGGAAGCCGTGGACTGGCCAGTCCACAACTTCCACTTCCAGGCCGGCCCGCCTCCTCCATTGCCGACAGGAGCAAACCCTACCACCTCCCCGCCATCGCTCCCCGCTCGCCCACCTCGCCGCCGATGCCATGGGCTGGCATTGGATCAAGGGGAAGCACAACCGCGAGGCCGGCTCCTCCCCGAGCCGACGCCGCTCCAACAGATCCGCCCCTCCCGCACCGCCTTCTCTTCCGCTACCTGCACCGCCAGCATTCTAGATGGAGCCGCCAGCCGCCGGGCATCACGACAGGCCATACATCCATGTCGATGTATGCCGTCGCTACTGGGAGACGGCGACGCCGGTGCCGTGGGGAGATGTCCACCTGCCAAATAACTGTCATCTACCCCCCGCTCCTCCTCCCTGAGAGGCGACTAGGGTTCCCCCTCCTCCCCTCCCGTCGCCGCCGGCCTAGCCCCCCGCCACCGTCCCCTTCCGCACCCGTCCTTCCCTTGTCCAGATCCGCCTCGCGCTGCCTCCCCGAGAGGTGGTCGGGGCGGAGCTCGAGCTCCTCTCCCACGGGCTCCCTCCTCCCCCGTCTCCCCCAGCCGCCGCCGGCGCTGGCCTGTGTGGTGCCGACGGCGGCGGGCCTTCTTGTCCCCGCGCGCTGATACGTCTCCAACGTATCTATAATTTTTGATTATTTCATGCTGTTATATTATCAGTCTTGGATGTTTTATAATCATTTATAGTCATTTTATATCATTTGTTGGTACTAACCTATTGACATAGTGCCAAGTGCTAGTTGGTGTTTTGTGCATGTTTTTTACATCGCAGGAAATCAATATCAGACGGAGTCCAAATGCCACGAAACTTTACGAAGATTTTTTATGGACCAGAAGACACATAATGGGCCCTGGCTGCACCTAGGGGGTGCTCCGAGGAGAGCACAACCCACCAGGGCGCGCCAGGAGGCCTGGGTGCGCCCTGGTGGGTTGTGCCCACCTCGGGTGCCCCCGGACCGCCTCTTTGCTCTATAAATACCATAATATTCCAGAAACCCTAGGGGAGTCGACGAAATATTGATCCAGCCGCCGCAGAGTCCAGAACCACCAGATCCAATCTAGACACCATCTCGGATGGGGTTCACCACCTCCATTGGTGCCTCTCCGATGATGCGTGAGTAGTTCTTTGTAGACCTACGGGTCTGTAGTTAGTAGCTAGATGGCTTCCTCTCTCTCGCTGAATTCTTAATACAATGGTCTCTTGGAGATCCATATGACGTAACTCTTTTGCGGTGTGTTTGTTGGGATCTGATGAACTTTGAGTTTATGATCAGTTATATCTTTTTATATCCATGAAAGTATTTGAGTTTCTTTGATCTCTCTTATGCATGATTGCTTATAGCCTCGTATTTCTTCTCCGATATTTGGGTTTGTTTGGCCAACTTGATCTATTTATCTTGCAATGGGAAGAGGTGCTTTGTAGTGGGTTCGATCTTACGGTGCTTGATCCAGGTGACAGAAAGGGAACCGACACGTATGTATCGTTGCTACTAAGGATAAAACGATGGGGTCTATCTCTACATAGATAGATCTTGTTGTCGGTGTCAAAACCGGCGGATCTCGAGTAGGGGGTCCCGAACTGTGTGTCTTGGATTGATGGTAACAGGAGACGGGGGACACGATGTTTACCTAGGTTCGGGCCCTCTCTATGGAGGTAATACCCTACTTTCCGCTTGATTGATCTTGATGAATATGAGTGTTACAAGAGTTGATCTACCACGAGATCGTAATGGCTAAACCCTAGAAGTCTAGCCTATGTGAATATGGTAATGAGTCTCTCCTATCTGGACTACGCTCTCCGATTTATATAGACACCGGAGAGATCTTGGGTTACATGGGGTCGGTTACATCAGAGGGAATCTTCATAGTCGGTTGCCAAGCTTGCCTTCCACGCCAAGTAGAGTCCAATCCGGACACGGGTACAGTCTTCAGTCTTCATGTCTTCACAGCCCATCGGTCCGGCCCACGGATAATAGGCCAGACGCCTAAGGACCCCTTAGTCCAGGACTCCCTCAGTAGCCCCTGAACCTGGCTTCAATGACGAGGACTCCTGCGCGCAGATTTTATCTTCGGCATTGCAAGGCGGGTTCCCTCCTTCCGAACTCCGGAATAGTCTTCGGATGTAGCAAGTATACCCGGACCTGTGTATGTAATTGGGGAGAACACAATATTCCACGAGTCCAATCTGCTGACAACTGTTTATGACATCATATCACACCTGCCTAGTTATTATTTCCAACCGTTGGCTAGCCCGTCGCCCCACGTCTCGGGACGCGGTTTTACTGGCACGTCTTGTCAAAGCAGAGATCGTGTCCCCTTATTCACGGGATTTTTATTAATGCAATCGTGGGTAACCCGACCGTCCCCTGGGTACAACTCTTTGGGGATAGGCAAGTTGCAAGACCCAGGAGGAGACGCTCAGTATTCGGGCTCTTTATATAGAGACCCAGTCTCGTCTTTTTCTTTTTGTGCTGGCTTCTTCCTCAACCCCAGCCACCCCGAGTTCTAGCCCTCGGGTTCCAATCACCACCAGCCCCAATCATGTCCGGATCCAGCTGTCCAGGTCGGTGGGTGGCCTCTTCTGTCACGGAGGAGGATATTGCGAAGCTCCGCGCGGCGAGGTATCTGACCCCAGAAATCCTTCATCGGCTTCCCGCAAAGGGGCAGGTTATTCCCACCCCCAAGTCTGGCGAGAGGGTAGTATTTGTGTCCCACTTCCTCCACGGGTTAGGGTTCACGCTTAACCCCTTCGTCCGGGGGCTTATGTTCTACTACGGGCTAGATTTTCACGATCTGGCCCCGGACTCTGTTCTTCTTATCTCGACATTTATCGTCACGTGTGAGGCCTTCCTCCGGACTCCTTCGCACTTTGGTCTGTGGCTCAAGACCTTTGACGTGAGGCCGCAGGGGGCAGAGGAGGAGCAAGCAGAGTGCGGCAGCGTCATAATAGGCAAGCTTGCCAGAGCGGTTTGGTTTGAAGGATCTTTCGCCGAATCCTCCAACCTATGGCATCAGCGGTGGTTTTATATCAACGAGCCGCGTGGCTCCAGGTGGGCGGCTATGCCTGCGTTTCGACCCGGCCCTCCAGTTCAGCTTGCTTCATGGATCAATAAGGGATTGGACTGGGGATCCGTCAATGAAGTGCAGACTTTGCAAAGTCGCATTCGAAGCCTTACCGAGAAGGGCATCGATCTTGTGAATGTCGTTCAAGTAATGCTAGTCCGCCGAACCCTGCCGTGTCAGCGGCGACCTCTCCGTATATGGGAGTTTGATCCAGAAGGGCGGCGGACTCTTCAGCACTTCTTCGGCACCACGCACGAAGGAATGTGGAAATTATATTTCGGGGTGCGAGAGCAATGGCCGGACACCACCGAAGATGTTGGCCTCGACTGCAATCATCCGGACACTTCGGTAAGTATTCAACCTCCGCATACCCTCTATTCGAGTATCTCTTGGTAAGATGTTGAACAATCCGTCCCTTCACAGGACTGGATAAAGAAAGCGGTGTTGATCTGGTGTCCGGCGCCCCTTCCCGAAGACTCTGTGAACGCCCTGCTAACGAGGATGCTGGCTCCGACACCGTACCAGGTGTCTGCGGAGGAGTGCGAGAACAGGGAGGCCGGAGGTGGTCTCCGCCCCAAGGATAAATTAGACGTTGTGTTCGGGGAAACCGAAACCCTCTTGCCCGAGGGTGAAGGAGCGGAGGAAGCCCTCCATGGCAAGAAAAGGGCCGCTTCTAAAGATCAGGAGGGGAAACCTTCCAAGAAAGGGAAAACGCCATCGACGGGAGGCTTGGGCCGGGCAAGCGATGCTGACGTAGAGCTTTATGATGAGGACAAACCTCCGGCCAAACCGTAAGTGCAGCAGGGTACTTTAATCATACCTCATTCCTTTCTTATTACTGAAGTAATCCTCCGACATACGTACGTCCTCGCAGGTTAACGCATGGTGTTTCTCAATCGTCCTCCTCCTCGGGAGACCTTCTTCCAGAGATGATGGAGAGCGACACGCCTTCTCCGGCCTCCCCGCCCAACAGGGCGGATGATTCCGAGGTATCGTCCCGGGGGGCTCCTCCCGATCGACAAGTAGTGCAGGAAACGAAGAAGGCATTACCCGAAGGTGGTGCCTCTGTTACTCAGGGTTCGGGAATCAAGCATGACAGCCCCGAATTATCCGGTTTATAGCCGGAGACGATTCTGGAGGCGAGTGGGCAGATTCCTTCAAAGGAATGCCGTACTCCGGCGGCGGTTTTCGAAGACCCAGAAACACCGGGAATGCTGACGGACGTGCTGCGACAAGCGTCCGTTTCGGAGGAACACCGTGCCTTGATGGTTACGGTGGTCGAAAAGGTTCTATCCGCGAAGAGCGGGTTGAACGAGGCCTTCACGAGCCTCCTAATGGGTTTTGCGGTTTGTGATGTAATTTTGCCAATGGTATTTTATTGACAGAATGCACCTGTTGTATATGCAGTAGCCCGTGAGACTCGGATTGCCTTTCAAAGGAAGCGATCGGAGGATCGAAAAGATATGTTCAGGTACTAACCTTGATTTTACTTGGAATACAGGCTGCCACCCCTCCTGCGGCTACCCGAAATACGGAAGTGGTCGAACTGCAGCGAAAGCTGGATATTGCGGAGGATGAAATTGCATTGATCAACAGGCGTCTTGACGACTCGCAAGGTATATATTTCAAGCATTCCTTACACCAATGTGCTTGTAATTGAAGCCTGACTCTAAAAAGAGTTTTATATGAAATGTGCATGAATGCAGATGGTGCTGCCGCCGTGGAGGCCCTTCGGGCGGAGCTAGCCCGGGCCAAGGAGCAGGCCCGGTTTAGTAACGCGGCTGCCGAAAAGGCATCGGCTGAGTTGAAAGCCGAAGAAGCTGCACGGCGCCAAGACAAGGAGAAGATGTCCACCATGGCGCACGAATTAGAGAATGCGGCTAGCCGCTGTAAACTTCTTGAGAAGGAAAATCAAGCCAAAACGGCTGAACTTGACAAGGCCTTACGAGAGGCGAGAGAAGCGCGGTCTGAATCCAGAGCGGCGCGTTGATACGTCTCCAACGTATCTATAATTTTTGATTGCTCCATGCTATATTATCTTCTGTTTTGGACATTATTGGGCTTTATTATTCACTTTTATATTATTTTTGGGACTAACCTATTAACCGGAGGCCCAGCCCAGAATTGCTGTTTTTTGCCTATTTCAGAGTTTCGCAGAAAAAGAATATCAAACGGAGTCCAAACGGAATGAAACCTTCGGGAACGTGATTTTCGGAACGAACATGATCCAGAGGACTTGGACCCAACGTCAAGAAAGCTACCAGGAAGCCACGAGGTAGGGGGGCGCGCCTACCCCCCCAGGCGCGCCCTCCACCCTCGTGGGCCTCATGTTGCTCCACCTACGTACTCCTTCCTCCTATATACCTACGTACCCCCAAACGATCAGATACGGAGCCAAAAACCTAATTCCACCGCCGCAACCTTCTGTACCCACGAGATCCCATCTTGGGGCCTGTTTTGGAGCTCCGCCGGAGGGGGCATCGATCATGGAGGGCTTCTACATCAACGCCATAGCCTCTCCGATGAAGTGTGAGTAGTTTACCTCAGACCTTCGGGTCCATAGTTATTAGCTAGATGGCTTCCACTCTCTTTTTGGATCTCAATACAATGTTCTCCCCCTCTCTTGTGGAGATCTATTAGATGTAATCTTCTTTTGCAGTGTGTTTGTTGAGACCGATGAATTGTGGGTTTATGATCAAGTTTATCTATGAACAATATCTGAATCTTCTGAATTCTTTTATGTATGATTGGTTATCTTTGCAAGTCTCTTTGAATTATCAGTTTGGTTTGGCCTACTAGATTGATCTTTCTTGCAATGGGAGAAGTGCTTAGCTTTGGGTTCAATCTTGCGGTGTCCTTTCCCAGTGACAGTAGGGGCAGCAAGGCACGTATTGTATTGTTGCCATCGAGGATAACAAGATGGTTTTTTATCATATTGCATGAATTTATCCCTCTACATCATGTCATCTTGCTTAAAGCGTTACTCTGTTCTTATGAACTTAATACTCTAGATGCATGCTGGATAGCGGTCGATGTGTGGAGTAATAGTAGTAGATGCAGGCAGGAGTCGGTCTACTTGTCTCGGACGTGATGCCTATATACATGATCATACCTAGATATTCTCATAACTATGCTCAATTCTGTCAATTGCTCAACAGTAATTTGTTCACCCACCGTAAAATACTTATGCTCTTGAGAGAAGCCACTAGTGAAACCTATGGCCCCCGGGTCTGTTTTCCATCATATTAATCTTCCAACACTTAATTATTTCCGTTGCTTTTATTTTACTTTGCATCTTTATCATAAAAATACCAAAAATATTATCTTATCATATCTATCAGATCTCACTCTCGTAAGTGACCGTGTAGGGATTGACAACCCCTTATCGTGTTGGATGCGAGGATTTATTTGTTTGTGTAGGTGCGAGGGACTCGCGCGTAGCCTCCTACTGGATTGATACCTTGGTTCTCAAAAACTGAGGGAAATACTTACGCTACTTTGCTGCATCACCCTTTCCTCTTCAAGGGAAAACCAACGCAGTGCTCAAGAGGTAGCAAGAAGGATTTCTGGCGCCGTTGCCGGGGAGGTCTACGCAAAAGTCAACATACCAAGTACCCATCACAAACCCTTATCTCCCGCATTACATTATTTGCCATTTGCCTCTCGTTTTCCTCTCCCCCACTTCACCCTTGCCGTTTTATTCGCCCTCTCTTTTTCGTTTGCCTCTTTTTGCCCGTCTCTTGTTTGCTCGTGTGTTGGATTGCTTGCTTGTCATGATGGCTCAAGATAATACCAAATTGTGTGACTTTACCAATACCAACAATAATGATTTTCTTAGCACTCCGATTGCTCCTCTTACCGATACTGAATCTTGTGAAATCAATGCTGCTTTGTTGAATCTTGTCATGAAAGATCAATTCGCCGGCCTTCCTAGTGAAGATGCCGCTACCCATCTAAATAGCTTCGCTGATTTGTGTGATATGCAAAAGAAGAAAGATGTGGACAATGATATTGTTAAATTGAAGCTATTTCCTTTTTCACTTAGAGATCGTGCTAAAGCTTGGTTTTCGTCTTTGCCTAAAAATAGTATTGATTCTTGCAATAAGTGCAAAGATGCTTTTATCTCTAAGTATTTTCCTCCCGCTAAGATTATTTCTCTTAGAAACAATATTATGAATTTTAAGCAACTTGATCATGAACATGTTGCACAAGCTTGGGAGAGGATGAAATTAATGATACGTAATTGCCCCACGCATGGTTTGAATTTGTGGATGATTATACAAAACATTTATGCCGGATTGAATTTTGCTTCTAGAAACCTTTTAGATTTGGCCGTGGGAGGCACTTTTATGGAAATCACTTTAGGATAAGCTACTAAACTCTTGATAATATTATGGTTAATTATTCTCAATGGCACACTGAAAGATCTACTAATAAAAAAGTGCATGCGATAGAAGAAATTAATGTTCTAAGTGGAAAGATGGATGAACTTATGAAATTATTTGCTAGTAAGAGTGTTTCTTCTGATCCTAATGATATGCCTTTGTCTACTTTGATTGAGAATAGTAATAAATCTATGGATGTGAATTTTGTTGGTAGGAATAATTTTGGTAACAACGCGTATAGAGGAAACTTTAATCCTAGGCCTTATCCTAGTAATTCCTCTAATAATTATGGTAATTCCTACAACAATTCTTATGGAAATTTTAATAAGATGCCTTCTGAATTTGATACTAGTGTTAAGGAATTTATGAATTCGCAAAAGAATTTCAATGCTTTGCTTGAAGAAAAATTGCTTAAAGTTGATGAATTGGCTAGGAACGTTGATAGAATTTCTCTTGATGTTGATTCTTTGAAACGTAGAACTATTCCTCCTAAGCATGATATCAATGAGTCTCTCAAAGCCATGAGAATTTCCATTGATGAGTGCAAAGAAAGAACCGCTAGGATGCGTGCTAAGAAAGATTGCTTTGTAAAAGCGTGTTCTTCAAATTTCTATGAAAATAAAGATGAAGATCTAAAAGTTATTGATGTGCCCCCTATTAAATGTTTGTTTTGCAATATGAATCTTGATAATGATGGGACTAAATATGATCCACCTTTACCTAGAAGGCGTTCCAAAATTTAGAGTTTTTAGATCTTGATGCTAAAATTGATAAAAGTAGGATTGAAGAGATCAAAACTCTAGATGTTAATAAACCCACCATTTTGGATTTCAAGGAATTTAATTATGGTAATTGCTCTTTGATAGATTGTATTTCCTTGTTGCAATCCGTGCTAAATTCTCCTCATGCTTATAGTCAAAATAAAGCTTTTACCAAACATATCGTTGATGCTTTGATGCAATCTTATGAAGAAAAGCTTGAGTTGGAAGTTTCTATCCCTAGAAAACTTTATGATGGGTGGGAACATACTATTAAAATTAAGATTAAAGATCATGAATGCTATGCTTTGTGTGATTTGGGTGCTAGTGTTTCCATGATTCCAAAAACTTTGTGTGATTTGCTAGGCTTCCGTGATTTTGATGATTGCTCTTTAAACTTGCACCTTGCGGATTCCACCATTAAGAAACCTATGGGAAGAATTAATGATGTTCTTATTGTTGCAAATAGGAACTATGTGCCAGTAGATTTTATTGTTCTTGATATAGATTGCAATCCTTCATGTCCTATTATTCTTGGTAGACCTTTCCTTGGAACGATTGGTGCAATTATTGATATGAAGGAAGGGAATATTAGATTCCAATTTCCATTAAAGAAAGGCATGGAACACTTCCCTAGGAAAAAATAAAACTACCATATGAATCTATCATGAGATCCACTTATGGATTGCCTACCAAAGAAGGCAATACCTAGATCTATCCTTACTTTTATGCCTAGCTAGGGGCGTTAAACGATAGCGCTTGTTGGGAGGCAACCCAATTTTATTTTTAGTTTTTTTGCTTTTTGATTCTATTTAGGAATAAATTTTTGATCTAGCCTCTGGTTAGATGTGTTTTTATGTTTTAATTAGTGTTTGTGCCAAGTTAAACCTATAGGATCTTCTTGGATGATAGTTATTTGACCTTGCTGTAATTTCCAGAAACTTTCTGTTCACGAAAACAATTATTAAAAATCACCAGAACATGATAAAATACTGATTCAAATTGCTGCTAATCAATACACAAATTTCCTAAGTCTTCCTATTTTTGCTGATTTTTTGGAGTTCCAGAAGTTTGTGTTAGTTACAGATTACTACAGACTGTTCTGTTTTTGACAGATTCTTTTTTCGTGTGTTGTTTGCTTATTTTGATGAATCTATGGCTAGTAAAAAAGTTTATAAACCATAGAGAAGTTGGAATACAGTAGGTTTAACACCAATATAAATAAATAATGAGTTCATTACAGCACCTTGAAGTGGTCTTTTGTTTTCTTTCGCTAACGGAGCTCACGAGATTTTCTGTTAAGTTTTGTGTTGTGAAGTTTTCAAGTTTTGGGTAAAAGATTTGATGGATTATGGAACAAGGAGTGGCAAGAGCCTAAGCTTGGGGATGCCCATGGCGCCCCCAAGATAATCTAAGGACACCAAAAGCCAAAGCTTGGGGATGCCCCGGAAGGCATCCCCTCTTTCGTCTACTTCCATCGGTAACTTTACTTGGAGCTATATTTTTATTCACCACATAATATGTGTTTTGCTTGGAGCATCTTGTATGATTTGAGTCTTTGCTTTTTAGTTTACCACAATCATCCTTGCTGTACACACCTTTTGAGAGACACACACATGATTCGGAAATTATTAGAATACTCTATGTGCTTCACTTATATCTTTTGAGTTATATAGTTTTGCTCTAGTACTTCACTTATATCTTTTAGAGCACGGTGGTGGATTTATTTTATAGAAACTATTGATCTCTCATGCTTCACTTAGATTATTTTGAGAGTCTTAAATAGCATGGTAATTTGCTTAAATAATCCTAATATGCTAGGTATTCAAGATTAGTAAAAACTTTCTTATGAGTGTGTTGAATACTAAGAGAAGTTTGATGCTTGATGATTTTTTTGAGATATGGAGGTAGTGATATCAAAGTTGTGCTAGTTGAGTAGTTCTGAATTTGAGAAATACTTGTGTTGAAGTTTGCAAGTCCCGTAGCATGCACGTATGGTAAACGTTATGTAACAAATTTGAAACATGAGGTTCTCTTTGATTGTCCTCCTTATGAGTGGACGTCGGGGACGAGCGATGGACTTTTCCTACCAATCTATCCCCCTAGGAGCATGCGCATAGTGCTTGGTTTTTGCTGACTTGTAGATTTTTGCTATAAGTATGTGAGTTCTTTATGACTAATGTTGAGTCCATGGATTATACGCACTCTCACCTTTCCATCATTGCTAGCCTCTTCGCTGTCGTGCATTGCCCTTTCTCACATTGAGAGTTGGTGCAAACTTCGCCGGTGCATCCAAACCCCGTGATATGATACACTCTTTCACACATAAACCTCCTTATATCTTCCTCAAAACAGCCACCATACCTACCTATTATGGCATTTTCATAGCCATTCCGAGATATATTGCCATGCAACTTTCCACCCTTCCGTTTATCATGACACGTTCATCATTGTCATATTGCTTTGCATGATCATGTAGTTGACATAGTATTTGTGGCAAAGCCACCGTTCATAATTCTTTCATACATGTCACTCTTGGTTCATTGCATATCCCGGTACACCGCCGGAGGCATTCATATAGAGTCATACTTTGTTCTAGTATCGAGTTGTAATCATTGAGTTGTAAATAAATAGAAGTGTGATGATCATCATTTTTCTAGAGCATTGTCCCAAGTGAGGAATAAAAAGAAGAGAAAGGCCATAAAAAAGAGAAGGCCCAAAAAAATGAGAGAAAAAGAGAGAAGGGATAATGTTACTATCCTTTTACCACACTTGTGCTTCAAAGTAGCACCATAATCTTCATGATAGAGAGTCTCTTGTTTTGTCACTTTCATATACTAGTGGGAATTTTTCATTATAGAACTTGGCTTGTATATTCTAATAACGGGCCTCCTCAAGTGCCCTAGGTCTTCGTGAGCAAGCAAGTTGGATGCACACCCACTTAGTTTCTTTTGTTGAGCTTTCATATATTTATAGCTCTAGTGCATCCGTTGCATGGCAATCCCTACTCCTTGCATTAACATCAATCGATGGGCATCTCCATAGCTCATTGATTAGCCTCGTTGATGTGAGACTTTCTCCTTTTTTGTCTTCTCCACATAACCCCCATCATCATATTCTATTCCACCATAGTGCTATATCCATGGCTCACGCTCATGTATTGCGTGAAGGTTGAAAAAGTTTGAGATTACTAAAGTATGAAACAATTGCTTGGCTTGTCATCGGGGTTGTGCATGATGAGAGCATTCTTGTGTGACGAAAATGGAGCATGACTAAACTATATGATTTTGTAGGGATGAACTTTCTTTGGCCATGTTATTTTGAGAGGACATAATTACTTAGTTAGTATGCTTGAAGTATTATTATTTTTATGTCAATATTGAACTTTTATCTTGAATCTTTCGGATATGAATATTCATACCAAAATTAAGAAGAATTACATTGAAATTATGCCAAGTAGCATTCCACATCAAAAATTCTGTTTTTATCATTTACCTACTCGAGGACGAGTTGGAATTAAGCTTGGGGATGCTTGATACGTCTCCAACGTATCTATAATTTTTGATTGCTCCATGCTATATTATCTTCTGTTTTGGACATTATTGGGCTTTATTATTCACTTTTATATTATTTTTGGGACTAACCTATTAACTGGAGGCCCAGCCCAGAATTGCTGTTTTTTTTGCCTATTTCAGAGTTTCGCAGAAAAAGAATATCAAACGGAATGAAACCTTCGGGAACGTGATTTTCGGAACGAACATGATCCAGAGGACTTGGACCCTACGTCAAGAAAGCTACCAGGAAGCCACGAGGTAGGGGGGCACGCCTACCCCCCCCCCCCCCCCAGGCGCGCCCTCCACCCTTGTGGGCCCCACGTTGCTCCACCTACGTACTCCTTCCTCCTATATATACCTACGTACCCCCAAACGATCAGATACGGAGCCAAAGACCTAATTCTACCGCCGCAACCTTCTGTACGCATGAGATCCCATCTTGGGGCCTGTTTCGGAGCTCCGCCGGAGGGGGCATCGATCACGGAGGGCTTCTACATCAACACCATAGCCTCTCCGATGAAGTGTGAGTAGTTTACCTCAGACTTTCGGGTCCATAGTTATTAGCTAGATGGCTTTCTCTCTCCTTTTGGATCTCAATACAATGTTCTCCCCCTCTCTTGTGGAGATCTATTCGATGTAATCTTCTTTTGCGGTGTGTTTGTTGAGACCGATGAATTGTGGGTTTATGATCAAGTTTATCTATGAACAATATTTGAATCTTCTGAATTCTTTTATGTATGATTGGTTATCTTTGCAAGTCTCTTCGAATTATCAGTTTGGTTTGGCCTACTAGATTGATCTTTCTTGCAATGGAAGAAGTGCTTAGCTTTGGGTTCAATCTTGCGGTGTCCTTTCCCAGTGACAGTAGGGGCAGCAAGGCACGTATTGTATTGTTGCCATCGAGGATAACAAGATGGTTTTTTATAATATTGCATGAATTTATCCCTCTACATCATGTCATCTTGCTTAAAGCGTTACTCTGTTCTTATGAACTTAATACTCTAGATGCATGCTGGATAGCGGGCGATGTGTGGAGTAATAGTAGTAGATGTAGGCAGGAGTCGGTCTACTTGTCTCGGACGTGATGCCTATATACATGATCATACCTAGATATTCTCATAACTATGCTCAATTCTATCAATTGCTCAACAGTAATTTGTTCACCCACCATAAAATACTTATGCTCTTGAGAGAAGCCACTAGTGAAACCTATGGCCCCCGAGTCTGTTTTCCATCATATTAATCTTCCAACACTTAGTTATTTCCGTTGCTTTTATTTTACTTTGCATCTTTATCATAAAAATACCAAAAATATTATCTTATCATATCTATCAGATCTCACTCTCGTAAGTGACCGTGTAGGGATTGACAACCCCTTATCGCGTTGGTTGTGAGGATTTATTTGTTTGTGTAGGTGCGAGGGACTCGCGCGTAGCCTCCTACTGGATTGATACCTTGGTTCTCAAAAACTGAGGGAAATACTTACGCTACTTTGCTGCATCACCCTTTCCTCTTCAAGGGAAAACCAACGCAGTGCTCAAGAGGTAGCACCCGTGAGGAGATCCGGCAAGCTGGGGAGATTGCGGCTGGCAAGCCCTTTTTGCTACAGACTAAGTTCGGCGATCCGAACTATGCTCAGCTTAACCAAGTATGGAGTTCTCTGGACAAATTTTTGGACTTACCGAAGAGTTCTTCCGATGCGGCACAGTTTTACCACGCACAAGAGGGGTATGTAACGGAGAAGCTTTTCTGGTCACAATTCGGCGCATCGAAGCGCCCTCTGTTGCTGAATGAACAGATGTCTCAGTGGGCCGAGCTTCATAGGATATCCGGCGACGCCATGAAGAACGTCATAATCCGGTTGTGGCCAAGTGAGCCTATTCCGAGTAGTTATTTTGGCCTGGTGCGGCGGCTTGTTGACGCGGTGCCACATATCGACGATGTGAAGCGGTCGGCGTGCATTGAGGGTGCACGGATGGCCTTTGCTTGAGTCAAAACATTTTGGGGAAAGATGAAGGCCATCGATGTTGCGGCGAGGAGTCCACCCAAGGGCAAGGACCGTTGTGAGCCGGAGCACTATTTTGAAGACGTCTTAGAGGCCGCCCGCTTGATAGAGGGTCAATGCTTGAAAGACATAATGTTCGAGTGATGTGTATAATGGATATAACAGACAGCTTTATAGTTAGTCTATTTTTATGTTTTGCTCAAGAGCTTGTGTTCCTCCTGTGCGGCCGTTTTAATGTGATCTGAAAGTTTTCCAGTCGTCGGCTTCAACCCCCTCGTAGGAAGTACGGGGGTATTCGGAAAAGCATTTAATCACTCTTTATCCAACGTCTTGGTCCGTGAAGGAGGTGATAATGCGGCGAACCAGGCAATCGGACTATAGGGCCTTAACACCTTCACTTAGCCATAGGAGTTTTACGGTGGGGCTACAACATAGCCCCTGGTATGTATACGGCGCATTATAATATAGTGCCTTACATATGTTGATCTGAAAAAGATCCCTCGTGTTACACGGAGAATCACTAAAGATTCGAATAAGTCGTCAAGTGGTTGACCAGCTCTCGCCGCATCATGACAGTCAGTTTTCAGCTTTCTCTACTGAGGTGCTCATCCGGTCTAGGCCAGGACACAATCGCAGTAGTTCTCCCTTTACTACCCTAGCCGATAGAACGGAACGTAGGGTAGCAAGCACAGTAGCCGGACAACCCAACTATTGACCCAAGACAATGATTCGGAGCTGATGCATATAAGGCCAAACTTGCAACGCCGAAGTGCGCTTTAGAGCTGTTCGGACTTTTACTGGCAACTCATTTGTTCCCATACCGAGCCCCTGGCAGGTTATGCTGAGGTGCATCTGTAAAGCAGCCGCTAAGGCCGTACTCATTTTTGAAAGAGTATGGAAGATTAGTTCGGATAAAAGTTGACTGGAAATAGAGCAATATGCCAATGATAAATTCATATAAAAAGCCACGAACCCCGCTATTTGACATGCTCGGGGTAGGGAACGGAGGAAACAAGGCATAGTACAGGCTCGAAATAAAGAGTGCGGTCTTCAAAAAGTTGTTTTGGACCTCCTGTCGCACGTCTGCGCCGCCCGTCCTCGGGGAGGGTAATCCTTAACGGAAGTAGCCCCTTTAGGTGAGTGTACGGATCCGAACTCTGAGAGAGTCCGTTGTAGATACTGTCTTTTTCGTCACCTGTTTTTACGAGATAATAGTGAAAAAAGAAAAAGGAACGCAGATAAAAAACTTTATGGGAGTGCTTGCAGGGCCGTCCGTATTGTGCTTCCGCCAATGCCCTTGGTATCTTGAGTGCGTAGTGATACACACGCGATGTAAATCTTGCTGGTACATGAGGTGGGTGGCGGAAGCCGAACTGCTATTTCCGTTCCGGGAGTGGTCGAACTTCGGAGGGAAACTGTTTCTCTCTACGAAGGGCCTTTCTTATACTTTATGCAATTTTTATTTTTGAATTTGAGTCTCCATCTTCTCTTATAAAAGCACCAACTAGGAGGCAATATGATCGTACTTAAGTATTGGGTGTAGCTAATATGCGAGTGTGTTTCATGAATGGATCAATGGTTGAGCATGATGGGCTAGGGATAACTTATTTTAGGGTTGATATTTTAAAAGACATGGTTGCTTGTTGATATGCTTGAGTATTTAAATTATCATGTCAAAAATAGACTATTGCTTTGAATCACATAAAAGTCCAAATGTCCGTGCTATATGTAAGTGCATCTAGTGCCCCTTAGTGATTTTGGTGTATTGAAGACTTATAGGTTAAGGGACTAATGTGTTTGTGAGTGTACACAGGTCTATAAGTCTATGAGGAGTTTGATATTTACAGAGAAATTCGACCCCTAAAAATGAATGTCTTCGACTGAAGACTTTGGTATTCTGAAGACTTTCTGAAGACTTTGAAAGTGAAGAAATTGGTGTGACCTTGAAGACTTGGTATTCATTCGAGGAACATGAAGCGTGAAGACTTTTGTTTTGGTAGTTTTATTTTCTCTTTCTTGAGTCATAGGAAACACCGTACTGTTAAAGGGGGTCAAGGAAATACTAAGGGAAAATTTCCAAGTGATGCTCAACTCAAAATCCTACACCTACCAATCCCTTCGAGTGAAGCCATTGGAAATCTCATACAGTTCAGTCAATTTCTTCAGTGACAGAGATGAAGTTCTTCTGGTCTTTGAGGAATTTGTTCTGACTGAGGAGTTAGGAATTCGCCGGTGCGGATTGCCTACACAGTGAGGAACATGATAGCCCTGAGGAATTTGATAGTCAAATTTCCGACCGTTGCTGTGCTATGCGCCAGCTGTCCCAAAATATCTACCCACCTAACGGCCATATCATTGAAGGGCATTTATGTCTTATCATGTCGGGCTGCTCCCTAGGCTATAAATAGCCGCCCCCTACAACCACTAGCTGGTTGGCTGCTCCGCGAGAAACTGACACTTGTCATTTGAGAGCATCCCATCCTCCGAGGACTTTGAGCGAAAATCATCAAGTGAGGAAAACCCAAACCCAAACACCTTCAAACCCAAAGTGATTGAGCATCACTGAAGAGATTGATCCTGCGTGGATCCGACGCTTGTTACCTTTGAAGACTGTGCTTCTTCCAGACGGTTAGGCATCATGGTCTGAGCATCCAAGAGGAAATTGTGGATCGCCAAGTGACCGAGTTTGTGAAGGTTTGGAAGTCACCCAAAGACTTACCACGAGTGATTGGACGAGGTCTGTGTGACCTTAGTTCAAGGAGAATACGGTGAGGACTGTGTGTCGGGGACTGTGTGTCCTCAGGTTTAAATACCTAGCCGCTCCAACCATATGTACAACTGAGACAGCTGTTGGAATTGGTCTACCAAATCATTGTCTTCATCGAGCTTACTGGTTCTATCTCCTCAACTATTTCATTTCCTCATTACTGTGTCGTGAGCCTGTTCATATCTGTTTGAAGACTTTGCCTGGAGACTTTCTCAATTTCCTCAGTTTAATTTCTTCAGTCTGTTTGTCTTCATCCTGTGTTATCCCGTGTTTACGCTTTCTGTACTCCGTGCTTGTCTTCATTTCATCATGATGACCATGCTTGTGTTTCGTTATGTTTACATCTGAGTACTTATTCCGCTGCAAGTAGTTCTTCGCTTCGGAATTTCCTCACCCTGAAATTCCTCAGTGAAGAATTCATAAAAATCGCCTATTCACCCCCCTCTAGTCGATATAACGCACTTTCAATTGGTATCAGAGCAAGGTACTCCCTTGTTCTGTGTGATTTTGGTTTAACCACCTGGAGTTTTAGTTATGTCAACTGCAGGTATGATCAAGGTCTCTGCTGGCTGTCCTACCTTTGATGGGACGGACTACCCCTACTGGAAGAATAAGATGTGAATGCATCTTGAGGCAATTGATAACGATCTCTGGTATGTTGTGGAAAATGGTGTTCCCTCAGTCTCACCATCGCTGAATGCTACTGATGTGAAGAGATTCAAGCAACTCAATTCTCAAGCAAAGAACATCATATGTGGCATTGAGCAAAGGGCAGAGTGAGTGCTTTGGAAACTGCTAAGCTTATCTGGGATAGGCTGTCCAAGGTCAATGAAGGAGTCGCAACACAACGTGACTCTCGATTTGACGTTCTTCGCAATCTCTTCAACCGCTTCAAAAGACTCGACAATGAAAATGTTCAGCAAACCTTCGATCGCCTCACTGACATCTCAAATGAGCTTCAAGCACTTGGTGCCACTGACATCACCGACCATGAGGTGGTGAAGAAATTGCTGAGATCGCTTGATTCCTCATTTGATACACTGGCACTGATGATAAAGAACGTGGAGATTACAAGTCACTTGATCCCACTGATATCCTCGAAAGGCTAAATACTCATGAGTTCCAGCTTGCTCAGAAGAGAGAACTCTATGGTCCGAGCTATGGCAGATCACGCGCCCTGAAGGCCAAAGCCGTCTCTGAATCTGAAGGTGAAGATTCTGGTAGCAGCCTTGGTGATCCTGAAGAACTGAGCCAGGAGCTAGCACAGCTCGTGAAGAAATTTCAGAAGTTCTCAAGGCGTGGTCACTTTGGAAAATCCTCAAGGAGCAATGATTCCTAAACTAGTGACTACAAGAAAAGGCTATGCCACAAATGCAAGAAACCTGGTCACTACATCCAAGATTGTCCTCAGTGGGAAAAGGAATCAAAGAAGAAGAAATACAAGGATTACAGTTCTGATGACTCAAAGAAGAAGAAGAAATCTTCAAAGTCTTCATCATCAAAATCCTCAAAGTCTTCATCTCACAAGAAGAGCAGCTCTAAGAAGGCTCGGGCATTCATTGGCAAGGAAATGGACTCTGAAGCTGAATCTGAAGAACATGAGGAAGAGGAGGCATCTGAAGAGTCAGAATCTGGTGTGGCTAGCCTAGCCCTCGCTATTGCGTTCGTCAGCAAGTCTAACTTCAACACTGAAGAAAATGGCTTCACCAACAAGGCTAATGAAGGCGATGATGACTACGCTCCCACCTATTGCTTCATGGCAAAGGGTGCCAATGATGATCAACCCAAAGCCAATGAGTGGGTCCTCGATAGTGGATGTACAAATCACATGACTGGTGACAAGAGTCTATTGATGGATATTCCCTTATCTCCATCGCATCTGATGCATATCATCTTCGTTGACAAAGGCAAAAGTCAGGTATTGGGTCTAGGTAAGGTTGCGATCACAAAGGATCGACACATGGACAAAGTCATGCTTGTCGAGTCCTTAGGATACAACCTCATGTCTGTCTCAATGCTTTGTGATCTTGATATGGTTGTTGTCTTTGGCAAGTATCGTTGTGTTGTGATCATGGAAGCTGACAATTCCAAAGTCTTCGAAGGCTTTAGGAGAGGAGACTTGTATATTGTTGATTTCTCTACAGGATCTCAACCGGTCGTATGTCTACTTGCAAAAGCTTCAGAAGGCTGGCTATGGCATCGACGACTTGGTCATGCAGGCATGAGGAACTTGCACACGCTCGCAAAGAATAAGCATGTCATTGGCATTGAGAATGTCAAATTCCTCAAGGATCACTTATGCGGAGCCTGTGAAGCTGGAAAGATGACCAAGGCCAAGCATCCAGCAAAGACTATCATGACTACTACTCGACCATTTGAATTGCTTCACATGGATCTCTTTGGTCCTAATCATTATTCAGCAGTTACAAATGATGCATCTCTATATGGCTTTCTTATTGTTGATGACTATTCTCGTTACACATGGGTGCATATTGTCACTTACAAACATGAGGTGCAGGAAGTCTTCAAACGATTTTCCTCGAGGGCTTCAAACAACTTTGGTGTGAAGATCAAACACATCAGAAGTGATAATGGAACTGAGTTCAAGAATTCTGGTCTTGATGACTATCTTGATAAACTTGGTATTACTCATGAGTTATCTGCTCCTTATACTCCTCAGCAAAATGGCGTCGTGGAGCGCAAGAACATGACTCTAGTTGAGATGGCTCGCACTATGCTTGATGAGTACAAGACACCTCGTCACTTCTGGATTGAGGCAATTTATACTGCGTGCCACATCATCAATAGGGTATATCTTCACAAATTCTTCCAAGAAGACTGCCTATGAACTCCTCACTGACAAGAAACCCAATGTGAGTTATTTCAAAGTCTTCGGTGCAAAATGTTGGATTAGAGATCCTCATCACAATTCTAAATTTGCACCGAAAGCACATGAAGGTTTTATGCTTGGTTACGGAAAGGACTCGCACACCTACAGAGTCTTCAACAACGTTCTCCACAAGGTTGTTGAAACTGTAGATGTGCGGTTTGATGAAACTAATGGCTCGCAAAGAGAGCACCTACCTCCTGTGCTAGATGAACAGTCCCTTGAGGAAACCATCAAGTTCAAGGCTATTGAGGATGTTATTCCTACCGAAGAATCTGCTGAAGGAGTTATTCCAGATCGTGAAGAACGTCGTGCTGATGCACCTGAGGAAAATGATGGTGAAGACAATGCTGATCAAATTCCTCAACGGAAACCAGCTCATCCTCGCGTCGCAAATGAAGTGCGGATTGAGAAAATCATCAGTGACATCAACATTCCAGGTCCTCTCACATGCTCAAGAGCTTCTCATTTGTCTAACTTTTGTGGGCACTTCGCTTTTTTCTCTATCACAGATCCCACTAAGGTACATGAAGCATTTCTGGAGCCTGAGTGGATTCAGGCTATGCAAGACGAATTGCATCAATTCGAGCTCAACAACGTCTGGGAACTAGTCAAATGTCCAGATCCTCGCAAGCACAATATCATTGGGACAAAGTGGATCTACCTCAACAAGCAAGATGAAAATGGCCTTGTGGTGAGGAATAAGGCACGTCTTGTAGCTCAAGGCTACACACACGTTGAAGGAATTGATTTCGATGAAACTTTTGCACCTGTTGCTAGACTTGAGGCTATTCGCATATTACTTGCTTATGCTAACCATGATGACATCATCTTATATCAAATGGATGTGAAAAGTGCATTTCTCAGTGGTAAGCTTGAGGGAGAAGTATATGTTGCTCAACCCCCAGGTTTTGAAGATCCAAAGCATCCTGACAAAGTCTTCAGACTCAACAAGGCCCTCTATGGCCTCAAGCAGGCCCCTCGGGCTTGGTATGATACTTTGAAGGAATTCCTCATGAAGAAAGGCTTCAAACCCGGTTCACTTGACCCAACTCTTTTCACTAAATCTTATGATGGTGAATGCTACCTCTTGAGCACTGCGTTGGTTTTCCCTTGAAGAGGAAAGGGTGATGTAGTAAAGTAGCGTAAGTATTTCCCTCAGTTTTTGAGAACCAAGGTATCAATCCAGTAGGAGACCACGCTCGAGTCCCACGCACTTACACAAACAAATAAGAACCTCGCAACCAACGCGATAAAGGGGTTGTCAATCCCTTCACGGACACTTACGAGAGTGAGATCTGATAGATATGATAAGATGATATTTTTGGTATTTTTATGATAAAGAGTAAATAAAGATGCAAAGTAAAAGAAACGACGCTAGAAATAGCTTGTTGTCGGGAGATTAATATGATGGAAAATAGACCCGGGGGCCATAGGTTTCACTAGTGGCTTCTCTCAAAATAGCATAAGTATTACGGTGGGTAAACGAATTACTGTCGAGCAATTGATAGAACTGAGCATAGTTATGAGAATATCTAGGTATGATCATGTATATAGGCATCACGTCCGTGAGAAGTAGACCGAAACGATTCTGCATCTACTACTATTACTCCACACATCGACCGCTATCCAGCATGCATCTAGAGTATTAACTTCATAAGAACAGAGTAATGCTTTAAGTAAGATGACATGATGCAGAGGGATAAACTCATGCAATATGATATAAACCCCATCTTTTTATCCTCGATGGCAACAATACAATACGTGCCTTGCTGCCCCTGCTGTCACTAGGAAAGGACACCGCAAGATTGAACACGCTAAGCACTTCTCCTATTGCAAGAAAGAGCAATCTAGTAGGCCAATCATACATAAAAGAATTCAGAGGAGATTCAAATATTGTTCATAGATAATCTTGATCATAAATCCACAATTCATCGGATGTCGACAAACACACCGCAAAAGAAGATTACATCGAATAGATCTCCAAGAAGATCGAGGATAACTTTGTATTGAGATCCAAAGAGAGAGAAGAAGCCATCTAGCTAATAACTATGGACCTGAAGGTCTGAGGTAAACTGCTCACACATCATCGGAGAGGCTATGGTATTGATGTAGAAGCCCTCAGTGATCAATGCCCCCTCCGGCGGAGCGCCGAAAAAGGCCCCGAGATGGGATCTCACGGGTACAGAAGGTTGCGGCAGTGGAAATAGGGTTTTGGCTCCGTATCTGATGTTTCCAGGGTATATGGGTATATATAGGAGGAAGAAGTACGTCGGTAGAGCAACGAGGGGCCCACGAGGGTGGAGGGCACGCCCAGGGGGTAGGCGCGCCCCCTGCCTCGTGCCTTCCTTGTTAATTGCTTTACGTAGACTCCAAGTCCTGTGGATCACGTTTGTTCCGAAAATCACGTTCCCGAAGGTTTCATTCCGTTTGGACTCCGTTTCATATTCTTTTCCTTCGAAACACTGAAATAGGCTAAAACAACAATTTGGGCTGGGCTTCCGGTTAATAGGTTAGTCCCAAAAATAATATAAAAGTGTATAATAAAGCTCATTAAACGTCCAAAATAGAATATAATATAGAATGGAACAATAAAAAATTATAGATACGTTGGAGACGTATCAAGCATCCCCAAGCTTAATTCCTGCTCGTCCTCGAGTAGGGAAATGATAAAAACAGAATTTTTGATGTGGAATGCTACTTGGCATAATTTTCAATGTAATTCTCTTATTTGTGGTATGAATATTCAGATCCGAAAGATTCAAGATAAAAGTCTAATATTGACAAAAGTCTAATATTTACGGGCACATAGTTCCTATTTGCAACAATAAGAACATCATTAATTCTTCCCATAGGTTTCTTAATAGTGGAATCCGCAAGGTGCAAGTTTAAAGAACAATCATCAAATTCACGGAATCCTAGCAAATCACACAAGGTTTTTGGAATCGTGGAAACACTAGCACCCAAATCACACAAAGCATAGCATTCATGATCTTTAATTCTAATTTTAATAGTTGGTTCCCACTCATCATAAAGTTTTCTAGGGATAGAAACTTCCAGCTCAAGTTTTTCTTCATAAGATTGCATCAAAGCATCAACGATATGTTTAGTAAAAGCTTTATTTTGACTATAAGCATGAGGAGAATTTAGCACGGATTGCAACAAGGAAATACAATCTATCAAAGAGCAATTATCATAATTAAATTCCTTGAAATCAAAAATAGTGGGTTCACAATCTATCAAAGAGCAATTATCATAATTAAATTCCTTGAAATCCAAAATAGTGGGTTCATTAATATCTAAAGTTTTGACCTCTTCAATCCCACTTTTACCCATTTTTGCATCAAGATCTAAAAACTCCGAATTTTTGGGACGCCTTCTAGGTAAAGGTGACTCATCTCCAGTCCCATCATTATCAAGATTCATATTGCAAAACAAAGATTTAATAGGAGACACATCAATAACTTTTAGATCTTCATCTTTATTTTCATAGAACTAGAAGAACACGCTTTCACAAAGCAATCTTTCTTAGCACGCATCCTAGCGGTTCTTTCTTTGCACTCATCAATGGAAGTTCTCATGGCTTTGAGAGACTCATTGATATCATGCTTAGGTGGAATAGATCAAAGTTTCAAAGAATCAACATCAAGAGAAATTCTATCAACGTTCCTAGCCAATTCATCAACCTTAAGCAATTTTTCTTCAAGCAAAGCATTGAAATTCTTTTGCGAATTCATAAATTATTAAAATTTCCATAAGAATTGTTGTAGGAATTGCCATAATTATTAGAGGAATTACTAGGGAACGGCCTAACATTAAAGTTTCCTCTATACGCGTTGTTACCAAAATTATTCCTACCAACAAAATTCACATCCATAGATTCATTATTATTCTCAATCAAGGTAGACAAAGGCACATCATTAGGATCAGAGGAAACACTCTTATTAGCAAAAAATTTCATAAGTTCATCCATCTTTCCAGTCAAAACATTAATTTCTTCTATCGCATGCACTTTTTTACTAGTAGATCTTTCGGTGTGCCATTGAGAATAATTAACCATAATATTGTCTAGGAGTTTAGTAGCTTCTCCTAAAGTGATTTCCATAAAAGTGCCTCCCGCGGCCGAATCTAAAAGATTTCTAGAAGCAAAATTCAATCCGGCATAAATTTTTTGTATAATCATCCAAAGATTCAAACCATGTGTAGGGCAATTACGTATCATTAATTTCATCCTCTCCCAAGCTTGTGCAACATGGTTCATGATCAAGTTGCTTAAAATTCATGATATAGTTTCTAAGAGAGATGATTTTAGCGGGAGGAAAATACTTAGAGATAAAAGCATCTTTGCACTTATTCCATGAATCAATACTATTTTTAGGCAAAGACGAAACCAAGCTTTAGCACGATCTCTAAGCGAAAAAGGAAATAGCTTCAATTTAACAATATCAATTTAACCGGAAGGACCCGGATGGCACCTTCCGCCCTCCCACCCTCCCAAGGCGACTCCCATGGCGATTCTGCCCTCTGCCCTAATCTCCATCCCCGGCGACCCCAATGGACGGCCTCCTCCATTGGGACTTCTCCCCCGGCCTTATGGTCGAGGGCCAGGTGTGTTCACGTTTTGGATCTACGGTCCACTTCGTCCCCAACCCCAACTCCAAGAAGTTCTTCCTTTAAGTTTCCTTCTCTTCGGCCTCTTTTCCTCTCTCGGTGGAATCTGTTGGTTTGGCCCTCCAATCTTGTATTGGTGGAATCAGTGATGGTTTTAAGGTGCTCTGTTTGGGTGATCGTCGTTTTCGGTTTTCGGTGGCATCTAATCGTGTTGGTCATTTCATCTAGGGCTTAAGAGATCACATTTGGCCGGACTTCGTATGTCACTTTCATCTTCACCTCGGAGCCAAATCTCATCATAGACCTCATGATTGGCATGCTGACACCAAGATCAATGATTTGGCCTCATCACCAGCCCCGGCTATCAAATCCAAATGGCTATCTTCCAAATCAGATGTGGATCTTGATTCGGCTTCTATCTCCGTCCTTGAAAAATTTGGGTTGACTTCCAGGCCGACGGTGAGACATTCCGGCGAGGATACCCCACCGGAGATTTCTTTTGGCAGGTTTTCGGTTCCGTTCTCTCGGGATAATCAATAATATTTTTCGGATTGGGGCCGTTAACTTGCCAATTAGATCAGGGTCATCAGATAAGCTGCCATCTTATCAGGGTCATCGGTTTAAGCAACTTTTATGGGATTCCATTCCAGATGATAAATTGCATCATATTCTTGATGGCTGGCAAGCGGGTTATGATAATGATTGTGTTATGCACATGTTGGATATTGGATCAGTGCCATCTAAGGATTATATCTATGCTCGGCTTCAACATTGTTCCATTTGTGATCGATTTGGCCATCCGGAATCAGTTTGCACAGGTACTTTCTGTCAGCGATGTGGTGACATGACTGATACGTGTTCATGTTTGGCATCTTTCAATCGATCAAGGCTTATTATCGTATCATCAGATGATGCACGTCATGAGCCATGCATATCGGGCCGGCCTTTGCCACCCCATACATGTTTGGTCTGTTCAGTATCGGGGCACCGGTCTGCTAGCTGCCCTGGGCTCTTGAGATGCCCGCGGTGTCAAGTTATTGGCCATTGGGCCCGAAAGCCCAATGTTTGTCATAAGTTACCCAAGCTTTGTTGGGCTCCGACCCCACCCCACGCTACCGTATCTAGTGAAATCCTACCCAACAGTGGAAAGAGATCTTCTATGGTTTGTAATCCTATGGTGACTCGTACGACCCGTGCTTATAGGGATTCAGGAGCACATATGGTTTGGATTCGGAAGCAAAAAATCCCGCACCCGTCGGACGTGGCATCGTCTCATTGCTTGACGTTACGACTCCCTCCGCCAGGGGCAGTCAAGTCGACCTACCAAAAACCCCAATCGGGTGCGGAGCCATCCTCCTCGAGTTTGCCACCTCTGTCACCCCTGCCTCTGCCAAGAACCACAGCTTGCTCCCCTTCGCCGGCCGCCCATATTCCTATCTGCCGCCCTCCCTCATCGGCGGCCATGGCAAACTTTCCGGTGCGTCCCTTCGCCTTTGCTCCGGATGGATCGACGTTTGACCGCGGGCCTGCTCATCGCATCCAGCGACATGTCATGGTGGTGGATGAGCCACCGCTCAACCATGATAGGTACGCCATTGTCACCATCGACCCGCCTGTTCCTGATCATCAGAAGGAGTTTTGGCTTGCTGAGGTCTGCCGCATTATCACAGTCGACCTAGATTATGAGTTGCTTGATGATTTCGTTTATCCGCTGGGAATTGGTTGCGTGGTTTTTTCTCATATGGAGAGCAGAGATGCAGCGATTAGAGATGCTCCTCATGCTTTGACTGAGGACTCTACTTTCAATCTGGTTCCCCATGATGAGGGTCTGAATATGCGTATGCTTGCGTTCGAGTATGAGGTCTGGGTTATGTTACTTGCTTTTCCTATGGATTATCAGACTGAGCATTATGTGCACAAAGCAGTATCTAACTTTGGTAAACTTCTGGTTTGGCCTCACCCCGGGCAAAACAAGGCGCGGGTTCTTGTCAAATGCCATATCAAGGATGTGGCCGAAGTCCCACACAGTCTTTTAGTTACCAGAGTTGGTTTATTGCCGGATTTGGGTCGCTCTTGGTCTGTTCCTGTGTATGTGCTCAATGGTCGCAATACTATTCCAGGACTGATGGGCACGGAGGAACCACCACCCTTGCTCAATGCCTCGCCACACCCGTATGAGCTTCCGTATTATACTGTCATGCAACAGGCTCACCTGGATGAGATGGAAGCTCAGCAAGCTCAGAATGATGCTGCTTGGAATGCACCTCCTGCCCAAGAACAGCTTCAGGAGAATGGTTGGAGAGCTTGGCCTGTGATTCCTCCACCGTACACAGGTTTTAGTTTCAGGTCCTTTTTCAGTATGATGGCCCGTCACTCATGGATGGAGTGGACCCTGAACACAATGTCATTAATAGCTTGTCTGATGTTTGGTCCTCTGAAGATGAAATTGCTGCTGTTGAAAACTTGGCCGACAGTTTCATTGTTGGAAATCTTGCTGCCAGGACTGCTTTTGTCAGAGCTGGGGGAGAGTCCATCAACGTTGATATTGTCATGGACTGTGAACTACTGCTGTGGTTGGGTTCTATGCTGAAACGCATCTATACTCGTGCCCTCACCGAGGCGCTGGCCCAGAACACATGCTTTCCTGTAAACCCCTTCAAGTTTATTCAGAGACAACTGGAGGCAATCCGTGTGGCTTGTATGCTCAACCTACAGCTGGAACCTGACTACTTCTTCAGGATTTTCAGTTCTCAGTTTCAGTTGGGAATTTGCATTGCTTCTTCGCACATGGCCGATGGTAACACTGTGGTTTCTGCTGGTGTCTTTCTAAAAGATTCTATTCAGTTTCAGTTGCGGGAGTCCCAGGATGGGGTTTCGGTGCTGGAAACTGACGCCTATACCCAGCAGGCGGATTCCACTGCCCCACTTGATACCACAGCAGTCCGGAGGAGCACTCGTTCGAACAAGTATGACGGCTTCAAGGTCCACCAGATCACTGATGTCAAGCAGACCCGATCTAGGGTGAAGGCCAGAGTCGCTCCATCTGTCCAAGAAATCTCCATGGCCGCGGCCCCTGTCCAGGCTTCAACCGAAGAGTGCCCGCCCCCTACTTCCATTCAGGATCTACAGCAGGTGGGCATTCGATGTGGAATTTCACCCGAAGATCTTTCTGAAGATAAGCTACTGGCTGCCCAACAGACTGCCTCTGATGAGGCTGTCTGATCTTCTTTATGCTCATGAATAAATCTTGGAATGTTCTGTCGTGGAATATCAGAGGGATTAACTCTGATAGTAAACTTTTGGCCATTAGGAATGCGATCGATATTAGTGGCTGTTCGGTGCTGTGTATCCAAGAAACTAAACGGGAATCTTTTGATTTAGCGTTTATTAAATCTTTCTGCCCCAAGCGATTTGATAAATTTGTGTTTGCACCTTCAATTGGGGCCTCAGGTGGTATTCTCACTGTCTGGAATAGTTCAGTTTTTGTGGGCACACCATGGCATGTGGAATCGTTTGCGGTGGGGGTTTCTTTTGTGTCCACACAGACGAATGATTCCTGGAATTTGGTGAATGTCTATGGACCATGTACTGGTCAGAGACGATTAGATTTTACTTCCTGACTGTTTGATCTTCATATTCCAGATACTGAAAATTGGCTAATATTGGGAGATTTTAATTTCATACGTTCCACGGATAATAGAAACGGACCAGGGGGACGCTGATGATATGTTGCTTTTCAATGAGATAATTCGAACGCAGTCATTGATGGAAATTCTGGTCAAAGGAAGGGCTTTCACTTGGAGTAATATGCACGATGATCCACTTTTGGAACAACTTGATTGGTTCTTTTCTTCTTCGAATTGGACCACCTCTTTCCCAAACACAATGGTTCTACCATTGGGGAAACCGGTGTCTGATCATATCCCGTGTGTACTTTCAATTGAATCCAAAATCCCAAAGTCAAAGTTGTTCCGTTTTGAAAACTTCTGGGTTAACTGCACTGGATTCTCTGAAGTTGTTGCACGATCATGGGAAAAACCTTGTTACGCCCCAAACTCAGCGGCGATGGTGTGCCAAAAACTTAAGTCACTTAGGTATGACCTCAAGCATTGGAGCAGAGGCGTCTCTAATCTGAAAGTTATGATCCAGAACAGCAATGACGCCCTGACCAACCTGGATGCCCTGGAGGACAAGAGAAATTTGTTTGTGCAGGAAGCGAATTTCAGGCGAATCCTGAAAGATCATCTAAACCGTCTCCTGAAAAATCAAAATGAATACTGGAGAAAGAGATGCACAATCAGATACTTTATATTTGCTGATGAAAACATCAAACTCTTTCAATCTTTGGCAACGGAGAGGTTTAGGCATAACTCCACTGCTAGTCTGCGAGAAGGAGATGTGGAGATCACTGATCATGTTGGGAAAGAAGGTGTGTTGTTCAACACGTATAAAGATCGTCTAGGTTTTTCTAAACCAACACACATGCGATTTGACCTGCAACGGATCATCAAAAAGGTTGAGGGCCTGGAGGTGTTATCGCTGCCCTTTTCCACTGACGAGATTGATGCTTTTGTAAAGGAAATGCCAGCCGACAGAGCCCTTGGACCCGATGGTTTTAATGGCTCTTTCCTCAAATCTTGCTGGCACATTATCAAGAAGGACATCTATAAGATGTGCCATGATTTCCATGACGGCAACCTTGATATTTCTAGCATTAGTGAGGGATACATCACCCTAATCCCAAAAACCTCCTCCCCGGAGACTGCCAACGATTACAGACCGATCACTCTGCTCAACTGCTGCTTAAAAATCATCACGAAGATCCTGGCCAATCGCCTACAGAAAGTAATCCTTAAAATCATTCACAGAAACCAGTATGGGTTCCTCAAAGGTAGAACCATACAGGATTGCCTTGCATGGTCTTTTGAATACATTCATCAGTGCCAAACATCTTCGAGTGAGATTATTTTGCTTAAGCTGGACTTTGCCAAAGCTTTTGATACGATTGAACATGAGCCGATGTTACAGATCATGAAACATATGGGGTTTGATGAAAGATGGTTGGGTTGGATGAAATCCATTTTCTCCTCTGGTGTTTCCTCGGTGCTATTGAATGGGGTCCCGGGTAGGAAATTCCCATGTAAGTGTGGTGTGAGGCAAGGGGACCCCCTGTCACCCCTCATATTTGTACTGGCAGCTGACCTCCTCCAAGCAGCAATCAATGACGCTTCCGCTCAAGGCTTGATCGAGTTACCATTCCCGTGCAGCCGAAGAGGTGATTATCCGGTCATCCAATATGCGGATGATACGATACTGGTCATGCCATCCTGTCCCGATCAAGTCGCCCGCATGAAATCCATCCTAGTTGATTATGCTGACTCTGTTGGTCTGAAGATTAACTTCCAAAAGTCCACGTTGATTCCCATAAATCTTGGCTTGCAACAAGCTTCTGCCCTAGCGCAAATTTTTGGCTGTACGGTCGGATCCCTACCCTTCACATACCTGGGTCTTCCCTTGGGAACGACAAAACCAACCCTTCTTGAGCTCATGCCAATGGTTTGTGCAGTTGAGAGAAAGCTGTCCACGGCCCTCTCCTTGCTTTCAGCTGGTGCCAAACTCACTCTGGTAAACTCTACCATTACTTCGTTGTTGATCTATGCCATGTGTACACTTAAGCTGCACCCCAAGGTGATTGAACACATTGATAAGCTGCGTAGATACTGTTTGTGGGCCAAAAACACAGATACAGGAGTTAAAAATAATTCTTTGGCTGCTTGGGAGTTGGTCTGTAGACCGAAGCGCAACGGTGGTCTTGGGGTGATTGACATCAAAACGCAGAATGTCGCACTCCTCCTCAAACACCTTTTCAAGTTCTACAATCATCACGATGTCCCGTGGGTGACTCTAATATGGGATACTTACTATGTGGGTCGAGTGCCACATGCAGCAGACCAGATCGGCTCTTTCTGGTGGCGTGATATCATGCAGCTCAGTAATGTGTTTCGTGGCATCACTCAGGTTGCGATTGGGGACGGATCTTCAGCTTTGTTTTGGAAGGATGTCTGGATTAAACATGATCATGATGCACCACTCTCCGAGGTCTTCCCCCATGCCTTTTCCTTTTGCACAAACGAGGATGAGTCGGTGGGAACTGTTCTGACGGCTACTGACCCCGCTATGCTTTTCCATCTACCTCTATCTACCCAAGCGAGACAGGAGGTCAGAGAAATTCAGCAACGATCCAGGCATGTTGTGCCGGAGAGGGATTCCGCTGATTCTTGGGTTTGTACCCTTGGAGGAAAGTCCTCGTCCAGCAAAATACTACAACCACTGCTTCAGGGAAACGATAGCCGATGAGGCCTTTCTGTGGCTTTGGAAAGCTAAGAGCCCCATCAAATTCAAGCTGTTTGGCTGGCTGTTGCTGGTTGACCGTCTAAACACAAGGAGCATGTTGAAACGGAGACACTACACTGTTGTGGACAACATTTATACATGCATGATGTGCCAAAACCCGCCAGAGGAAACGGTTGAACTCCTCTTTTTCTCATGCCCATTTAGCCAGCGATGTTGGGCCAAAATGGGATTGTTTTGGCCGAATGTGGGTAATAGGGTATCTTTGTTGCATGCTGGTAGAAATCAATGGAGTCAGCCGCTGTTCATGGATATTTTCTTGCTGGCTGCATGGAGCATTTGGAAGGAGAGGAACAATGAGTATTTCAGAGGGGTGCCTTACTCCTTCGCGACATGGCTAGATAGATTCAAAAACCTACTAAGCCTGCTTGTGCACAACTGTAAAGAAGAGCTTCGCCCCTTCCTAGACTCTTATATACAAAACCTGTAACTTAGATACACTCTTTTCTCTTGCTTGGTCTGAGGGGGCCCTCGAATACCCCTCACTTGTAATGATGTAATTGTTGTGGTGTGAGTAATACAAAGTCAGTGGGAGCCTCTCCCACTGTCGTTACTGTTCAAAAAACATCTTTCTTCTTTTGCATATCACACAAATCAACAAAGCTATTTAGATGGGTAGCGACATCTTCACTAGGAAGGTCGGCGAATTGATCTTTCATGACAAGATTCAACACGGAAATATTAATTTCACAAGATTCAGCATCGGTAAGAGGAGCAATCGGAGTGCTAAGAAAATCATTGTTGTTGGGGTTGGTAAAGTCACACAATTTAGTATTGTCTTGAGCCATCATGACAAGCAAGCAATCCAACACACGAGCAAACAAGAAGCAAGCGAAAAAGAGGTGAACGGAAAAGAGAGGGCGAATAAAACGACAATGGTGAAGTGGGAGAGAGGAAAACGAGAGGCAAATGGCAAATAATGTAATGCGAGAGATAAGAGTTTGTGATGGGTACTTGCTATGTCTTGACTTGTGCGTATACTCCCCGGCAAGGGCGCCAGAAATGGCTCATTGACGGGAAATCAAATCTTGACTTGACTTGGCGCGAATCTCCCCGGCAACGGCGCCAGAAATCCATCTTGCTACCTCTTGAGCACTGCGTTGGTTTTCCCTTGAAGAGGAAGGGGTGATGCAGTAAAGTAGCGTAAGTATTTCCCTCAGTTTTTGAGAACCAAGGTATCAATCCAGTAGGAGACCACGCTCGAGTCCCACGCACCTACACAAACAAATAAGAACCTCGCAACCAACGCGATAAAGGGGTTGTCAATCCCTTCACGGTCACTTACGAGAGTGAGATCTGATAGATATGACAAGATAATATTTTTGGTATTTTTATGATAAAGAGTAAATAAAGATGCAAAGTAAAATAAACGCCGCCAGAAATAGCTTGTTGTCGGGAGATTAATATGATGGAAAATAGACCCGGGGGCCATAGGTTTCACTAGTGGCTTCTCTCAAAATAGCATAAGTATTACGGTGGGTAAACGAATTACTGTCGAGCAATTGATAGAACTGAGCATAGTTATGAGAATATCTAGGTATGATCATGTATATAGGCATCACGTCCGTGAGAAGTAGACCGAAACGATTCTGCATCTACTACTATTACTCCACACATCGAACGCTATCCAGCATGCATCTAGAGTATTAACTTCATAAGAATAGAGTAATGCTTTAAGTAAGATGACATGATGCAGAGGGATAAACTCATGCAATATGATATAAACCCCATCTTTTTATCCTCGATGGCAACAATACAATACGTGTCTTGCTGCCCCTACTGTCACTGGGAAAGGACACCGCAAGATTGAACCCAAAGCTAAGCACTTCTCCCATTGCAAGAAAGATCAATCTAGTAGGCCAAACCAAACTGATAATTCGAAGAGACTTGCAAAGATAACCAATCATACATAAAAGAATTCAGAGGCGATTCAAATATTGTCATAGATAATCTTGATCATAAACCACAATTCATCGGATCTCGACAAACACACCGCAAAAGAAGATTACATCGAATAGATCTCCAAGAAGATCGAGGAGAACTTTGTATTGAGATCCAAAGAGAGAGAAGAAGCCATCTAGCTAATAACTACCGACCCGAAGGTCTGAGGTAAACTACTCACACATCATCTGAGAGGCTATGGTGTTGATGTAGAAGCCCTCCGTGATCAATGCCCCCTCTGGCGGAGCGCCGAAAAAGGCCCCAAGATGGGATCTCACGGGTACAGAAGGTTGCGGCGGTGGAAATAGGGTTTTGGCTCCGTATCTGATGTTTCTAGGGTATATGGGTATATATAGGAGGAAGAAGTACATCGGTGGAGCAACGAGGGGCCCACGAGGGTGGAAGGCACGCCCAGGGGGTAGGCACGCTCCCTTCCTCGTGCCTTCCTCGTTGATTTCTTTACGTAGACTCCAAGTCCTCTGGATCACGTTTGTTCCAAAAATCACGTTCCCGAAGGTTTCATTCCGTTTGGACTCCGTTTGATATTCTTTTCCTTCGAAACACTGAAATAGGCAAAAAACAACAATTTGGGCCGGGCCTCCGGTTAGTAGGTTAGTCCCAAAAATAATATAAAAGTGTATAATAAAGCCCATTAAACATCCAAAACAGAATATAATATAGCATGGATCAATAAAAAATTATAGATACGTTGGAGATGTATCAGTGAATTATTTGTGTGCCAAATATATGTTGATGATATTATCTTTGGTTGTACTGACCAACGTTATAGTGATGAATTTGCCTATATGATGAGTGAAGAATATCAAATGTCTATGATGGGAGAATTGAAATTCTTCTTAGGTCTTCAAATTCGTGAACAGCGCAATGGCATATTCATATCTCAGGAGAAATACCTCAAGGATGTATTGAGGAAATTCAGCATGCAAGATTGCAAAGGCGTCAAAATCCCTATGCCCACAAATGGCCATCTACGCACTGATAAAAATGGTATTGACTTCGATCAAAAGGTATACCGCTCCATGATTGGCTCTTTATTTTACTTATGTGCGATATTATGCTTAGTGTTTGCATGTGTGCCCGCTTTCAAGCTACACCGAAGGAATCACACCATAAGGCTGTGAAGCATATTCTTCGATATCTAGCTCACACACCAACACTTGCATTATGGTACCCCAAGGGCTCGGCTTTTGATCTCATTGGATATTCAGACTCTGACTATGCGGGTGATCGTGTGGACCGCAAGTCAACATCAGGCACATGCCATTTCCTCGGACGATCTTTGGTCTGTTGGTCCTTGAAGAAACAGAACAGCGTATCACTGTCTACTGCTGAAGCTGAGTACATTGCTGTTGGTTCATGTTGTGAACAATTGCTATGGATGAAGCAAACCCTCAAGGACTACGGCATCAACCTGAAGAATGTGCCTCTCTACTGTGACAATGAGAGTGCCATCAAGATTGCTCATAACCCAGTTCAGCACTCGAAGACAAAGCACGTTTAGATTCGTCATCATTTTCTTTGTGATCATGTGTTCAAGGGCGACATTTCTATTGAGCATGTGAAGACTGAAGACCAGCTAGACGATATCTTCACAAAGCCCTTGGATGAGAAGAGATTTAGCAAGTTGCGGTGTGAGCTAATATCCTAGAATCTTCGAATGTCCTTTGAAAAGGACACACATCCTAACACTTATGCAAAATTGATGACTTTGATGTGCAACACACGTAACGTTTTTGTTCAATCAATGAAGATTAACCCTCTAAGTGTGAAGAAATTAACGAAGAATTTGATTCTCAGAGCCCTACGACAATTGTACGTGGTGTCTGAAATCATCATTCTTATACGGTGGGTCACGCCACCAACAAAAGTTGAAAATCTTCAATTTGAGTTTTTCCTCATTTTTGAAATTCCTCAGTTGTTCTTTTTTCTTCAACTTTGCATTATCTTCACTTGTCCCGTCGTTTTTCTTCATTGACTATATATATATGAGTTTATGTCCTCTACAGCATTCACTTATTGCTATTTCTTCAAGTTGCCTTTTCTGCTAAGTGAATGTGATCGGACCCTTCCCCCTCTATGCTATACTCAACCTAATCTATTCACAAATTCTTCATGTGCGTTCTATTTGAAACTTGTTCAAAATCTTCACTGTGTCCTAGTCAGCTGAAGAATTTGCGAACGAAACTTTAAAAAAAATCTTAACCGAATTTTCGGCGTTTGCCGCTCAGACCGTCCGCATTCCGCGAAATACTTATCTTTTCACCCACGATCTCACACGATCGCCACCTCTCAGTACGTGGGTGACACATGTCGCATGAATGAGAAGGGTCAGGGGCATGTTCGTCCAATTTCTTCGGGCGAACAGTTTTTCACTTTGGCTATAAATACCCCTCCCCTTCCTAACTCTGTTTTTACTACGCTCGAGCTTCTCAAAACCTAGCGCCACCGCTACTTCCATCGTCGCCGATGAGGAAGAGCTTCACTGCCTCGACCTCGTCGTCGTCGTACTCGCGCCGGCTGCGGATTTCTTCACTCCGCCGCCGTCGTAGCTGTCTTCCTCAGCCAAGTTAGGGCGTGGAAGATCTGAACCAACGAGCTTCACATCTACACTTCCCAGTTCATCGTGTTCTTCGTCAAGGGTAATTAAAAGTTACTTTTACTACACTCATTGATTCAGATGTTTTCTACAAAATCTTCAAAATGTGTTTATTCTTCAAATCTTCACACACTAAACACCTCACATGTCATCTGTTCTTGATCCGTTTCTCTAAGCAACATTTTTCTTCAAGATTCCTCAATTGTGTGGATTTTCGATCTGCACAACTCTGGAACCTAAGACAAAGAACGCTTAGTAAAATTCTTCAAGACTCATCTGGTTAAATTCCTCAAACCTGTACGTTTTTGCAAAACCTTCTGAGAACGCATATGACCTCTCCAAATTCCTCGCAACTATACTCTGTTCACAGGTACTCATGTCCGCTGCTGAATCACTAGGTTCTCATCAACTTAACTCATTTGCAGCATTCCTCGAAGAAACGTTGCACACATCTTCAGAGAATTCTATTGTTCAAATTCCTTAGCTGAAGAAAATGGCTGATGGTAAAAAGCCACAGAAGGGAGGAAAGAGGCCTGAAATCAATACTGCTTTTCAGATCCCTGATGACATATACAAGGACTATTGCACTCCTGATGAGGCCAAGTTTGGCAAGGAGGACAAAAATCAGCTAAGGTGCGCATACAAAGGATAGAGAGGACATGGGCACGGGAATGGAGGGAGTACAGATATGTTACTCCCAAGTATATGAAGAAATTCACTCTAAATCCTCCATGCCCAAGACCTCCATTGGCACCTGGCCAAAAGCTGATCCCACCAGCCTCAAGCGTGGTGAGGACTATCCTGATGAATGGGCCAAGCGCCAGGCCAAGCTAGCCAAAATGGCTCAGGAAGCATGATACGTCTCCAATGTATCTATAATTTTTGATTGTTCCATGCTATTATATTATCTGTTTTGGATGTTTATGGGCTTTATTAAACACTTTTATATTACTTTTGGGACTAACCTATTAACCCAGAGCCCAGTGCCAGTTCCTATTTTTTTCCTTGTTTCAGTGTTTCGAAGAAAAGGAATATCAAACGGAGTCGAAACGGAATGAAACCTTCTGGAGAAGTTATTTTTGGAAAGAAACCAATCTGGGAGACTTGGAGTGCACGTCAGGAAAGCAACGAGGGAGGCACGAGGCATGGGGCGCGCCCTCCACCCTCGTGGGCCCCTCGTGGTTCCCCTTACCGACTTCTTTCGCCTATATATTGCCATATACCCTAAAAACATCGGGGAACAGAATATATCGGGAGTTCCGCCGCCGCAAGCCTCTGTAGCCACCAAAAACCAATCGGGACCCTGTTCTGGCACCCTGCCGGAGGGGGGGATCCCTCACCGGTGGCCATCTTCATCATCCCGGCGCTCTCCATGACGAGGAGGGAGTAGTTCACCCTCGGGGCTGAGGGTATGTACCAGTAGCTATGTGTTTGATCTCTCTCTCTCTCTCTCTCGTGTTCTTGAGGTGATACGCTCTTGATGTATCGCGAGCTTTGCTATTATAGTTGGATCTTATGATATTTCTCCCCCTCTACTCTCTTGTAATGGATTGAGTTTTCCCTTTGAAGTTATCTTATCGGATTGAGTCTTTTAATGATTTGAGAACACTTGATGTATGTCTTGCATGGGATACCCGTGGTGACAATGGGGTATTCTATTGATCCACTTGATGTATGTTTTGGTGATCAACTTGCGGGTTCCGCCCATGAACCTATGCATAGGGGTTGGCACACGTTTTCGTCTTGATTCTCCGGTAGAAACTTTGGGGCACTCTTTGAGGTTCTATGTGTTGGTTGAATAGATGAATCTGAGATTGTGTGATGCATATCGTATGATTCATACCCACGGATACTCGAGGTGACATTGGAGTATCTAGGTGACATTAGGGTTTTGGTTGATGTGTGTCTTAAGGTGTTATTTTACTACGAACTCTAGGGCTGTTTGTGACACTTATAGGAATAGCCCAATGGATTGATCGGAAAGAATAACTTTGAGGTGGTTTCGTACCCTACCATAATCTCTTTGTTTGTTCTCCGCTATTAGTGACTTTGGAGTGACTCTTTGTTGCATGTTGAGGGATATTTATATGATCCAATTATGTTATTATTGTTGAGAGAACTTGCACTAGTGAAAGTATGAACCCTAGGCCTTGTTTCCTAGTATTGCAATACCGTTTGTGCTCACTTTTATCATTAGTTACCTTGCTGTTTTTATATTTTCAGATTACAAAAACCTATATCTACCATCCATATTGCACTTGTATCACCATCTCTTCGCCGAACTAGTGCACCTATACAATTTACCATTGTATTGGGTGTGTTGGGGACACAAGAGACTCTTTGTTATTTGGTTGCAGGGTTGCTTGAGAGAGACCATCTTCAACCTATGCCTCCCACGGATTGATAAACCTTAGGTCATCCACTTGAGGGAAATTTGCTACTGTCCTACAAACCTCTGCACTTGGAGGCCCAACAACGTCTACAAGAAGAAGGTTGCGTAGTAGACATCAAGCTCTTTTCTGGCGCCGTTGCCGGGGAGGCAAGGTAAGCGGCACTCACACCCCGTCAACTAAGCAGTTTCTGGCGCCGTTGCCGGGGAGGTTAGTGCTTGAAGGTATATCTTTAGATCTTGCAATCGAATCTTTTAGTTTCTTGTTTTATCACTAGTTTAGTTTATAAAAGAAAACTACAAAAAAATGGAATTGAGGGTGCCTCATATGCTTCATCTTTTTAATATCTTTCGTGAAAATGATGGAAAGGAAAATTGTGCTCAAGTACTAGAAGAAGAATTACATAGAATGCTTGGCATAAAATATGTGAATGATGAGCATGATTTCAATGTTGTTAGTATGAATTATTTGAATACCCATGATGCTAATGATATGCAAAGTCACAAGCTTGGGGATGCTATGTTTGATGAATATGATATGTTTAGTCCCCCAAGTTTTGATGAGCAAATTTATTATGATGAAAGCATGCCTCCTATTTATGATGATTATTGTGATGACATGTATGCTATAAAGAATAAATATAACCATGAAACTTGTCATCATGATTTTAATTTTCAATTGGATTATGTTTCACATGATAGTTATTTTGTTGAGTTTGCTCCCACTACTATTGATGAGAATAAATTTGCTTATGTGGAGAGTAATAAAATTTCTATGCTTGTGCATCATGAAAATAATGCTTTATTTGCTGGTTATATTGTTGAATTCATTCATGATTCTACTGAAAATTATTATGAGGGAAGAATGTATGCTTGTAGGAATTGCAATAATATCAAGTTTCCTCTGTATGTGCTTAAAATCGTGAAGTTATGCTTGTTTTACCTTCCTATGCAAGTTGATTCTTGTTCCCATAAGTTGTTTGCTCACAAAATCCCTATGCATAGGAAGTGGGTTAGACTTAAATGTGCTAGTCATATTCTTCATGATGCTCTCTTTATGTTTCAATTCTTATCTTTTATGTGAGCATCATTGAAATCATCATGCCTAGCTAGGGGCGTTAAACGTTAGCGCTTGTTGGGAGGCAACCCAATTTTATTTTAGTTTCTTGCTTTTTGGTTCTGTTTAGGAATAAATAATCCATCTAGTTTATGTTTAGATGTGGTTTTATGTTTTAATTAGTGTTTGTGCCAAGTAGAACCTTTGGGAAGACTTGGGTGAAGTCTTTATGATCATGCTGTAAAAAAACAGAAACTTTAGCGCTCACGAGATTTGCTTCAACTTTTGACTGGAGAGTGCTATTTAGTTGATTATTTTTGCAGATGATTACTAGACACATTACTCAGGTTCACCAATTTATTTTAGAATTTTTGGAGTTCCAGCAGTATATGTTTGATACAGATTACTACAGACTGTTCTGTTTTTGACAGATTCTGTTTTCATTGTGTTGCTTGCTTATTTTGATGAATCTATGGCTAGTAAAATAGTTTATAAACCATAGAGAAGTTGGAATACAGTAGGTTTAACACCAATATAAATAAAGAATGAGTTCATTACAGTACCTTGAAGTGGTGTTTTGTTTTCTTTCGCTAAGGGAGCTCACGAGATTTTCTGTTAAGTTTTGTGTTGTGAAGTTTTCAAGTTTTGGGTAAAGATTCGATGGACTACGGAATAAGGAGTGGAAAGAGCTTAAGCTTGGGGATGCCCAAGGCACCCCAAGGTAATATTCAAGGATAACCAAGTGCCTAAGCTTGGGGATGCCCCGGATGGCATCCCCTCTTTCGTCTTCGTTCATCGGTAACTTTACTTGGAGCTATATTTTTATTCACCACATGGTATGTGTTTTGCTTGCAGTGTCATTTTATTTTCTTTAGCCTTGCTTGCTGTTTGAATAAGATACCGAGATCTGAAATTATTAAATGTTAGAGAGTCTTCACATAGTTACATAATTATACAACTACTCATTGATCTTCACTCATACCTTTTGGAGTAGTTTGTTGTTTGCTCTAGTGATTCACTTATATCTTTTAGAGCATGCTGGTAGTTTTATTTTGAAGAAATAGATGAACTCTCATGCTTCACTTATACTATTTTTAGAGTCTTAAACAGCATGGTAATTTGCTTAAATTGGGAAATTAATCCTAATATGTTTTGTATTCAGGACTAGTAAAAACTTTCTTATGAGTGTGCTGAATACTAAGAGAAGTTTGATGCTTGATGATTGTTTTGAGATATGGAGGGAGTGATATTAAAGTTGTCCTAGTTGAGTAGTTGTGAAATTGATAAATACTTGTGTTGAAGTTTGCAAGTCCCGTAGCATGCACGTATGGTAAATGTTATGTAACAAATTTGAAACATGAGGTGTTCTTTGATTGTCATCCTTATGAGTGGCGGTCGGGGACGAGCGATGGTCTTTTCCTACCAATCTATCCCCATAGGAGCATGCGCGTAGTGCTTGGTTTTTGATGACTTGTAGATTTTTGCAAGAAGTATGTGAGTTCTTTATGACTAATGTTGAGTCCATGGATTATACGCACTCTCACCTTTCCATCATTGCTAGCCTCTTCGGTACCGTGCATTGCCCTTTCTCACTTTGAGAGTTGGTGCAAACTTCGCCGGTGCATCCAAACCCCGTGAATGATACGCTCTTTCACACATAAACCTCCTTATATCTTCCTCAAAATAGCCACCATACCTACCTATTATGGCATTTTCATAGCCATTTCGAGATATATTGCCATGCAACTTTCCACCGTTCCGTTTATCATGACACGTTCATCATTGTCATATTGCTTTGCATGATCATGTAGTTGACATAGTATTTGTGGCAAAGCCACCGTTCATAATTCTTTCATACATGTCACTCTTGGTTCATTGCATATCCCGGTACACCGCCGGAGGCATTCATATAGAGTCATACTCTGTTCTAGTATCGAGTTGTAATCATTGAGTTGTAAATAAATAGAAGTGTGATGATCATCATTTTCTAGAGCATTGTCCCAAGTGAGGAATAAAAAAAGAGAAGGCCCAAAAAAATGAGAGAAAAAGAGAGAAGGGACAATGTTACTATCCTTTTACCACACTTGTGCTTCAAAGTAGCACCATAATCTTCATGATAGAGAGTCTCTTGTTTTGTCACTTTCATATACTAGTGGGAATTTTTCATTATAGAACTTGGCTTGTATATTCCAACAATGGGCCTCCTCAAGTGCCCTAGGTCTTCGTGAGCAAGCAAGTTGGATGCACACCCACTTAGTTTCTTTTGTTGAGCTTTCGTATATTTATAGCTCTAGTGCATCCGTTGCATGGCAATCCCTACTCCTTGCATTAACATGAATCGATGGGAATCTCCATAGCTCATTGATTAGCCTCGTTGATGTGAGACTTTCTCCTTTTTTGTCTTCTCCACATAACCCCCATCATCATATTCTATTCCACCCATAGTGCTATATCCATGGCTCACGCTCATGTATTGCGTGAAGGTTGAAAAACTTTGAGATTACTAAAGTATGAAACAATTGCTTGGCTTGTCATCGGGGTTGTGCATGATGAGAGCATTCTTGTGTGACGAAAACGGAGCATGACTAAACTATATGATTTTGTAGGGATGAACTTTCTTTGGCCATGTTATTTTGAGAGGACATAATTACTTAGTTAGTATGCTTGAAGTATTATTATTTTTATGTCAATATTGAACTTTTATCTTGAATCTTTCGGATCTGAATATTCATACCACAATTAAGAAGAATTGCGTTGAAATTATGCCAAGTAGCATTCCACATCAAAAATTCTGTTCTTATCATTTACCTACTCGAGGACGAGCAGGAATTAAGCTTGGGGATGCTGATACGTCTCCAACGTATCTATAATTTTTGATTGTTCCATGCTATTATATTATCTGTTTCGGATGTTTATGGGCTTATTAAACACTTTTATATTACTTTTGGGACTAACCTATTAACCCAGAGCCCAGTGCCAGTTCCTGTTTTTTTCCTTGTTTTAGTGTTTCGAAGAAAAGGAATATCAGACGGAGTCGAAACGGAATGAAACCTTCTGGAGAAGTTATTTTTGGAAAGAAAGCAATCCGGGAGACTTGGAGTGCACGTCAGGAAAGCAATGAGGGAGGCACGAGGCAGGGGGCGCGCCCACCCACCCCCCCGGGCGCGCCCTCCACCCTCATGGGCCCCTCGTGGCTGCCCTTACCGACTTCTTTCGCCTATATATTCCCATATACCCTAAAAACATCGGGGAACAGAATAGATCGGGAGTTCCGCCGCCGCAAGCCTCTGTAGCCACCAAAAACCAATCGGGACCCTGTTCCGGCACCCTGCCGGAGGGGGGGATCCCTCACCGGTGGCCATCTTCATCATCCCGGCGCTCTCCATGACGAGGAGGGAGTAGTTCACCCTCGGGGCTGAGGGTATGTACAAGTAGCTATGTGTTTGATCTCTCTCTCTCGTGTTCTTGAGGTGATATGGTCTTGATGTATCGCGAGCTTTGCTATTATAGTTGGATCTTATGATGTTTCTCCCCCTCTACTCTCTTGTAATGGATTGAGTTTTCCCTTTGAAGTTATCTTATCGGATTGAGTCTTTTAATGATTTGAGAACACTTGATGTATGTCTTGCATGGGATACCCGTGGTGACAATGGGGTATTCTATTGATCCACTTGATGTATGTTTTGGTGATCAACTTGCGGGTTCCGCCCATGAACCTATGCATAGGGGTTGGCACACGTTTTCGTCTCGATTCTCCGGTAGAAACTTTGGGGCACTCTTTGAGGTTCTATGTGTTGGTTGAATAGATGAATCTGAGATTGTGTGATGCATATTGTACGATTCATACCCACGGATACTCGAGGTGACATTGGAGTATCTAGGTGACATTAGGGTTTTGGTTGATGTGTGTCTTAAGGTGTTATTTTACTATGAACTCTAGGGCTGTTTGTAACACTTATAGGAATAGCCCAATGGATTGATCGGAAAGAATAACTTTGAGGTGGTTTCGTACCCTACCATAATCTCTTCGTTTGTTCTCCGCTATTAGTGACTTTGGAGTGACTCTTTGTTGCATGTTGAGGGATATTTATATGATCCAATTATGTTATTATTGTTGGGAGAACTTGCACTAGTGAAAGTATGAACCCTAGGCCTTGTTTCCTAGTATTGCAATACCGTTTGTGCTCACTTTTATCATTAGTTACCTTGCTATTTTTATATTTTCAGATTACAAAACCTATATCTACCATCCATATTGCACTTGTATCACCATCTCTTCGCCGAACTAGTGCACCTATATAATTTACCATTGTATTGGGTATGTTGGGGACACAAGAGACTCTTTGTTATTTGGTTGCAGGGTTGCTTGAGAGAGACCATGGTCAACCTACGCCTCCCACAGATTGATAAACCTTAGGTCATCCACTTGAGGGAAATTTGCTACTGTCCTACAAACCTCTGCACTTGGAGGCCCAACAACGTCTACAAGAAGAAGGTTGCGTAGTAGACATCAAAGCAGTGAGGAAATTTAATGAAGACTCTACTGCTACTGCTACCACTGCTGAGGCCTCTGCAAGAAAGCCAAAGAAAGCCATGGCAAAGAAGCCTGCTCATAAGCCAAGCGCTTCACCCCAAATGCCCTCACGGCCAAGTTCCTCAGCAATGCCCTCACGGCCAGATTCTTCAAAGCCCTCACGGCCAACTCCTCAAGCTGCTTCAGCTCCTCCAAAGTCCTCAGCTCCTCCGACAAAATCCTCAGCACCTGTGCATCTTGCCTCGTGCCAAAGGACAACATGCATCTCTATTGCCTCAGGAGCTTCTGCTAGTTCTTCAGCTGCACCAAATTCCTCAACTGGCCCCACTCTGCTGAAGACAAAGGCCACTGTTGGACGAGGCTCTCGAGCAAGTCCTCGCAAGAAGTAGGTCGCCTTTCAAGTGTCGTCTGATGAAGACGAAGCTGATGATGAGGAACTTGCTGAAATCATCAGAGACAGGCAGCTCAGGGCCGCTAGAGCCAAAGGCACAAATGTGCCTCTACTTTTGGATCCAAAGTTGATCCTTGATTACATTGATCTCTGGCACAAGGACCCCAACACTCCTATGCCTGACTTCAAGCTGACACCTGGACAAAGTCATATGTTGACTACCTTCATTCAAGAAGAAAAATGGAAATTTGAAAAGGCCAGGCAGTTGAAGAAAGCGCAATACAAGAAGGAGCGCTACCTGAAGAAGAATGTTGTCAAAATGTCAACTAATGAACTTGTAGCTATTCAAGCTGAGATCAAGCAACTCAGTGATGAATTTGACGCGTACCGCGCTGATTGGCTGGGAACCAAGGTCCGTTTTGTGAATCTTGCTGATAAATTCACTTCCAATGTTGCAGCCCCAACGCAACAAGAAATTCCTCAGGCTGAAGCATCTGCTCAGCCTACTGAAGAACATGCCAGCACCGCTGATGAAAATTAGGCTGCTGAAGAAAATGAGAGTACCAGGGCTGATGACTGCATTCCAGCCGCTGATGAAACTGCCAGGGCAACCACTAGTGTTGCGCCTGAAGAACAAGTCAGGCCAGCTGAAGCTTCAACCGCTGTGCCTGAAGAAACTAAAAATGCCAGGGCAACTGCATCAGTTGTGCCTGAAGTAATTGAACCAATTTCCTCTGCTCCTCCTGCACCTACCCCAACTCCAATTCTTCCTTCTACATCAGATGTGAAGAAGACCAAGGCTGCAGAGCGGGCAGCTGTGAAGAAAAGGAAAGCATCAACTTCATCAGATTCTTCAGCTCCGAAGAAGATGAAGACATTGACAAGCTCATTTGAAAATCCAATTGATGTTGTTCCAGTCTCCTCCATGCCATCAAAGGAACTCGTTCCCTTTGGTGAATAATATGAGATCCCAAGCGGATCTGATGAAGAAACTCCTTTTGTTGCTTCGTCAGAGCAGTTGGATGAAGAAATTGAAGCGGATGCAATCCCTTGAACCCCAATAGTCTCATCGCCCATGCCTCAGTTCACTGCTGAAGAGGCCGGCGTTGAAGAAATGAGTGGAGAAGAAGATGTGGACATTGGAAGCACTACTCCATTGATGAACGATGACTTTTGGGAAAGTCAGCACCCAAATTCTCCTCTGTTCACACCTCTGCAACAAATTCCTCAGTTCCCTGTGAATACTGAAGTACAAATGGGATCTGATGAACGTCATGCCACTCCGTCTGTACATGAATAGATTCCAGCCACTAGTGCTGAAGAAAATGTTAATGAAGAATTGAAAACCCAGGCTGCCACTGAAGAAGCTGAAATTCCTCAGCCTGTGGAACCTGAGATTGCGATTCCTGAGGTGGTGACGCAATTGACTGATACTCCTCAGCCCAAGCCAAAGGATCCCTTCTCGAAGAAGCAAAAATTCAAGGCTGATGACTTCTTCGGCAAGCATGTGTTCTTCACTGATTATAATCCTTATGACTCTGCTCGTCTTAGAAGGAAGCGCTTCTGGATTGCCAGCCAAGCAAATTTTTATTCTTCACTTCTATTCGACAAAGACAAAATCTTGGAGCATGAGCATATTCCTCACGTGGATACAGAATCACTGCCTTGCTTCGCCCCTGTCCTCGGTGTTCTTCATGACGCAGGACTGCTCAACTTTTGCACAGATATTTGTGATTGGAATGAAGAGCTCATTCTTCAATTCTATGCAACCTTGCACATCACAGGTGATGCTAATGATATAAACTCTTGGGTCTTGGACTGGATGACCGATAATACTCATTTCAAAGCACCGGCCTCTGAATTGCTTCATGCCCTGCCCATCAGTCCTCCCCTTGACAGTGCTCGTTGCATATGCCACGAACCTGAGCTTACAGATCACTACATGCAAGTGCTGATGAAGCCTCCGAAGCCTGGTCAAGCCCCTAGAACCAAATTCCTCGTGAAGGAATTGCTTTATGTGCCTAGGACTGTCTATTGCATTCTGACGAAGACTTTGAGTCCAATCAAAGGCCACGACTCTAATGATGAAGAAGTCGTTGGCATCATGAAGAATCTGCTGTTCAATATCATGCATGGCATTCCTGTCAACTATCACGATTTCTTCATGAGGACTCTGTCAAATGTTGCACTCTCTCCGTTTGAGCTGAAGCCTTACGCTCCCTGGATTATGAGATTCCTCAGAACAAGGTCTTCACTCAACTACAAAGCTGATACACTCAACCATGGCAGCTTCTTGCCCCCTATTGAAGTCCTCAAGCGGACATATTCCTCAGCTGATGAAAAGGGCAAGTCACCTGCTATTATTGATGAAGGCATTCGTCCATTGGATGGTCAGTTCCGCAAAGCTACTTCTTACTCCACCAATGATGACTCTGCTACTCATGATTCTGCCGCCAATGCTTCAAAGCCAAATCCTCAATCCACAGCTCCAAGAGTGATGACTGACCGTGAGCTGCTTCTTAGTCTTCACCAGAAAGTGGATCGAAACCACAAATGGGTTAAGCATCAGTTTGGTTCTATTCTTCACAACATGACTGCTACACACAATGTAGTGAAGAAAAACCATTTCTACCTCCATGAAGTTTTCGGTCACACCTGGGCTATTATGTCACATCTGTATGGTGAATAAGATCTGAAGCAAATGGGTCTCAAGGAAGATTATAACTGGTCTGCTCCTCCACCGAAGAAATACAAGAAGGTCAAAGTTCCTTCCTTGGTGGCCAGATCATATTCTTCATCGCACGACGGACGAGCATGAAGACTTGGACGACACTGCGGCAGGCCCTACAACAACAACCGACCCCAACAATGCTGGCGCTCCTCCATCATCATGATATTCTTCAGGGGCGTTAGTCCTCACTTTTCGACCCTTTTGGTCATTCGATGACAAAGGGGGAGAAAGTTGAGTTAGTCTTCAAGTGGGTCTACATATATGGGCGTTTTTTTTGCTAAGTTACAACTCTCGTTCTTCTGATGACTTTATTGGATCGAGTTGTAAACTTAAACCCTATGGTGGTCTGATACTTTTGTTGTGTTCTTCTGCATGCTTATTCCTCATATATGTTAATGCACGCATGCTGAATTACATCAGTCACCATATTTCATCATGCATTTCAAATTCTTCATATTATATGTCAAATGCGTGTATGAATTACAAGATATAGGGGGAGATCTCCATGATTCTACTCTTCAAGTGTGCATTGCTTCAAAAGAAAATTCCTCACTATGCACATCTTTAGGGGGAGTTCTTCTATATCTTGCAATCAAATTCCTCAATATCAGTATTTACACTCATATGATTTATCCCCGTTGAAAACTTAACCTATATTGTCATCAATCACCAAAAAGGGGGAGATTGTAAGTGCATCTAGTGCCCCTTAGTGATTTTGGTGTATTGAAGACTTATAGGTTAAGGGACTAATGTGTTTGTGAGTGTACCCAGGTCTATAAGTCTATGAGGAGTTTGATATTTACAGAGAAAGTCGACCCCTAAAAATGAATGTCTTCGACTGGAGACTTTGGTATTCTGAAGACTTTCTGAAGACTTTGAAAGTGAAGAAATTGGTGTGACCTTGAAGACTTGTTATTCATTCGAGGAACATGAAGCGTGAAGACTTTTGTTTTCGAAGTTTCATTTTCTCTTTCTTGAGTCATAGGAAACACCGTACTGTTAAAGGGGGTCGAGGAAATACTAAGGAAAATTTTCCAAGTGATGGTCAACTCAAAATCCTACACCTACCAATCCCTTCGAGTGAAGCCATTGGAAATCTCATACAGTTCAGTCAATTTCTTTAGTGACAGAGACGAGGTTCTTCTGGTCTCTGAGGAATTTGTTCTGACTGAGGAGTTAGGAATTCGCCAGTGCGGATTGCCTACACAGTGAGGAACATGATAGCCCTGAGGAATTTGATAGTCAAATTTCCGACCGTTGCTGTGCTATGCGCCAGCTGTCCCAAAATATCTACCCACCTAACGGTCATATCATTGAAGGGCATTTATGTCTTATCATGTCGGGCTGCTCCCTAGGCTATAAATAGCCGCCCCTACAACCACTAGCTGGTTGGCTGCTCCGCGAGAAACTGGCACTTGTCATTTGAGAGCATCCCATCCTCCGAGGACTTTGAGCGAAAATCATCAAGTGAGGAAAACCCAAACCCAAACACCTTCAAACCCAAAGTGATTGAGCATCACTGAAGAGATTGATCCTGTGTGGATCCGATGCTTGTTACCTTTGAAGACTGTGCTTCTTCGAGACGGTTAGGCGTCATGGTCTGAGCATCCAAGAGGAAATTGTGGATCGCCGAGTGACCGAGTTTGTGAAGGTTTGGAAGTCACCTGAAGACTTACCATGAGTGATTGGACGAGGTCTGTGTGACCTTAGTTCAAGGAGAATACGGTGAGGACTGTGCGTCCGGGACTATGCGTCCTCAGGTTTAAATACCTAGCCGCTCCAACCAGATGTACAACTGAGACAGCAGTTGGAACTGGTCTACCAAATCATTGTCTTCACCGAGCTTACTGGTTCTATCTCCTCAACTCTTTCATTTCCTCATTACTGTGTTGTGAGCCTGTTCATATCTGTTTGAAGACTTTGCCTGAAGACTTTCTCAATTTCCTCAGTTCAATTTCTTCAGTCTGTTTGTCTTCATCCTGTGTTATCCTGTGTTTACGCTTTCTGTACTCCGTGCTTGTCTTCATTTCATCATGATGACCATGCTTGTGTTTCATTATGTTTACATCTGAGTACTTATTCCGCTGCAAGTAGTTCTTCGCTTAGGAATTTCCTCACCCTGAAATTCCTCAGTGAAGAATTCATAAAAATCGCCTATTCACCCCCCTCTAGTCGATATAACGCACTTTCACTATAAAGAAAAGAATATGATATGACATGTTAGGCAGCATTCCACATCAAAAATTCTGTTTTTATCACTTACCTACTCGAGGACGAGTAGGAGTTAAGCTTGGGGATGCTGATACGTCTCCAACGTATCTATAATGTTTGATTGTTTCATGCTATTATATTATCAATCTTGGATGTTTTATAATCATTTTATAGTCATTTTATATCATTTTTTGGTACTAACCTACTGACATAGTGCCAAGTGCCACTTGCTGTTTTCTGCATGTTTTTATATCGCAGGAAATCAATATCAGACGGAGTCCAAATGCCACGAAACTTTACAGAGGTTTTTTATGGACCAGAAGACACGTAATGGGCCCTGGCTGTGCCTGGGGGGTGCTCCGAGGAGAGCACAACCCACCAGGGTGCGCTAGGAGGCCCAGGTGCGCTCTAGTAGGTTGTGCCCACCTCGGGTGCCCCCGGACAACCTCTTTGCTCTATAAATACCCCAATATTCCAGAAACCCTCGGGGAGTCGACGAAATATTGATCCAGCCGCCGCAAAGTCCAGAACCACCAGATCCAATCAAGACACCATCTCGGATGGGGTTCACTACCTCCATTGGTGCCTCTCTGATGATGCGTGAGTAGTTCTTTATAGACCTATGGGTCCATAGTTAGTATCTATATGGCTTCCTCTCTCTCGTTGAATTCTCAATACAATGGTCTCTTGGAGATCCATATGATGTAACTCTTTTGCGGTGTGTCTATTGGGATCTGATGAACTTTGAGTTTATGATCAGTTATATCTTTTTATATCCATGAAAGTATTTGAGTTTTTTTGATTATAGCCTCGTAATTCTTCTCTGATATTTGGGTTTTGTTTGACCAACTTGATCTATTTATCTTGCAATGGGAAGAGGTGCTTTGTAGTGGGTTCGATCTTACGGTGCTTGATCCCAGTGACAGAAAGGGAACCGACACGTATGTATCGTTGCTACTAAGGATAAAATGATGGGGTCTATCTCTACATAGATAGATCTTGTCTACATCATGTCATCGTTCTTATTGCATTACTCCGTTTTTCCATGAACTTAATACACTAGATGCATGCTGGATAGCGGTCGATGTGTGGAGTAATAGTAGTAGATGCAGGCAGGAGTCGGTCTACTAATCTTGGACGTGATGCCTATATAATGATCATTGCCTGGATATCATCATGATTATCTGAAGTTCTATCAATTGCCCAACAGTAATTTGTTCACCCACCGTTTGCTATCTTTCTCGAGAGAAGCCACTAGTGAAACCTACGGCCCCCGGGTCTCTTTCTCATAGATTTGCATTTGCGATCTATTTTTCCTTTGCATTTATTTTCAGATCTATTAAACCAAAAATACAAAAATACCTTGCTGCAATTTATTCTTATTTATTTTGTTTGGCGTTCGATCTATCAATCTACTACAATTTTATTCGCGTCCGTTTGCCCATCTTGGGCCGCTGCTACCCGAAAGGGATTGACAACCCTTTTACACGTCGGGTTGCGAGGATTTGTTATCTGTGTGCAGGGGCTATTTACGTTGTGTTGCTTGGTTCTCCTACTGGTTCGATAACCTTGGTTTCATATCTGAGGGAAATACCTACCGCCGCTATGCTGCATCATCCCTTCCTCTTTGCGGAAATACCGACGTAGCTTCAAGCCGCCATAACGTGCGCGTGCTCCCTTCCCGGGGCAGGGAGGCGGCGGCGGTGCTCCTCGGTTTGGCTGCGGTCTGGCGGCCCTGCGGCGGCGGCCGGTGGCAGGCGTGGTGTCGGCGCCGCCCCTCGGCGGCAGGCCAGCGTGGTGGAGCTGGGTGGCCGGCGTCGTGCCCCCGGCCCAGATCTAGGCCCGGCAGGGCCCATATGGGTCCTAGTGGGCCGTCCCCCCCGGCGTGGCCTCGTTATCTGCGGCGCGGTGAGGAGGAGGTGCGGCTCGGATGTGGGGCAGTGGCGCCGGCGGCATGCCGGCAGCAGCGCGAGGGCGGGAGCTTTACGGGCCTACGAGGGCTCGGTCGGGCCTGTGGGCCCACGGGCCTCGTGTGCTCCTGCTATTGCGTCCGGATGGCTACCGTCGCTGACGGTGGAGGTGGGGCCCTCCCGCGTGCCGACGGTGTTGTTGCCCTAGTCCCGGCTCTGATTCTTTGCCTTGTTGTCCTCACTTCGCGGTGCCGTGGTGAGACGGCGTGGGGGCCTCAAGACCGCGTTGGCGCAGGGTGGTGGTTGGTTTGGTGGCAGGCTCTGGAGCGCCCGAGCTGCGGGTTGGGATCGGGGGAAACCCCTATCGGCTTGGCCAACTCCGGCGTGGTGGCGCCTGTGGGTGCCACCTGACCTTCCGGGAGGGCGTCGGGGGCTACCCTTCCTCTCGCCTCGTCGTGTACCGGGGGAAACCCTTGGCAGCAGCATCATCATCGTCGCGATCCTTCTTGGAGGTGTTGATAGGTGTCGGCGCTTCGGAGTCTTGGAGCCTAGTGGAAGATCCCGGTGGGCACAGCGATCGCGAGGCTTCTTCGTTTTTGTTGATCCGTCGTTGTCGGCATTTGTTTCTTTTGCTCTTTCTCCGTCGTTTCTTTTGGGTGTGACTGTGCTGCTTCCGCCCCAGCAACTATCCCTGTATGGTATGGTTGGTTGCTTTGTGATACAAAGCGGGGGGAAACCCTTTTTCGGTAATAACTAGCATCTCTCCGCCGACCGCGTGTCGATCCCTCCAGTGCCCGCGAGCGACCGCGCCCACCGCGAGGAGATCAACCGACGGCGTCAGTTCCTCCCACCGGATCTACTGGTGGACTCCAGGTACGCCATAGATTCGCCGCTATGGGACACGTGGCTCCGCGACGAGCACGACCGGCGGCGGCAATCCTTTTTTGCCGGCCGTCCTCCTAGCCCGCGCCGCCCGCGTCCTCCTCGTGCCGATGACAACCCTCCCCAGACGTGGGGCCGTAGGCGTGTGCGCGGCATCACGCTGACGCCTTCTCCGTCCCCGTCCCCGTCCTCGTCCCCGCCACCGCCACCGCCCATGACCGAGGAGGAGGAGGCCCGACTCATGAGGCGTGTCATGGAGGACTCCATGAACACGCACGACGAGCGGCAATGGGATGGCCTGGAAACCGCTCTGGCCCTGTCAGCGAATGGAGACGTGGCCATCCCGGAGATGGACGTCGATGTCAAGGAGGAGGTGCCGGAGGAGGTGCTGGAGGAGGCGCCCATCGCCGCGTGGAACCCTCGTCTACTGGGCCAAGCGTGGAGCTGGTCGTGTACGACGCCGAAGATGGCTGACTCCGTGGGTGTCGCCCCATGGTCAGCCACACCGCCGCGGTCACCAGAGCACGAGGAGGAGCCATGGGAGGAGGTGGTGCAGGCGCCTCCGGCGCAGGCGCCACCGGTCTGGTAGGGGCCGCCAGCACACCTGTGGAAGGCACCGCCCTACGTCGACCTCACCGGCGACGACGACGAGTAGGACGGCGACTCTTGAAGACGACGACGGCCACCGGCGACGGCCTTTATCTACTTTTTTATGTCTTCTATTAAGTTTTAGTTTAATTAAGACCCGTGGTACTATGGACGTATGGGCGTATGGACGTTTTATGTTTATATTCATGTTTTCGTATTATTTGCAAGTTTATTTTCTTTATTTTTGGGGCAAAAATAAGAAGGCCACGACCCTGGACGGTTTGGGGCGAGGCGTGCCCAACGATGCCCACACGACAGCAAAGCGGACGGCCGTGTCCATTTTCCTGCCCCAAACGGACAAAAAACGGACAAACAAGACGTCCATTTGGGGTCGCGCGTTGGAGTTGGCCTTACGAGTGGCGTCCGTCCTTGTCTGCGTCAATGATACCGGTGCCCCCAACCGATCGACCCATTTTGATCCGCATGATCGGATTTATCTCAACTAATATATTTGCACCATCAACCATAGCTTTTTAGATTGCGCAAATGAAGCTAGAATGAACGTCGGCATGATGACATCATGCCAAATAAATGCCTCCTAGCCGCAATTCACGTCGCCATACATGCCAACGTACAAAAAGTCGTTTGTCGGCCACAGTTCATGCTGGCATACATGCCAGCATACAAAAAAATCATGGCTGGCCATCCTCGAAGATCAACTCTCTTCGGGATCGTATGCTTGGCCACCTTCGAAGATCAACTCTCTTCGGGATCGTATGCTTGGCCACCTTCGAGGATCAACTCTCTTTGGGATCGTATGCTTGGCCACCTTCGAAGATCAACTCTCTTCGGGATCGTATGCTTGGCCACCCTCGAAAATCAACTCCTCCATGTATTCATTGTAGGAGGCCGTGTCGTCCGTTGTCGATGCCACCATAGACATATCAGCAAACAGGTTGCGGCCATTTGGAAAATTGCTCGTGGGGATCTTCCGCCACCACGGGCACTGCCGACATGAATTCACCCATTTCCAGCGAGCCGTCCCAAGACAACGTGGTGAAGCGGGTCGCGGATAGTTGTGTTGAGAAAGGAACCGGTATGTTGTCGAGCTGTGCGGCGACTCCGGAAGCGGTGGGCGGGCAGCCCACGAGCCTGTGCTCGCCGCGGAACCCTAGCACGAGGAGGACCTATTGTGTGGCCTTGGCAACGAGGGCATCGCGCTCCGCAACGATGGCCTGGCGTTTAGCGGCTACGACTAGGGCGACGACCTCGGCGGCTTCCTTTTTCTCCGCCTCCTTCCTCCGGGCAGGCCTCTTCGCCGTCTCGGCGGCCGTCACCTCCAAGGTGAGCACCTTCTTCGGCTTCTTTGGGCGCACAACTCAGGCGACCATGTCGTGGACAGTGGCCGCCGGGAAGGGGGCGACGGTGGGGTTGGGCATGTCGGCCATGGCGGGAAGGCGGGAGGGTTTTGGAAGAGAGTGGAGGGAATGGCGCCTTGGTGTGCCACAGACGAACGGGCATGGGGGAGGACGCCGCGGACGTCTACTGCGTGCTCGTGCGAAAGCAAACTCGACCCAAATTTGGTTCCGAAATCGTCTAAACAAACAAAAATGGACATTTGTCCGTTTGCGCCGACGTGTTGGGCCGCGTTTCTGTCTGGCGGGCTGCATACGAACGATAGGTGGACAAAAGGCCGGGGCGTTGTAGTTGGCCTAGCGTCAACCCATTTGCTTCTCGAGCGTCCGTTTGGGTCGAAACGGACAGAAATCGCGGCCCAACGCGTCGACGCAAACGGAGGAGTGTCTGTTTTTCGTCCGCCGCGACCCATTTTTGGCCCAAATTTGGGCCGGTTTTGCGTAGGCGTGGACGCACGCGTCGTCCGCCCTTGTCCTCTCCCTGGCCCGCCCAATAGTGGAACATCCACCCTCATTTACCCTCTTTCCCCAAAACCCTCCCGCCTGTTCGCCATGGCGGACGGGCCAGCCCCCACCACCGGCTTCCGGCCGCCACGATTGACATAGTGGGCACTGGACCCGTGCGCGCAAATAAGAAGCCCAAGAAGGTATGCACGCCGGAGGAGACGGCCAAGGAGACATCGAAGAGGGCTGGCCAGAGGGCCAAAGAGGTGGAGAAAAAAAGCAACCGCCACCGCCGCTGCGCAACAGCAGGTCACCGTTACGTTATAGAAAATAAGGCCCTCGTCGACAAGGCCACGCAGCAGGCCCTCATCATGCTAGGGTTCCCACTAGGTGAGCTGGCCACTCTTGCCGCCACCGTGGCCGCGGCGAGCACAAGCTCATCGGCTTCTAGCTCGCCACGACCGGAGTCGCCACACACCTCCACAATGACGTAGAAGAACGGGTTCCCTCCCCAATACGGCGCATACCGCTTCTCCACCTTGCCTTAGGACCGCTCGCCGGAAGTGAGCATGATCGCACCGGCCATCCGCGTGCCCATGACCATCGACCTCAATGCCACATTGTCGGCCGGTCAGTCATCCACCGGGATGCAGCGGAAACTGAAGGAAATATGCCCTAGAGGCAATAATAAAGTTGTTATTAATATTTCCTTATATCATGATAAATATCTATTATTCATGCTAGAATTGTATTAACCGGAAACTTGATACATGTGTGGATACATAGACAAAACACAGTGTCCCTAGTAAGCCTCTACTAGACTAGCTCGTTAATCAAAGATGGTTAAGTTTCCTAACCATAGACATGTGTTGTCATTTCTGAACAGGATCACATCATTAGGAGAATGATGTGATGGACAAGACCCATCTGTTAGCTTAGCATAATGATCGTTAAGTTTTATTGCTACTGCTTTCTTCATGACTTATACATATTCCTTTGACTATGAGATTATGCAACTCCCGAATACCAGATGAATACCTTGTGTGCTATCAAACGTCACAACGTAAATGGGTGATTATAATGATGCTCTACAGATGCGCGTGATGGCCCAATCTACTATAGTGATTTCATGGAGAATATCATTTTCGAGGGTGAACAAGACTACAATGTCGACGACATCCAAAGTCAAGATGACCGCGACCATTTCACCCAAGGCCAAGAATACATGGACGGCCACGGCAACCAAGAAGATACCGACGACCAAGGCGACCAATGGCAAGAAGACACATACGACCAAGAGGAAGAAGATGATGTGCACATCGAGGGGGAGCCATTGTTCACGATGAGCTCGTTAACAAGCCAATGCACAAACCAAGGCAGAAAAACATTCGGGTGGGAGCATACACCAAGGATTATTACAAGTTGATTTGCGAGGCTTAGAAGGAAATTGGACAATACACCAAGGACGGCGCCGAGCAAAAAGGATCAATGTTTTGGGCTCCATGCGTACTTCCATGAGCATAGGAAGTTCCCGCCCTACAAGTTTGAGAGCAAGTGTGGCGACATGTCAATCGCAAAGAGGTGGGGGTTCATCCAACAAGAATGCAACAAGTTTTGTGCAACCCTTGAGAGCATCGAAGGCCGCCCCGTGAGTGGCATAGGCATCAAAGACATGGTACTCCACTCCTACCCTTTGTTCATATGTGTGTATCTTGTTGATTGATGCTTTCAACTCCATTACATATGAATGTATGTTGTTGTCAATTGTAGGCATTCTAAGCTTTGGAAGCTCTCAAGACCCAACATGGGGACAAGCCATTCACCCTCACCCATTGTTGAATGGTCATTTGTGATTGCCCTGAGTTTAAGGAGCAATATGCCATCCAAAAGAAGAATGGAGAGCGGGCGGCGGTCGTTGAGCATAGTGAAGGTGAGAGGCGGCCAAGGAGGAAGACCAACTCGAAGGTGGATGACAAGCGTGATGCGACCACATTCGCCTTGCAAGAAAATTTGAAGGGGTCTATGACCCAAAAGAAAGCGAGGGAGAAGAGGAAGCAGCAAGAGAAGTAGGATCAAATGAAGGCCTACACCGAGATACAAAAGAAGAAGCGCGAGATCGAGGCGAGCATTGCAACGACAAAAAGCAAAAGAGGCGGCGCTCGCGGTAATGGCGAAGGAAATGAAGATCATGACGGTCGACTTGACCAAGGTGTCCCAAGAAGAAGGGTTTGATTCGAGAAGAGACAAAAGGAGATGCTCGAGCTAGATGGATGAACTATGGCTGGGGCGCGATCATTTTGTATACCGGCAATAACTCTGGCCGAGATGCATGAACTATGACTCTTTTTTATGTGCTGGCAAGTGTGCCCACAAGGACTATGATGATTTTTTTTATATTGACATGAATGCCGTCCGCTGGCATGTACGCCGACATGAACTATGGCTGTCGGGCATCGCGAAAATATATGTTTGTTCTAAAAAATTCGGCGGGACAGACGAAATGGATCGGCCGATTGATTGAGTGCAGTGACCGGACTTGGGATGACGTCGACGGTCGGATGGCGTTCCTTCAGCCGACCCAAACCTATAAAAAAGGGCCAAATCCATGTTGTCTGTTTCGTTCTAATTTTTTTTTTGCGTCTGTTTGTGTCGGGCCTTGAAGCTGTCCTAACCGTCAGTCCGTTTCGCACGCGCGCATGCTTTTCCTGCTGCTTCTGCTTGTGCTTTACACCGGCTGGAGGAAATGGCACCAAAACAAACCCCGTTTCTAAAATCTACTACTCAAAATGGAAACGACGCCAATCCTACAGAAACGACCCCAGCAAAGTAACTCCCGAACCCGCCTGTAACAAACATTCACGCACCAAACGGCCGGAGTAGTACTATAGTGGCGCCAAAACGGCCGGACCCTACCACCGAGTCGAGGAGCGTTTATCCTCCAGAAGAAAAAGAAAAAGAGTCGGGGAGCGTTGGAGAAGTTGGATTTGGGCTGGGGAGCGGAAGGCGACAGACAGACCGCCCGCCCGCCCGCCACCGAGTCCCGGCGCCAAAACGGGCCGGACCCTACCCCGCCAGCTCGGCGTTCTGTGGCATAGGGAGGCCACCTCGCCTGTCTAGTTTGACCCACTCCCGCTCCGCTCAGCGCGGCGCCACGCGACCCGACGCGCACGCCATCAACGTCATGGATCCAAGCCCGCGCTTCCACACGCCCGCGACGTGCCCCGCCGCCCACCACCTCATCAGCAACCACCCACCCGCCCGACCCGAGAGAGAGAGTCCATCCCGGCCGACCTGAACTGGCCGCACGCAACGCAGATCCCCACCCAACCCAACCCAACCACTCGCGCGCGTGAGCGAGCGACCCTGGGACCCGGGCCCGGCCTCCCCGATCGGATCTCATCTCGCGGGCTCCACCGGTCAGCGCCCGTTACGCACGCCGGAGCTGGTCGTACGTGCGACCGTTGCGCCTGCGTTCCACCATAAAACGCACGGCAACGCCCAGGAAAAAGCCGTTTCTAACCCCCGCACACCCACTCGCGCGCGCCAGAAAAATAGTCGCTCGACTCCTCCGGTTAAAACACTCCACCACAGTTCGTTCGAGTTCATATTTTTCATCTTCGGTTGATCTGCAGCTGCAGTGCAGAGTTTTTTGGTTGTGATTCCATTCTGAATCTTCGGAGCCTCTGTCTTTTTTGTAGGTGGAGCCTCTTTTTCATGGATGTAACTGTCTCGGAATGAATCAAGGCAAGGAGGTGTGTTGGGTCGAGGAACATTTTTCATGCAGCCCCCTTTGCTGCCCATAAAGATAAGAAGAAATCTGCAGTGGAACGTAAACCCCATGCGTTATTAGTAGTATTTCTCTGGCGAAAAGTAAAACCCATGCTATTTTAGGCTAGATTGCCAACGCCGAGATCCTCCACCACCTCACCACCCACCTCCTCCTCCAGCTTTGCCGTTCCGGTCCGCGTCCTCCCCCGCGTGGGTGGCCTCGCCTCCCCCACCGGAATCCCCGCCGCGTCGCGGGGGCCGTCGCGGTTGCACGAGAGGCGGAACCGGGGGCCCGGCCCCGATTTCAAGCTGGCCGCCTCCGCCGCCACCGCGCCCCGCTCCGCGTCGCCGTCGATGGCGTCGTCGGGCGGGGACGAGTCGCCGTCGCCGGCCAAGCCGGTGCTCCTGCACGGGGACCTCGACCTCTGGGTCGTCGAGGCGCGGCTGCTGCCCAACATGGACATGTTCTCCGAGCACATCCGCCGCTGCTTCGCCTCCTGCGGCACCGCCTCCTCCTGCGCGCCCAGGCAGCCCCCGCCCAACAGCCGCGGCGTCGGGGAGGCCGGCAGCCGCCGCCACCACCACCGCAGGATCATCACCAGCGACCCCTACGTCACGCTCTCCGTCGCCGGCGCCGTCGTCGCGCGCACCGCCGTCATCCCCAACAGCCAGGAGCCGCGCTGGGACGAGCAGTTCTTCGTGCCGCTCGCGCACCGCGCCACCCTGCTCGACTTCCAGGTCAAGGACAACGACACCTTCGGCGCGCAGCTCATCGGCACCGCCTCCGTCCCCGCCGAACGGGTCCTCGCCGCCGCCGACGAGGTCGAGGAGTGGGTCCCCATCCTCGGCACCAGCGGCAAGACCTACAAGCCCCGCACCGCGCTCTTCATCCGCTACCGCTTCCGCCCCTTCGCCGCCAACCCGGTGTACAGGCGCGGCATCCCCGGGGACCCCGACCAGCAGGGCGTCAAGGACTCCTACTTCCCGCTCCGCCACGGCGGAAAAGTCACGCTCTACCAGGACGCGCACGTCAACGAGGGGGACCTGCCGGACGTCGAGCTCGACCGGGGGAAGAAGTTCGAGCATAACCAGTGCTGGGAGGACATCTGCCACGCCATACTCGAGGCGCACCATATGATCTACATCGTCGGCTGGTCGATCTACGACAAGGTGAAGCTGGTGCGCGAGCCGTCCTCGTCCAGGGCCCTCCCGGAGGGCGGCGAGCTCACGCTCGGAGAGCTGCTCAAGTTCAAGTCGCAGGAGGGCGTGAGAGTGTGCCTGCTCGTCTGGGACGACAAGACGTCCCATGACAAGCTCTTCATCAAAACGGTGAGGCATTACGATCTGCTTCTGCCTCTAATTTCACTTCACTGCCTAGTTTGGATAGCCGTCGGAAACGTCCCCAGATGCATTTGATGTTGACTTGATTGCGAGGAATTCTTTGGATTTTGTTCCATAGATAGATAGGGATTTATTATTGCGCAGGTTGGTGCATTTGAGTGTTCAGTCAAGTAGTACTTGTTCATAAGTTTTTTGAGAGGTTACTTGTTCATAAGTAATTTCCATATTCGTACGAATGTAATAGAGGGTAACAATGAATTCATGACTGTTACAGACTTGCAACAATAAACTGAACCTGGATATTCTTATCCAAGAAAAGCCTGAACCTGGATATATGGCCTGGGAGTGTTCTCTCTGATTCCAGTTTACCATAATCTATGACCATACCTCTTTTCTGAGCTCACACCTCGGCCGTGTTCTCCAAATCTACTAATTAGTGAGCACAGTTTAATTTTTCGATTAAAGGGGCCACATGGCCCGCATTTTCATTCATAAAAGGGTGCACACTGCACAGTTTATGATCCCCATCATAATTCATACTTGCTCTTCCTTTTGATGTGCTGTTCTTTAAGGGGTTCTATGTCATAATATCTGAGAGTAAGTCCTCCTTTCTATGCTTTTGCAGGGTGGTGTGATGGGAACGCATGATGAAGAAACTAGAAAGTTTTTCAAGCATTCCTCAGTCATCTGCGTTCTTTCACCTCGATATGCCAGCAGTAAGCTGAGCATTTTCAAACAACAGGCAAGTTCAGGCAGTGTGCTTGTACTTTATTTGTATTTTATTTCTTTGTTGATAGGCTGCAAGTAATTGCTATCATCATAAACCTTAAGCAAGTTAATATTTACTCATGCATCCTCTTTTAGGAGAATTTGAACGTTCTTTAATATCATGATGTGTGTCTTGGTGCCTTATGGATAGTAAATGATGCCAAGTTGACATATAGCTTTATATATGTAAATAAAATCAGGAGGTCACTGTCATGTTGCTTTCAGAATAAGCATCATCTTAGTCTTGTGAATATCTTTTGTATTCGGCAGGCTACTCATATGCTCTTTTGTTTTGCCACATTTGGCAATCTTGAACTACTATCTTGCAGGTTGTTGGGACATTGTTTACACACCACCAAAAATGTGTGCTGGTTGATACACAAGCTTCGGGAAACAAGCGGAAAGTTACTGCTTTCATTGGGGGCCTAGATCTTTGTGATGGGCGTTATGATACTCCTCAACATAGGCTTTTTAAAGACCTTGACACAGTATTTGAAAATGATTTCCATAACCCAACATTTTCGGTGAGTTCATCTTTGCCAATATGTTTTACTCTATGCTTATCAAGTTGAAGTCGAGGAAGTAAAGCTTCTGGGAGCTGGTGTCATGTGTGAATGCCTGACTGCCAGAGCTTATCTTGCACCACATTAATCTCATTGAGTTTTAATCTTCCTGTCATCATATGTATTCCCTTGATGCAGGCAGGCGCAAAAGGACCGAGACAACCATGGCATGATTTGCACTGTAAGATTGATGGACCAGCTGCCTATGATGTCTTGAAGAATTTTGAACAACGCTGGAGAAAGGCATCCAAATTCCGTGATCGATTTAGGAAAGTATCTCGCTGGAAAGATGATGCCCTGATAAAGCTGGAGCGTATCTCGTGGATACTTAGTCCTTCACCTAATGTTCCAAATGATCATGTTAGTTTGCGGGTTTCAAAAGAAGAAGATCCTGAAAATTGGCATGTTCAGGTCTTGGCACCGGTCTTTAAATTGTGCTTATGTCAGTACTTGTGTGAATTCTAGGCAGTGCTTAACATATATTAATTCTTCAGGTATTCCGGTCAATTGACTCGGGCTCTCTAAAAGGATTTCCTAGTGATTGCAAAGAGGCTTCAAAGCAGGTTAGTTTGGCACGTCTTCATTATACTCCTTCGCAATGTTCAATAAATCCACATCTATACTGAAATTTGTGGTGCTGTTTCATCTTTTTCTTTTTTCTTTTTTATCTTGTCCTGTACTATTTGGAACAACGTTCTTCTTGTATAAAGTACTTACCATTTAATGGACTTGTGCAGAATCTTGTGTGCCGAAAGAACCTCATAATTGATAAGAGCATTCACACAGCATATGTCCGGGCAATCAGATCAGCGCAACATTTCATTTACATAGAAAATCAGTATTTTCTTGGTTCTTCGTACGAGTGGCCATCCTATGTGAATTCAGGTTTGGGGTTCTTCCTTTGTATCCTGTCTGAAACTTTGTATCCTGTCTGAAACTTGGAATATTGATTGTTAGGTATAGCATACCTTCCACAGTTGCCTGCATATCCTGTCTGAAACTTGGAATATTGATTGTTAGGTATAGCATACCTTCCACAGTTGCCTGCATATTCTTCTGCTGGTAAAACAAGGCAAACATGCACCACATGATACATGGAGAACATAGATTTAGTTTGCTCTTCGTACTTCTATTAGATAGGCCACATTGCAGGGGGAATATGGATTTATTTTGCTCGTCCTGCTTCTATTAGATAGGCCACATTCTTTTTGTTTCATTCATGCCTTTGTTGCTGTCGGTCCTGTTGTGTAAATTCAACATTGATGTTTAATTTTATGACATGATGTAGACAAACTGGAATTTTGATCCCTTGGGATGTTGCAGGTGCTGACAATCTGATACCAATGGAATTGGCCCTCAAAATTGCAACCAAGATTAGAGCTGGCGAACGGTTTGCAGTTTATGTAGTCATACCAATGTGGCCTGAAGGAGTCCCTACCTCGGCCTCTGTGCAGGAAATTCTTTTCTTTCAGGTAAGCTCTATTTTGTAAAAGCATTATAGCAGCTATTAGGAAACTCCAAATCTGAGATTTATTGAGATACTGAAATTCCAATCTGAGATTCAGTGAGATATGGAAATCTCATTCGACATTGTAATTTCAATCTTCTCCCAATGAATGAATTTCCATTTGAGTGCAGAGTGCACGTTGGCATACTCCCTGTCCCTGATGTTTATGCCGTTTTTTTTTGTTTTAATACAATATTACTCTACTTTATGACCAACCCCCTTTGTTTAGTTCAGCGTTATTTTATTCTCGTCTTCGTTTTGGTAAAAAAAAACTCTCACTATCAAATGTTACCTTGTGTGATCCTTTTTGTTCAGCAGCAGTAAAATTTCATAGAGGCAATGTAGTATATAATGTCGTTATTGCTGTAAAATCTGCGGAAGTGCAATGCTGATTGTACGCGAATGATGATTATCCCATACATGCCTACCATATTATAAAGAGATCTTCCGATTTGCCCATTTTGTAAACCTTTAATTGTCCATGCCACTGAAGGCAGGGAATAGCTTTGAAAAATCTAATGAACATGATACAATAAATTGTACTTTTACATGCATGTATGTTGAATTAGGAACCAGGGGTTACAACAGTGCACAGGCTTTGGATGTTTTTTTTTCCTATTATTTAAGGGTTCTCATGGTTCCCATTTTCATTACAAAAGTGGTGTCCTGTACAATCCTATGCATAACACTATCCCTACATCCCTGATACACAGGCCGTATCATGGGATGTCTCAAGATCTTACTACTAAAAAGCAGCAACAAAACTAAGCATCTGCTAGAATAAGGAAGACCAAAGTTCAAAAGCAACCGAGCTTACAATGACAAGCTTCGGATGCTTTTCACAAATTAGCATGTGAAGTATCCCATAGGCCCTTCCACCACTCCTATGTTCTCCTGCTGGGATCACTTCACCCATGATTCATCAAAATCCATAATCTACACTCATAGTTTTCTGCCTGATGGCTGTTGATACTTGATAGGCTTGATTCTGCAAGAGAATGAAGTGTGGCACAGCTCACTTGTAGGCTTCCCCATAAAAGACAACTCACTTGTAGGCTTGAATAAAAAAAAAAAACTAATTGTTTGTTCTTTTCTCACAGGCTCAGACAATGGAGATGATGTATGGAGTAATCGCACGAGAGCTCAAGGCCATGAATATTGAGGATGCACACCTTCAAGATTACTTGAACTTTTACTGTCTAGGCAATCGGGAAGAACCGTCAACAGATGGTAGCCCTGAGTCAGATAAATCTACAGATAAAAGTGCAGCGGTAATGTCTTGTTGTATTCTTCATTCCTTCATAGAAAGAATATTTTCTGAAGTTGGCACGTAGTATCATCAGTTTTAAGCGTTGCTTGTCTAGTGGACATTTGGCTAAAGTTCTAGTGGATGTCAAAACGTAGAGATAGCTTGCTAGAGAAACGCTGAGGCATCATTGGTTTGGAAAGTTGCTTTCTTACCTTATGTTACCAAAATGTTGGTTTGGCCAACTGTTGGTGCGGTAGGATCTTTATGTTTGCCAATGCCGTTTCAAAAGACTGAAGCAATTACTGTTACATTGATTGAAGTTCTGTTTTGTTTCTATCCTTGATCGTTGTAATTTATAACCCCCCCCCCCCCCCCCCCTCTTAAATTGGCCTCTTAAATTGGTCCAATGAATGTTTTTCTCTTTATGAGTAACATGTGTATATACGAACGAAGAGTTGGCAAACATAATTTACTCATCATGAGCATTGTTCCAGCTCTTCCTTTCCTAAAAGTTTAATCTGAATTAACAGTTATTTTAACCCCCCCCCCCCCCCCCCCCCCCCCCCCCCCTCTTTGAAAATTGATAGGGCCTGGCTAGAAAACATCGGCGGTTCATGATATATGTTCATGCAAAAGGGATGATTGTAGACGATGAATACGTCATTTTGGGCTCGGCAAACATCAATCAGAGATCCTTGGCTGGCTCGAGAGATACCGAAATCGCAATGGGTGCCTACCAGCCTCATCATGCATGGTCTTCGAAGAAGGGTCATCCTCACGGCCAGGTTCGTGGACTGGCTTTCTCCTTCAGCTTCTTTTTTACTGGTTAACAGCAGAGGCTTCGTTAGAGATGTTGTAACCTGTGTTTTGCTTGCAGGTATATGGGTATAGGAACTCCCTCTGGGCAGAACACCTTGGTATGGTTGATGACCACTTCAAGGAACCTTCTAGTCTGGACTGTGTAAGATTAGTGAACCAAATAGCCGAAGAAAACTGGGAAAGATTCGCATCAGAAGAGATGAAAACTTTGCAAGGGCACCTCCTCAGATACCCAGTGAAGGTAGAGCCCGATGGTAAGATCGTCCCGCTGCCCGACCAAGAATGCTTCCCCGACGTTGGCGGCAAGATCTGCGGCGCTCCGACCTCGCTTCCTGATTCGCTGACGATGTAGCATCACAGTGCTGACTTCTCTTCAGGGTCCAGCTGGTTCGTTTGCTCACCTGTAAAACCTCTCTGAATGTCTTGTCTTGCCGACGGATGGTAATCTGTGATCACACATTGTGTGGCGTATAGGGAAAGCACGGGCTGTTCACGGTGTGTTGTAGAGTTGTGCCTTTGTAAGATTTTTTCTACAGTCTGTACATGTGACAGGACAGGACAGGGTCATTGATAGTTTTGGACATCTCTACTGCGAACTGTTCACAGCCATTTTTCATTTGGTGTCATGTGTTTTGTGCTGCCAGCTCTTCCCACAGAAAAACCAGGCAAAAACGTTGCAAGGGCCCCCGTGACTCTCTGCTCGTCGCTCCATTGCCGCTCCACCGCGTGAGCAGCATGACGTTCTGGAAAGCTCCTGCGGAACCTCATTTCGAAATGCACCTGCCATGCCATGGTTTTTTACCTGTGTAAAGTGTAGGTTATTGATTCTAAAGTCCTAATGTCGTTGGGTGGCAATGGCATGCGGTCAGTATGCATGTTGTGTTTGAAATTAGTTACGTAGCTACAAAGTGAGGATTTTCACCGACCCCGGAGTTTGACAAGCCGGAGTTTTAACTCATTTCTTGGTCGCCAAAGAGTTTGCCTTCACTTTGCCCATGGTACGGAAAGGATTTCACATTGCAAAACTCAAACTCTTCCTGAGAAGAGTTTGAGTTTTGCAATGTGAAATCCTCTCCGTATGGACTACCCGTAATAAAGCCATTTTGGAAGGAAAGTTTTTTGGGCACCCGGCTGACTTGATATATAAATTGCCCAAATTCTTTAGAGGTAATTGCACCGGTGGTGCTTGAACGTGCCACGGATGTTCACTTTAGTGTCTGAACTTGAAAAATACACCAAACTGGTGCTAAAACTTGGCACGAACGTGCAAATACGGTGCTAATATCATCCGTAGACGTAAAACAAGCTAATGTGGCATCGTATATGGCTTACATCGATAAAACAGAATTACTTATGTGCTATATGTCTCCATGACTTATGGGTCCCACCTGTTAGGACGTAAGAAAATTTAATAGGGAAAAATGCACCCGCCCATTATCAATACACTAGTAGAATGCCCGTGCGTTGCTACGGGCTATAATGCATATAAATAAATTAGACAAATAATTAAGGTCATCCTCAATGTCGAAGCTCATTCTTTTCTGGTACGCCCGAGCATGTTTTGACATCAAACGGTCATCTGGACAGTCCTGTCAACCTTATATCCATACCAGGGGGGTTGTCGTTGTCCAAACTATCCTCCATGTTATCTCCAACATGCGAGCACAACACAAAAATCCCTTCCCTTTTTGTGCGTGACCCTCCCCTTCTCGCTTGGTTTTACGTCGTAGTGGAACATTTCTCGCTGGTGCCCTCTCCTTGAAAACCAGATGATGCCCAGCTCACCTTTGCCAAAGCACCTTCTCTCCTTCACACCATACTTCCCCACGGACTGCCAAAGAGGAGTCCCCCGCCAACTACCCTACTATCCGCCTTGATCCCCTACCCACGTGTTTGTGCCGATCTGCCACCGCCATCAAGGGGGAGGAGGCTTGCGCCGCCCATGAACCCCCCCCCCCCCCCCCGCCCACCCACCATGCCAAGAAGGCAAATCCAATGTCTCCAAGTCATTGTCACGTTGTAACATAGAATTGAATGTCATGCGTTACCACAAAACAAAAATATAATGTTCATTGTTGGGCATGCAACTGATAGGCTATTGTGTTCATTATTTACTCTTGAAGCAACCACTGTGTCTGTTGTTGGAAATTCCATAACCTAGAATCATCACACTCAGCATGCAAAATCACCAAAAGGAAATGACACAACAAGGAGGCACACCTCAAATTGCCCAACATTAATCAATGTAGTCTATACATGGGTTATGCTCATTTCCCATTGTGTCATTGCCGTGCAGAAGCATGTTGGGCACATCACCTCGAAAGCACGTACATGCATGAATTAAGATACAACCACTCCCGACTTGAGTACGATAGATCAGCTGCTTGCTTTCCTATCCAATCTTCCAAAAAACAAATGGATTGTGAAAATAAAATAAGATTAGACAACTTAGTTTTTCAAGATTGAATGTTTCCTTCACCTCTCTCAGCAAATTATAATTTATCGTGAGGAAAAAATTCTAGAGTATATTAGTCATTGATAAAGCTAAAGTTAGATCGTATGCATCATAACAACTATACAATCTGTAGATAATTGAATTGTTACCGTTGTGCTTATCAAGATACTAAGCATCAATTTACCTTCACATGAGATCCATAGGACATTGAAAAGGTTGTCCCTGGTCAAGATGATGACCACGCAGCCCCCCTCGTGCACACGGGGGTGTTGTGCGAGACGTAGGTTGTGAAGCTGAGATTGGCCGGCGTGAGGATTCGGCATCAGTAATGAGGCCCTTGGTGGAGGATCCCGCGATAATGAGCTCGGTGATGGAAGGATAGGCACCACGATGGCTAGACAAGACTAACCAGGGTGTGGCGTCCATGAGAGATCATGAGCTCTTTCCCATACCCTCCTCGATGCCATTGGGGAAGTAGCGTGGGGCGCCGATCACCAGTGATGGTGACGGCGGTCACCAGAGTATTTCTAAGGTTATGGCAGTGCCACCTCCTGATTAGTAGCACCGTTGGGTTCGTCCATACCCCTTACACTACAAAAAAATACACTTCCGTGATGATACGTGTTTGTCACAGTAGGTCGCGTTTTTTGTCATGCATGTACATCCATGACAAATTTATGACAGAATCAAGATAGTCATACCTGTGCTGTCGTAGAAGTGTTCCATGACATTACCAAAATTATCATCACGGAAGTGTCACGGAAGTGACATGACGATAAATCGCGCGTCACAGAAGTGCTTTCGTCAAGGGTGACCGACACGTGGCATCCACCGTAACGGAACGCCGTTAAGCTATCGGGTCGGGTTTTGGATCCGATAACCCGTTAACAGCCCCGACCAATGGGGATTTTCCACGTGTAAAATCATCATTGGCTAGAGGAAACACGTGTCGGCTCATCGTTGGGACAGATGTCATCCACTCACTGGACAGAAGGCGCCTATGATACGTCGACACGTGGCACGGCCCAACAGTGGCCCATTCCTGTGAAAAGGCCGGCCCGTTTGACTTGGTCAAAAGCTGGCGGGCCGGCCCATGGAAAGCATGTTAACGGCCTGTTCGCATATAGCCCATTTATAGCCCGCTAACCCAAGGCCCGTTACGCCCTATCCGAATTAGGCCCAGTAGCGTCATCTGGGCCATCCAATACGATTCCAGCCCGTTTTCACTTCTGGCCCATGTATAGCCCATGTATAGCCCATGACGTCTTTCGGCCCATATGAGGCCCTTTGTAACTCTTGGCCCATTAGCGGCCCGTGCTGAAACTGGCCCGTAATGAACAGTGTATTACTTTACACCCATTAACGGCCCGTGGTGAAACTGGCCCGTAATGAACAGTGTATCACTTTATACCCATTAACGGCCCGTTATTCCGTTGGGCCATTTCCAGCCCAAGTTAACTTTCGGCCTTCTGAGGGCCCATTTATTCTTGGGCTCATTTGCAGCATTCGGTTACTTACGGCCCGTTACTGTCATTTTCTGCTTGTGGGCCAAATTCAGCCCGTCGTTACAGTCAGCCCGTTTGTGGACCGTTAGTCTGTTGGGCCATTTTCATAGCATCACCAAATACGGCCTATTAACGATGGCCCGTTATGGTCGGCCCATGAACGGACGATTCCAACTCTAGCCCGTTTACGGCCATAATGCGGTCTGTTTGGCCCATGTTTGGCCAATCGATCATACGGCCCGTATAAGGCGCATTGATGATACGGCCCGCAGAAGGCCCATTGTTTCTACGGCCCGTAGAAGGCCCATTGTTTCTACGGCCCGTAGAAGGCCCACTGTTTCTACGGCCAGTAGGAGGCCCAGTGTCACTACAGTAAATATTAGCCCATGGTTATTGTGGCCTAGTTTTAAAAAATAGGTTATTGCAGCCACTAGCTAACCGCGGAAAAAGAACTGCAATGACTACAAGCAAACAAATAAACAAGACAACAAGGAAATAAATAAGCAAGCAACTAATGCTAGGCTATCACGGCTATTACACATATTACATCCACTGGGCATCAAAGTTCGCCACCAGTGCAAATATAGGGAACAAAGCAGCATATCATATACACTGGTTGTCAAAGTTGGCGACCAGCGCAAATAAATGCCGCAGCAAAACAAATCCAGAACTGAAACCACTTCAGAAGATCTCAAGAAAGAATATCCTGGGTAACCATAATGCTGGCAAGATGCTTAGCAAGCTTATTAACTTTCTCTTGTTTGGCGCTTAAATCCTCCAGCGCTTGCTGTTGCACCAGAAAATATGCATCTGAATTCTGCAGGGACTTCCTCAGTCCTTCAGCTTCCTGTCGCAGCACATCTGATCGATGTCTTTCAACTTGAAGTTGAGACTCAAGAAGACGAACTGATTCAGGCAGCGAGTTCGAAGAGCTTGTGCCAGCAATAGTGGCCAGTAACTCGAACACTACATCAAGACAGGACTTTTGGGTTCCCTCACTGTCGTCAAGATAGTTTTTATCAGCTTTCTTGGAGACCAACAGGGATGTCTCACTATCTTGAACCTTATCTGCATGACTTCCTTTACCATTGGATAACGCGGTACTGTTCTCCAATATTTTGTCCGCATTCTAAAAGAGAAACAAGCAGACACATCACATGTTTACCATGTTGTATATGAAACTCATTTTGGTAAATGAGTTCAGTAGTAAAGTGGACAGGATAACAGCATGAAACAAACATATATCTATGTACCATGGTCACTTTATGGTCTATATCATTCTAGTTTTTGTTGCCAAATCAAGATAGAGACACAGTTCAAATAATATTTGTTCAAGACAAAGCAGAATAGACAGAATATAAGTGTGGGTAACTATAGAGCAATAACAACACTTGTAATGTGCATGACATGAGAACATAACTGTTTATTCAATTGAGACTGAAATCAACATAGAGCAGGTTACAACAGCAAACCAGTTAAAGAAACAGGTTTAAAACATACCTGTTGCGCCATTGGAGTTTCAATTCCATCCTTCAAATTTGAAAATAGTTGGTATGAGTAAATACAGTAATGCAAGAGCAAAGGAGTATGAACCATAGCTACAGAACCTGACCTGAGAACAAATCTTCTTCTCCTTTAAGCGTTGAGTTGGGATTCGGAGTGGTGGTCCTCGTGCTTTGGGCACTGCAGTTCCCTTACTAACTGCTCGTGTTTGGGTGCTCTGTGGTGGAGACGGTGCTGTGTCAACTGGAACTGGGTTACTATCTGCCGGGGTTGGGGTTAGAAGGGGTGTAGCTGGTTCTCTATCCAACTGGGTAGGGGTACAATCTGCGAGAGTCTGGGTTATGTGTGGTGGATCTGGTCCTTGGGCAAGTACAATCGTGGTTCTATCTGCATTAACTGGTAGCACTATCTTTTCTGAAGACCGTGTTGTTACTCCCTTAGATACTGCCATCATGCTCTCCAATTCAAATGGCTGATAAACAAGAAAAGTAATTGAAAGTATAGACATTGTATGATAGACAGGTGCAATGGATAGTGGGGAATAAAAGAGGGCATGAAATAATTCATATTTATGTTGTCTAACCAAACAGGATAGCATGACACAGTTTCACATATATGATGGCTAACTAAACAGGATAGCATGACACAATTTCACATTATGATGGCTAACTAAAAAGATGGAAAGACATAGTTCAAAATATGAGACTATGTAAACAGGATGACATGACATAACTATATAATGTGTTTATTAAATAGGTTGGCATGCCATAATTCACATACATTCACGGATAGAATGCCATAATTCAAAATATGATGACTGTAAACACTAAACATGATGAGATAATATAACTATATGATGTCTTTATTAAATGGGTTGCCATGCCATAATTCAGATAGATGATGTGTATGTACTATGTAAACATGATGGCATGATATAATTCAAATATATGATTTATATAGTAAGCAAGTAAGCAGATGGCAATCCATATATGATGTAAAAACTAAGCAATGCAAGACAACATGCATGACATGGGTAATATAACCCTGCCAAGTTTGAGCATAGACCTCAGGGGGGAAATAGGACTGGTCATCAGTCTCTGAATCCTCCTCTGAGGAGCTCTCTGTAACCAGCAAGATGTCTGCTTCAGCAGGTAGCATTGTCTGCTCTGAATACCTTGTTTTCACTCCAGATACTTCCATCACCGCTTCAAATGGCTGATGCACAGGAAGAGTAGTTGAATATACAAACGTTGTCGACAAATGGAACACGTAATACAAAAAAAATGATAGCATGATATAATTCACATACGTGATGATTGGCTAAACAGCATGGCATTGCATAATTCACATATATAATGCCTTTGTAACAAGATAGCATTGTATAATTCACATATATAATGTCTTGCAACAAGATGGCAATGCATAATTCACATATATGGTTAGACACTGAACATGTGGCATTCACACAAAGCATGTCTAAACTAATCAAATGACATAGCAATGCGAGACACCATACGCACGATATGAGCAACATAACCCTGCCAAGTTAGAGCATACACCTCGGGGGGGGGGGGGGAATAGGACTGGTCATCTGTCTCTGAATCCTCCTCTGAGGAGCTATCCGTAACCAACGAGATATGCGCTTCGTCAGATAGCATAGTCTGCTATGAAGACCTTGTTTTCACTCCAGAATTTGCCATCACCGTGTCAAATGGCTGATGCACACGAAGAGCAGTTGAATGTACTAACATTGTTGACAAATGTAATATGTAACAAAAAAAAGGATGGCCTGATATAATTTACATATAAGATGACTGGCTAAGCAGGATGGCATTGCAAAATTCACATATATGATGCCTGGCTAAACAAGATGTCGTTGCATAATTCACATAAACGATGAATAAACTAAACAGATGGCATTCGCACAAAGGATGTCTAAACTAAGAAGATGACATATTTGATGTATAAAGTAAGCAATGCAAGACACCATATGCATGATATAACCAACATCAGCATGCCAAGTTAGAGCGAAGACCTCAGGGGGTAAATAGGAGTTGTCTTCTCCTTCTGAATCCCCGTCAGAACAGATATCTTCCTCTCGATTACAATCCGAAATGCGTGGAGGGGGGGCTGCCTTTGCGCCTACCATGGAGCGACGGCTGCATGAAATTTTATTGCCACGCAAGGCTCGTCTCTTTTGCTCTACATGTTTAGTTCCATTGTTTACAATAACTGTCATGCATAGGAATAAAACATAGTGAGATTATGTAAGGAGTGCATGCAGAAATCCAGAGTGATGGTAGCAACTTGTGGATAGACCCAAAACCAATAATAGCAGGCAGATAATGGCTTCAGTTAAAAAATACAGATAATGGCTTCTTTACTGTTTGTTTCCCACCCAACATGAAACTCATAGTAGACACCGGAGATTAACCAGATAGTAGATAGATACTATTGATAGCGGCCCCGATATGTACCCCACAACCATTTAAAAACTCAAGTTTGACCATTAGTTTGGAGCTGACTCAGAGTCTAATCGGTGAACAGGATGATAAAGTAGCATGTAATATTAAGCGATGCATAACGTAAGCAGACACGAAAGAGTGCGACCTCTCTTGCGGACCCGTGTAGTCCTCGAGGTCATCTGCTCGGTTGATGATGATAATGCAGTTTTCATGGCTACCAGCGGCGGGGAAGAAGATCTGAGGCGGCGAAAGACAGTCTGGAGGCCGGACCCCTGCTGTGCTGGACCCTTTTGTCGTTGGAGCAGCTGAGCTGGGGTGGATGACGGCGCAGCAGGAGCGGGACAAACCACGCAAGGTTTTCTTTGACAACTATCTGTAAGAGAAGTAATTCTGTAAGGACTCGTTTGAATTGGAGATTCCAACAATGCAGGGATAGGAAATAGACAGGAATAGGATAGGAATGCACGTGCAAAACAGAGAATTTAAAAACACAGGATTTCTGCCAATCTGGGTGTTTGATTCACAACAATTGGAAGATCACAGGATGCAAAGAAGCATGGTGAGATTAAGTCAAACCACAAGAAAATGTACGGTTATAATGCTATTATGCTACTATCTCTTAGTCTTGTGCTTCATAAATAGGAATTTGAAAAGGAGGACAAGTGAAAATTAAAATTCCTACGTTTTTTATTTCAAGGAGACACTAAAGGAACAAATCCGTGTGCTCAGTGGACAATATATATAACATGTAAAGTAAAAAAGAGATGCAACAAGTGTACAACCTCTTTGGCGAAGCCATGTCGATCTCAGCGTGATTGGGTTGGCCGGTGAGGATGCTCCGACTGACTTTGCTGTCAGAGGAGGGGAAGAAGATCTTAGGCGTCTGGAGATGGAGCCCGAGGTACTGCTCCGCTGTGATGGAGGGTTTCGTCGTTGGAGCAGCTCCGGTGAGTTGTACGACGCCGAGGCTGAAGCAGGACAAGAGAGACAACGAACAACGTTAACCTGAGTGGAATTCTAATAGCATCTCCAATACATGACGTAAAATACATAACCACAAAGTGCTAGATGTAAAATACATCAGCCGCTCATCTCTGAACTTAACTGTCGAAACTGAACTTAACTGTCGAAACTGAATTTTGCTGTCGAAATTGAATTTTGCTGTCGAAACTGAACGCACTAGCAAGGTGAGGCTACACGTTGGTCGACTGACTTTTTCATCTTTGGTCAGTCGATTTTGCAGCCGTTGGATACGGAATCAAGGGCTTGTGGTTCATCTTCAACCTCCACCCACCTGAGCCGCCAGCCACCACCGGCCAAACAGCAGCCCCCCGCCGCCCGCGACCGGCGGTGCGCCGCCCCGCCCGCCCCGAAAACACTCCCCACCGCCGGTCCGCCGGCACCCCGGCCATCCCTCTAGGCCCCCCGTGCCAAGCTTTTTCTCCGGCGATCCCCACGCCACCGCCCCGCCAACGCCGGCGACCACCGCCCCCATCCTGAACACTAAGATAGATAGTGGGGTACCTCTCTGGCAAGCCCCCCTCCCCGTTGTGGCTGGTTCTTCCTTCACCCCGGCGAGCCCCCCCACCCCCTGAAAATCGACTGACCCAAAAGTCGATTTAGTCGACTGAAGTGTAGCTAAATCGGAGCAGCATCGCAAGCAAGAGCAAGAGCGAGAGCAGCAGCGCGAGCAAGAGCAATAGCAAGAGCAGACCAGGCAGGGGACCGAGAGCAAGAGCAGAGCAGCAGCGCGAGCGAGAGCTAAAGCAGCAGCAGCTCCTACTGATGTGGGCGTCGCCGCCGAGGGAGCGACGCCGTGGAGGAAGTGGCCGGCGACGCCGCCATGGATGGAGCCGCGCCGTGTCAGCTCGGGACCGAGCGTCGGCAGCACCGTGAGATCGAATCAAGAAGAAAATGCGGCGATTAGTGTACAACCTCTTTGGTGGCGCCGATTAGGCCGTAGCTTCATCCGAGGAAATGGTGATGATGATGCTCTTCCGGTGGTGCAGGTGAAGACGGCGGTGTGGGAATGGAGGTGGCGCGAAAGACGAGGGGAACATCGGGGCAGCTCCTTGGAGGTGGAGGACGGGGTGGCTGAACTGGCGGGACGATGAGATCGACGACGGATCCTCATCCGGTACGGTGGATGGGGACGTCGAGGTGTTGCTGTGGACGACGTCGTCGGGGAAGAGGCTCCGACTGGGTGGCGGACGGAGCAGGGTGTGGGGTTTCGTCGCCGGTTTTCGCCCCCTCGGTGTACGAATGGGTGGGCGGATGGGATGGCAGTGGGGAACCATGTCTTAGAGACGCGCTTGTCCGAAATGTGGGGTAAGTTACGAAAGTACCCCCACCGATTTGAGGCGGTTCTTTCGGTTCAGGGGTACCACGGGCATTTCGCGTGTCGGGATTTCACAGGAGGTGGGAGTTTTCGCGCGCGTTGTAATCTCGGAATAGCAAGGCGTGGGTTGAGATGGAGGGAGTTGTCGGAGCACAACGAGACAAAGATATATTTTAAATATTTCGGGCTAACAAGGCGCGGGTTGAAATTTCCGGACAAGCCTAACATGTACTGTACCAAATCAATGCGCACTACAAATGTCATTCGAAACTTTGAATTCATGTTATGTTCAATTAAAATATTTCGCTACATGTATAATGCATGCAACCTACTACTCAAATGAACGTTTTAGTGCATTCCAAACGTATATACTACCGCTTCAATATGAACTAAATTTGAATTCGTTTCTCTATTTGAATAAGATCTACAGTAATGATTGTTGTGAAGTCAAAGCATTTGAATTCGTTTCTCTATTTTAATAAGATCTACAATCATCATTATTGTCAAGTTAAACCATCGTTTGTGTATTATCTTCACAGCACACCACATGATTAGTCTCGAGTTACATATGAACTATGTGTACTATATGAACTCGAACTAGATTTTTTGAATCCACTTTATTTTGATTTCAAATCACATTACATTTCTAGCTCTAGCTAGATCTTCATAATCTAAACCATGTCTCCTATGTATAATGTGTTTATCACATTATGTATGGTGCCCCGCCTCCTACGCCTACAAGTATTTAGATGTGAGTTGCAAACACCACACATTACCAGAAATTCAAATAAAATGTGAGAATGTTCGATATATAGTATTGTTTAGATTGTTCGATATTTAGTTGTAAGCTGCAAACGCCACACATTATCACAAATTCAAATAAAATGTGAGATTGTTTGATGTATAGTATGGTTTAGATTGTTCGGCATTTAGCTGTGAGTTGCAAACGCCATGCATTATCACATTATGGTATAACATGTGCACAGCACGTGTATCACCGCTATATTCATGCATGCAATGTTTAAAACACTATGATCTCCTATTCAAATATATGAATCCGCTTTCATATCAAATTATGATCTTTGTTAGTCTCTTACACCCACACAATCCTCTAACCTTTGTAGCTACCACTAACTTTCTCTCGTGCATGCACACGCCCTCCTCGCCCTCCCCCTCCCTCGGCATTCTATCCACCGGGCACATTCATTTTTCTTTAGGTCGTTCTCCCAGAGTCTCCACAACTCCTTTCCGATACATACCGATCGATAAACCTCTCCAGCGATGCCTGCCTACAACATACACACACACCTTCAATCTCCTCCTTTATGTGTCCTTGCCTCATGTCTCTCATACGGTCAGACACACGTGTAAACTCTCGCCCCTCTTTTCATCGATCTCACAACCGCACACTCCTCCCCCTATCTAGCTAGTAGTTGGGCCTCTCGCACCACCTCCTAGCTCCATTCTCTCTGTCTATCCGTCTCGCTGGGCCTTATTTGCCTCTAACAAATGGACGTACACTGACCGATCTCTCGCTATACATATAGCTAGCTAGGTCCTTATAACTCGTTTTTACCCACACGTCAATCGATCTACCTCATTAGTTGTGTCTCTCCCTTCCTCCGACAAACAACAATTGATCTGCTGATCTAGTTAGGTTTGCTTACCAAACACATGGTTCCCCTTCATCATCCATGGATGCGTCCCGACAGATCTATCACGCACAGGCACACACAAAAACACATCCCCACTCTTATTGATAACATTGTAGTTCCACCCTTAGTTTGTCTAGTAGGCCTCTCCCACCATCTTCGAGAAGCAACTCCATCACCCATCCAGCACTCTACCCCTCTCCCTCCTTCTCCCTCCCCTCTCTCTCCTCTCTCTCTCTCTGTCCCATCATATTTCCCGTCCTTCAGTTATGTATGGATGTCGACCGATCTCCCTCAAGACATAGCTGGGTCTCTCCTTCTCAACACATATACGAGTCGTTCTACCTCTATAGTTAGGCCTCTGCCTACCCTCCCCCCACTGCCTCCCCCCCACACACACGGATACATCGAGCGCTCTAGTCATGTCTCCCTGCCACACACAAACTTGACATGTGCCCTCTAACGTTTCGGTAGGCCAGTTGCCCTATATCTTTGACTTGCACACACACACAATTTCGATGGCTCTCTTCATCGATCTCGCACCCACCCACTTGATCCTCTCTTCAACTCTATCGATAGCTATGACCGCTCCCTCTCTTCTCGTGGATTGCCCGACCCTCTATGTATGATATGGATAGGCCTCCATTTCACACACATTGCATGCAAAATTTTGTTTGAGATGTCATCGACACATATTCCCACAAATAATTCACGAAATCAACCCCCCACCCCACCCCCACCCCAAAACAAAAAACACTCACGAACGTGATTTGTATCTCTCACACACACCCACGTAGGTGGGGGACGTGCACGAAGAGAAGAGGTGCATGCACGGCGCACGTACTCCCGTCTCTTTCCCAACCACACCCGCCCGGGTACACGGTGGAGCTCATTTCTGTACGAAAAAGGCAGCCCATGTGGTAATTTGGCACGTGTACTAGTTGTCCACTTGGTGGAGGGAGGATCGTCTACCACGGGTGAACAAACAAATTGCGACCTGACGTGTTATGTTAAAAAAAGAGGCAAACCATGTGGGGCCTACCTTAGAGGCAAGGCTCTATACATTGGAGTACTTTTGATGTGTCCCGTCAACTCGCAGAACGAGGAGAAGCTTGCTTAGTACGCCGTCTCCCCCGCCCACGGGCGCGGTGGCTCGCAGGATGAGGTGAAGCTTGCTCCGCCTTACGCCCACTCCCTCGCCCATGCGCGCGGTGGCTCGCAGGACGAGGAGAAAAATTTACTACTCCCTCCGTTTACTCCTCGTCCCTACTACCTTGGTTATAGAGATTATATCATATTGCTTGGAATATATATGTCCTTTAGTAGATTTCAATATGAACTACTAGTACATACTCCATACACTGATGTATATAGACGTATTTTAGAGTGTAGGTTCACTCATTTTGCTCCGTATGTAGCACTCTCCCTCGCCCCCTCGACCCTCGCCCACGTGGTGGACTTGCAGCAATTCATTCGGTCTCATATAGCCAGAACGATATATACTGCACTACCATTATTGCTCGACTTCCCGAAGAGGCGAAGAGCCAATCGCAAGGTTAATATTTTGGAGATGCCAAGCGCAAGGTTATAGGAGAACGAGTAGTAGGTGCCGCGTCATTTATAAATAAAGTTTTTTTTTCTTCAGTGGCACGTACGCAATATGATAGGTTCATATGGAGAGAAAAGGAAACCGCTCCACTATATACATAGTCAGGACGGGCCAGCCTACACGGTTGCTTGCTGGGGTTGCTCTCTTCACACTCTCTCGCACAAAACGACTGTGGCCACATCTCTAACATCCCGGCGGATCACGTCCGCTTGGGGAAGGGGTGGATGCTTAGTGTAGATGCGGTGGCCGTCGCCGACGGCGAAAACCCACTGTCGGCACGTCCCGATCAGGGGTCCCCGCCGTTCTCTCTCACAAAGACGGTGAGGTTGCCTTCGTCCCTTGCTCACTACCGCGATGTGGGCAGTTGCCGCCTCCCGCCGCCCTCCTCAAGGTTGAGCTACGTCCCTCAGGTACAACTCCCTTTACAGTCGGCTTGCACCACTGCTCCAGCTGCCCACATCACTCCCTGTGGATATTTCTCTACTGCTTTGCCCCGCACATACCTCTACTGGCTTCTACGTACTGTATTTGTGATGAGTTTATGTCTCATCAACTAGTCCAGTAATCTTATTCTAATCACGCTTCTTCAATTTCTTTGCCACAGGGACGCTCATCTCGATTTTGGTGAAACTGCACAAAATGATCCGATGGTCAAAAGGTTGCAAACTTCATTTATTAGGAAGCTCGAACGTTGCCAGCAAATTGAAGCCTGGTCAGGGTTCACGGTTCAAGGGCTAGGGACTGCATGGATCATTTTTTTCTTTAGCTGCCTCTGTTCCAAAATAAGTGTCAACTTTAGTAGTAGTACAACTTTGTACTAAAGTTTGCACAAAGTTGAGACACTTATTTTGGAACGGAGGGAGTACATATTTGCTATGATCTGTCAATCATTGAGATGCAATAGCATGCATGTTAGTCTCCTTTTTATTTGATGAAATGTTGCAACGGGCAACCTTGGACGCAAGATACATGTAACAGAAGCTGGAAGCTTCATAGCATTGTACAAATTTATCTCGCTGATAAATTATAGTACGTACTATACTAGTACTTCCTCCGTTCCTAAATATAAGTCTTTGTAGAGATTTCACCATGAACCACATGCGGATGTATATAGATGCATTTTAAGTGTAGATTCATTCATTTTGTTCCGTATGTAGTGGAATCTCTACAAAGACTTATCTACTAGTAATAGCTAGCCCCCACTACTAGGAATTCTCTATCCTCTCCTTGAGCCACATCATCAAAATTGATGTAGCCGTTAGATGAAGTAAATCAGTCCATAATAGCCGTCTGATCTAGACGTTGAGAGGCTCCGCACTAAGCCACATGCAAGCATGCAGAAATACCGTGGCACATGCATGTGAGTGGGTTTTAAATCACATCAACATGTCTGCATGCAAGCATGCACCGGTAGCATGCATGTAAGTGAGCTTTTAAGTCCCATTAACATGTCAAAAAGAAAAATATAATCCCATTATGCAGTAGGAGTTGGCTGATCTTTTTTCCTTATGTGGGATTATCTAAATGATGATGGGAGTTTATTTAGTTTGGCTACCACATTTGTCATGCGGTTATAGAGTTTTTTTAGTTCTATGAAATCGATAATTTTGCACAGAGAGATATACCGCTGTTCCGCGGCAACGCGCGGGGACTCATCTAGTAATATTTAGGAACGGAGGGAGTACTATGTAAAGAGTTAGGTGTCGCACGGTGATAGTGTGAGGTGGGCCATGTAATCACCGAGCCTGCGTGTTTTCACTGCTCTTGCACGCCTCCGCTGTAAGAATGGAGAAAATTGTAATCTAGTAGTAGTACCTCCTTTCGCCGAAAGCGTGGGACATCCAGCAGTCCTACCACCTCAGTAATAAAGACCAATGAGCCGTTAAATCACATAGACCCAGCAGTAAGTTGGACGGACGAAGCAACCATCACTCTTGCGCCAGTGAGAGGTCGCGCCCGCTCTGCCTGGGAATGAATGCGGCACCGATTCTTTGGAGCGGCGCTGACCGTTTCGGGCGGGCAGCGCGCGCGGGCGATGGAGGGGCTTTGGGTGGGCCAGGCTGGTCAGGAGCGGGTGTGGCAGCTGTCCGCATGTCCCTACCGGACACGCCCGGAAACGAGAGGATGCACCGACTCTCGCGGCTAAAATCATACACTACACAACATCTCTCTGTAGGAGTAGGTCGATCTGTCGCTCTCTCTAACACACACATGCTGTTAAACACACACACACACACACACACACACGCGCGCACACGCACGCACCTTGGTCCCGTTGCACCTTCTAACGTGACTTATTACACCTAGACGGAGGGAGTAGTAAGTATACGAGATACGGTGACACACTGACTTAAGTCGAATACAAGTGCCCACAATTTGTGTGCATGTTATAATAAGGATTCACTTAAAATAGTACGTGAGCAAACAAAGGGATCAATTGGACAGTGTTCCCGAGCAGTAGCGAGATGTGTGAGGTAAGATACACCGCTGGCACTTTTAATTTTTCTTATTAATTTGTTTGTTTCACTCTCTGACTGGTGGGACCCAACGTACTACATGGAGAGAGGTAAGGTGACTAAGGCTGCATTATTTCTGCACCACTGTGGATAGTCTTACCACCAAAGCCACATGACACGATTATGATTGAAATCCCAATGACTCCCACACACACACAAAAAACACAGCATGCTTGTCACACGAATGCAGGAATGTATAAAAGGTTATTTCCCTCTCGTTGAACATAACGGGAGGGTTGTGTAGCTAGTTAGCCTGTTTGCTCATCAAACTTGAGGTCTCGGGTTCGATAACTACACTTGAGCATAATTTGTGCCAGGAGGATTCTTTGACTGGTCAAAATGTTTTCTAGGGTTTGCACGCTTCACACTCTCTCTCCAGTATATATATACACGCTGGAGCCTCAGTGCTTGTAGTTGCTCTCTTCACACTCTCTCGCCCTCTCCCGCTGGAGCCTCAGCGCTTGTAGTTGCTCTCTTCACACTCTCTCGCCCTCTCCAGATCTAAACAAGACTTTGTTGGCCTCTCTCTCCCCTCACTACTGCTCAAAGAGCCGGCAAGATCCGTCCGCCGAGAAGGGAAGGAGGCTTAACGCTGTCGCCGTCGGCGAGGAACTACCGGCGCAGCTGTTCACTTTCCACCCAGCGACGACGCGGGAGGACCTCTGACCCCTTCTTCTTCGCCGCCGTCCCGTCGCCCACCGAACCACGCCCCAAGAACCTTAAGGTATAATTTACTTACTCCACATGCATTGCTCTAGCTGCATGTATACCATGAATCTAGGACGTGGTTCAAAGAGGAAAGGAGTGGGGGAAAGTAGTGGGAAAAGTTGTATATAGCATGAATCTAGGACGTGGTTCAAAGAGGAAATGAAGGGGGAAAGTTGTATAGCATGAATCTAGGACGTGGTTCAAAGAGGAAAGGAATGGGGGAAAGTAGTGGGGAAAGTTGTATCGCATAAATCTAGGACGTGGTTCAAAGAGGAAAGGAAGGGGCGAAAGTACTAGTTCAAAAAGGAAAGGAAGGGACAAGGCTGTAGAGTTTGAGCAGGACTAGATTTGTTGCACTCACATAGGGAAAGGTGTCTAAAGATAACAAAATTGGGACCAACACAAATATGCTCCTTGGTTGTTTGTTCTTTGTTGCAACAGACTGTGCATGACCACAGTACATCGGTAGATGCACATGGTGCTGGTGCGTCCACTGTCCCGTGCAACTCATTAGCTGTTGTTAATCTAAGGCCCTGTTTGGTTAAAAACTCCCTAGTCCCTACCTGCTTGGTTCCAGGGACTAAACATGGACTAGAGGTTATTAAATGACATGCTAAAAGACCATGTTACCCCTAGTAATGAACTAATAGAGACAAGGTGCGATGCGTGGCAGGGGCAACTGTTGGAAAAAGTCCCAAAAAGACTCCCTCGGGGTCTTCTTTCTTTAGTCCCAAATGCCCACTTTTAGTCCCTAAAAGTCCCTCCTGTTTGGTTTAGATGGACTGACACGGATTTTTTTAGTCCCTACACCAAAATGTCCCTGTAAACAAACACCCTCTAATAATGCCGCTGGAAAATTGATGTAATGCCACCGTTAAAAGCAAATTACATGTTTAACGAATTTTATTGTTAATATAATCTCTATGTTAATATTAATCAATGCCACCGTTTGAGAAATGCTACTGTCTTGCTTTCTTTCCCATTTAGATAAGGTAGATGCTTCTTTTTGTTGGCTTCTGTGTCATCCACCGTTATTGACCACTAATTGTTTCCTTTGCACCTCTGTGTAAACAGGGTTATCTACTTCACCTCGTTGCCATTACGACCTTTTGTTGCACTGCACAAAACACTTTTGTTTTAAGAGTGTTTTGTGCAGTTCAACCAAAATGTCACACCGACAACGTTGCTTGATTGCTTGATCTTAGTGGAACTGCACAAGAGGAGATCTTACTTCCTATCCGTTAAGGCGAATTTGGTTCAGATCTTCTTCTTGTGAGTTGTTTGAATTCCGCATCATGAGAGGTCAGTACTAGCCTTCTTTCACATGATTCTGCAGTGTGCTTTCATATGTTTTGCTACTTGTATGATAATGTTGCTTGATTTTAGTGAACTGCACAAATGGAGACAAGACTTCCAATCTGTATGTGCACCGTAATATCCCATTGAGGTAAGATAAGGATATTTCACAACTGCTGGCCTGTATTTTGCCACTTTCATCAGAAAATTAAGTTTAGTACTATACTTGTGCTCCCTAATTGACATGCCAATCTTACATTGAAGGCGAAGCTTGTCTGTTATTGAACCAAGTGAAGAAGGGGAAGAACAAGCGGAAGAAAAACAAAAATCAACTCCCAGTGCTGTAATGAAGCACTGGAACTGTGATGACACAAGTAATGATATAGTTTTGCATCTTAATTTATTGCGATGCCTGGAACGAGCAATTGTTTTGCCACTAATTTGATGCCACTCTTAATGTAATATGTAATTATCTCTACTTGTGCAAACAGGGATCTTCTTTGAACATACCATATATTTTAGTGGAACTGCACAAGAAGATGTTGGAAACATTAAACTAATCGAGGAGTATATAGTAAGCATGGCCACCATCGTAGATAGCAACAGATGGTTCCGGAGAAGTGCTTCATCTGTATGCTCTACACAATAAGCCTCCTGACAAAGGTTGGTACTCGCCCACTGATTTCATCCATATGATTGAGCTTTGTCATCTCTATTTGTGTTGTGCTACTGTTTAGATACTGTCATGAAAAAGTGGTATTGTCCTTGAGAAGTGCTTCATCTGTGCTGTTTTAAATATTTCCTTTCCTTTTTTTCGAGCAAACAGGGATGCTAGCATTTAGTAGTCCTCTTGTCTTTGCACAACAGGATCATCTTCCTCTGAAGAAGAATATGGAGTATGTGAAGTGACTAGTTCCGATTATGCCAGGATGAAGAAGCCCTGTCTATCTTCTCATCAGAAGGAGCAGTTGAAGGATGGTTACATTACTCCCCACAAGACCAAACTAACTTCAACTCAGAAGGACTGACAAATCTCCATTTTTTTGCTGTGATGCGCGAGTACAATGTTGTTCTAGGATTCTTTCTGGTGAGCTCCATTTTTCTAAAAGTGTGCTCTACATGGACCATGTATGTGCCTGTTGAAACTGTCAATTCATAGTACAGTTTTCTTTATACTAATCACTTTTTTGTATTTGTGCAAACAGGGGTGCTCAGCTTGATTTCAATGGGAACTGCACAAAATGTTCATGAATACATCGAATCATTCATTTCTACCACAAGAAAGGAGGTGCCGATACGTTCAAGGCGTTGCAACATATAAGGGCGAAATCATACAAGCTACGCGTGAATTTGGTTGATTTTGGTGGAACTGCACAATAAGAACAGCTGGTTTATTTAGCATGAGGTGCCATGTCAATGTCCGAACTGATGGCAAACCCTGCCCATTCCACAATCGTAGGCATTTGATATTTTGGAATGGGACAACCTTGTCAAATTTTGCTCATTGATTTTAGCAAGACATGCGTTTGATATTTTCGAATGGGACGCCCTTTGCTGTCAGCAGCTTCGATCAATTTTTTCTTTATTCTTTAGTTGTGAAGTAAATATTGCCTCTGACATGTGAGTCGCTGAGATGCATAATCATCGATTGTTTTGAATGTTCTCTATGAATTGCCAGGCCTGTGTGTTTGATTGCAATGTACAGAAACGCTAAAAAGCTGCTCAAACTCTTTGTACTCCTTCTGTTCCTTTTTACTTCGCACATTGTGAAAGTGCATACTTTTTTGTATAAGATTGGTCAAAGTAGAGATACTTTGACTGCAAACAAAACTTGTATGCACGACTAGAAAGGACCGGAGGGAGTACATGTGAAACTGCTGCAAATGAGGTGATCACCCTGGGAATAATGCTAGTACGTATTGTTTTGCATGTTCATCCAATGCCAGTGATACAGGAATTCGAACTAATCGAAATAAGTTCATTCATACACGGTTGGATTTCATATAAACATGCCGGATTTCATTACATTTCATACATTCTTCAACTAAAAAGGGGTGCGCTGGAGGTATAATTAATTAACCGAAGCTATTCACCTGTGTTCTGCTGAGCCGAACAGAAGCTTCAGTGACTTAACTGCAGGTGCAGTTGCGTAACTAACATGTGGCCCGTTGGGCCCACGTGTCAGTCAGCCAACTGCACCAGCAGTTAAGTAGAAGCAGCGGTCTTCTCCAGCGCAGCTGTCCGACTCCACGTCGCCGCCAAGAAGCTAACCGGCCGTCAATGGTCAACCCGCCTAGCTTGCCTTCAACCGGAGGGTAGCAGCGGTGGCCTTACTTGGACCCGAGAGGCGGTGACCTACCGTGTTCTATTCTTCCTCGTTTTCTGTGTGGCGCGGCCTCGTTGGCAGCGGGGCAGGGCCTTGGCGGAGCCGGCGATGTCCTCTGTCTCGTTGCCGGCGGGCGGCGCCTCAGTGGAGCGGTGGAAATCCTCCCCCACGTTGCCGGCAGGGTGGGGCCTCGGCTGAGCCGGCGATGTCCTCTGCCTCGTTGTTGGCGGGGCGGGGCCTCGGCGGAGCCGGCGGTGTCCTCTGCCTCGTTGTTGGCGCCGCGGGGCCTCGGCGGAGCAGGGCCTCGTCGACGCTAGCGGAGCGGTGACTCGTCGGAGCTGGCATTGTCCTCTGCCTCGTCCTCGGTCTCGCCAAATAGCGCCTCGCCCGCTTCATCGCCCTCTTTGCTAGCCTCTTTGTAGGCGGCCACAGCCTCCGCCACCCGCATGCGGTACCGCCAGCGCTCGAGGCGGCCCTTGCGGGCGGAGCGGTACGAGTCGAGCAGCGCCTCCTGCTCCACCCGCTCCGCGGCGATCTGCTCCTCCGCCTGCAGGTGCTCCTGGAGGAGATGGTGGTTGTAGGCGGCGTCGGCCTGCGCCTCCCGGAACTGCTCCTCACGCATCTGCCTCACCCTGTCCATATATTGGGTACGGGCCTCGCCGATGGTCATGGTGCAATGCACCAGCGAGGATGGCGTGGAGGAGGGGGTTGGCGCCGGATCATCGACTACCATGTTCTCCATTGGGACGTCGTCGTCCTCCGGCTGCCTGCCGGCCAGCCGGTCGGCAGCAATGGCTGCCATCTCCTTGTGGTCCGTCGTCCGCCCGTCCCGAAGAGCGCTGGAGCACGAGGAAGCCATGGTGGGCAGTAGTGGTGTGGACAGGAGAAAGGGAATGGATGCGGATGACTGCGGCTATGGCCGGCGCAGCAGTTTATATAGCAATGGTGGGCGGGCGGAGGGACGAACATGTGGCGCCGGAGTAGCCACCTCGGCAACCGCGTATCATTAATGTGGGCGGCAGATGGACGGACGGACGACACTTGTGTCGTTTGAAGGCGGAGCAATCGCCTGCACCGGGAAGCGGGGCGGGCGGCGCTGACTGTTTCGGTCGGAAAGCGCGCGCGGGCGAGGAGATGACTTTACTTGGAGAGGATGACAATGGGGACCCACCAGGTCCATAGCCTCACGTATGCAAGTGCCTCCTTATTATATATATATATATATATATAAACTATAATTTATTTTGCTTCCTCCTGGTTTCCTAACATCACAGTCCCACACCATTGTCAACCTATGTAGTAGTCAATAAACGAGAGAATTGCACAAGAAGCGGCCGACAGCTGGGACCAAGCAGCTCGAGCAGTATTTGTGTTTTTGAGGTGTGAGCACTGCAGAGTTTTTCGATGTTTAGCCCAGATATTAATTTTTCTCCTCTGAACAACAACGAAAACATCGCAGCAGGTATTAACTGGGCGGGATGTGGCCCGTCTAGCCCAGGCCAGATATCCAGCCCAGATATTAATTTTTTTCAAGCTAAAAATGGCTAGCCCAGCTATACTTTTTTTAGGAATACCCAGGCAAGGTCAAGTTGTTATTCTCCGCCCCGCTGGGCTGCAAATCTTTCTTAGGAGGGATGCATTAGGCTTAACAAGAAAATGGGCTTTAAGCAATAATAAATGGGATGTAATTATAAAAACTGGGCAGTAACTATAAAAAATGCACCAAACACGTGATTACTTTATAAAATATTATTTTTGGATATTGAAAATTTTAATTTCATTAATTGTTGCGAGCGCAATGTTTAGTTGGATTTTTACGTAATATAAATTTATATTGAAATTGTATTTAATCTGACTAGAAATTTCGGGATAAAAATATTTCGGATTCCATCAAAATGTGGGAAATTTTATTGAATTCTGATTTGAACGGTTGGTTGAAATGGGTTGTACTTTTAACAAACTGTAAATGGGCTGTAGTAAATTCCATTAGAATTCAAAAATGGGCTACACATTCTTACAAATCTCAAATGGGCTATAAGTTCTCTGCCACACACTTCTGGCCTTACTAAGTTGATGTGTCCCCTAAAAAAACAGAGTTGACGCGTATGCAAGACTTTGTCAACTTATAGTCAACACACGGTTCTAGCAGCAGTGGCCGTTGGATGTCCATCCAACAGATGTCGTGCTTCTTCTTCAATCTCGGATATTCTAGCTTCACCCGCCCAAAAAATGATTCCTCCCCCTGACATCTGGGGCGCACCGTTTCGGAAGCTGACCTGTGGGCCTACTAAGTTGACGTACCAAGGGCTTTGTCAACTTAGTCAATATAAACGATTCTAGCTGCAGTGACCGTACGATGTCCATCCAACGGCCGTCGTGCTTCTCCAACCTCTGGTCTTCTTGCTCTAGCCGCCCAAAGCAGCGCCGGTCGTGCTGCCTGCTCCTGCCTCCCATGGCCGGCTGTGCTGCCACGGAGGCCTCACCGCCCCCTACTACTCCCACCGCTGGCCAGGCCATCCCTCCACTCACCCACACCCCCTGTTATTCTGCGGCGACGGCAGCACAGCCGAACCAGTGAACCCTCGTACTCCTCTCAGTGTGTGCATCCACTGCCGCGTCTTCCCCGGCTCCGCTTCATCCCCTTCTTAGGCCTCGCCGTCGTCCACCGCCCTGGTGCTCTCGGCACGGCGTGGTCAACGTGTTCAAGGAACGACTTCCATCGAACGTGGATTGTACGTGGAGAGGCTGACAACTGGGTCCACGGCAGCCGCAAGGAAGTGCCTCCTTATTACGCGCAAAATAATTATTCCTCCACCTGATAGCAGGGACCCACCGGACGGGCCACCGTATTTCGCGAAAAAATGATTCGCCCCCTGACTGCTGGGACCCACGAGCCACATCTTCGCACACAAGGAAGTGCGTCTGAAAAAACGATTCGCCCCCCTGACTGCTGGGACCCACCAGCTACATCTTCGCACGCAAGGAAGTGCGTCCGAAAAAATGATTCGCCCCCCGACTGCTGGGACCCACCAGCTACACCTTCGCACGCAAGGAAGTGCGTCCGGGCAAAAAAAAACGATTCGCCCCCTGACTGCTGGGACCCAGCAGCTACACCTTCGCACGCAAGGAAGTGCGTCCGGGCAAAAAAAACAAAACGATTCGCCCCCTGACTGCTGGGACCCACCAGCTACATCTTCGCAGGCAAGGAAGTGCCTGACAGTCGGGACCCACCTGGTCGAAGCGTACGTAGCGTTGTCATTCTGGTCGCGAACGTGTACGTACATACTGGTCGATGTAGAGGCGCGCACGTGTCGTAGTAGAGGCGCGCACGTAGCATGTACACGTACGTACAGCGGCCCGGGTGCAAGAAAGAAAATACGGCCATGTATGTGTACATACGGGCAGGGTCTCGAACGCCTACTCGCGCATACGTACGGCCAGGGCTCGTGTACATGGCTGGGTCGGAACGGAGAAACAACGTCGTCGTCGTGTTCATGGGGAGGCAACAGAATGCCTCGTGTTCATGGGGAGGCAACGGAATGCGTCATGTTCATGGGGAGGCAACGGAATGCGTCGTGTTCACCGGGAGGCAACGGAATGCGTCGTGTTCATCGGGAGGCAACGGAACACGTGGGAGCCAACTGGCTGGGTCGGAACAGAATGCGTGGTCGTGTTCATCGGGAGGGCTTGGACGGAACAGGCGATGGAAACGAGGCCTGGCGTACCGCAAAACGGAGGAAACGGACCTCCTACGTTCGGAACGGGATCCTGTTGATCGGGAGGGGTGTGGCGTACCGCAAAACGGAGGAAACGGACCTCCTACGGTCGAAACGGGGGTCCTGTTGATCGGGAGGGGTGTGGCGTACCGCAAAACGGACGAAACGGACCTCCTACGGTCGAAACGGGGTCCTGTTGATCGAGAGGGGTGTGGCGTACCGCAAAACGGACGAAACGGACCTCCTACGGTCGAAACGGGGGTCCTGTTGATCGGGAGGGGTGTGGCGTACCGCAAAACGGACGAAACGGACCTCCTACGGTCGAAACGGGGGTCCTGTTCATCGGGAGGGGTGTGGCGTACCGCAAAATGGGACTCCACGGGATACTGTTCATCTCCACCGTCGACCTCCTCCAGCCTCCACGGGCTCCTGTTCATCCAGCCTCCACCGCGCGCTACTCCACCGGCTACTGTTCAACTACCCCTCCACCGTCTACTGTTCATCTAGCCCTCCACACCACGGGGTCCTGTTCAACCACCCCTCCATGGGCACCCCTCCACCGTCTACTGTTCATCCAGCCCTCCACCACACCACGGGGTCCTGTTCATCCAGAGGCAACGCCACCACTCACTGTTCATCCAACCCCCCCCCCCCCGCAACGCTCACTGTTCATCCAATCGATCGGCTTCAGTTAGCAGCAGTAGCGAAGGAATCGCTCGATCGGGTTCAGTTAACAGCCATCGATCGATCGCTCGGGTTCAGTAACGCGTAGCCTGCAGCGCAATCGCTCGGGTTCAGTTAGAGCCCAACGCCTCGCTCGGGTTCAGTTAGAGCCAACGCCTCGCTCGGGTTCAGTTAGAGCCAACGCCTCGCACACATGCGCGTACGTGTACGAGAGAAACGCGCATCGCTCGGCCCCCGACCTCCCACCGTAACCGGGAACTCCCCGAAATTTTCCTCCCCCTCGCTTCTACCACGGTTTTTCTGTCATGGACGGCCCAAAGAATGTCATGCAGCTGCGTCTCCGGCCCGCCCAGGACGAAAAGCCCATTTTCTGTCATGATTTTTTGTCATAGAAGTAGGAGCCCACCACATCTATGATGATACCGGGTTTTGTCACAATTATCGTCATAGAAGTGTCATATGTATGACAGAATTTTTTTTTGTTCGGCCCAAAATGTCACGGATGTGTCTTTCTTTTGTCGTGTTAAGGGTTCCCATCGACCAACACACCAACTGGTCGGAGGAGGCGGCCCCTATAGAGGTGAGATCTGAAACATTGCACTGCAGTTATACACACACGTTGCGAGCGAGGGGGAAAAGAGGTTGTGATAGTTGGGGTACCAAACCGAAACATGGAAGAAACAAAATGGATGGCGACGACTCAGATCTATGGCTTGGCATTGTTAGAACTAACAAACGGAAGCCACACCGGGCCCTCGCCACGCTGTCCCCAGGGCCGCCGCCACCTCATCTGATGCCGACGAAGCCGTGGCGGATGCCCGGGCACGAGCCTCCATGTAGAGTCCCAACATGGCGTGCACGACAGGGATGGCCCCGCAAGGCGGAGAGATCCAATCTTGACGCCTCTATGGAGCATGGGTCCTCTCCAAGGGCCAGGCTTCCTCATCGCCGCCGTTTTTTTAGTGCTCGCAATCTGAGGTGGTGCGGTCATCGGCCGCAGCGAGCGGGATGAGCGGAGTGGCAATGTAGAGCACCCAACTCTGAGGTGTTCTTTTTCGGAGGGGTAAGTCAGCGTGGGGGTGAGGAGGACAGGAAAACCGATCGTAGACAAGATAATACACAATTGGATCAAACTACAATATATATTCTAGTGATTCAACACAAATCATCTCTAACATGTACGTTTAGGGCACATTAGGTGACATTGCTGATTTTCCACGTCAAATGACTCGTCCTTTTCTTTTTATTCTTCCTCTATGAATTATCTCCGTCTTTGAGATCCAAGCTCAACAAACATAAATTATAGGATCGAACTACCTAGCACATTATCAAAACTATGTTGTCAACACTTCTCACAACATGGAGTGAATAATAAAAATTGTGGATGATGGCAATTTAGTAGAAATATTACCACTAAATAAGTCACATGTTTTCATTCTGACTGGTTTTTATTATTTAAAAGGCATGTGTGACATCTGAACCTACTTACCTAAATACCCTTGCATTGCTACAGAATAACATTATGATTTTCAACCATGTTTAACGAACATCCAATTGTTCCTCATATAGATGAATATAAGAATTGTTGATAATGACCTTTTTGGGGCATACAAGGTGTTGCTCTTGCTTTATCCCACTTTAGCAGCCACTATGTACCCTTCTAGCTCCCTTTGAAAGATAGGAAACCAACTGCAGACATATAAAATAGTAAAGAAAAAGGAGAGCAAATGCTTGATTGTCGGCAAAAATGTACATCCCTTTTTAACTAATAATAGGATATTCAACAAGTTCATGTAAACAATAATTGCACTATTCACCTAATTGCATACATGACAGTTGAGCTTAAAGTATTATAACATAAAAACAGAAAAGTCGCTGACGATTGGTGAGGGAAGTCACACGGAAGATATGGTGCACAACATATCCTATGTCCTGCAAAATTATTCGGTGACCTTCTAGCATATTATCTATATCCATGCCTGGTTGCTCTGGTGTAGACCATAACCTAATATATAGGAGAAGAGGCAAATGTTAATAGACATGCTCAAACAAAAGCTAATTGCAACATATATTTCTCATTATGTTATATATTGCATACCAAGTGGTGAATATAAAGAAGATGCCAAGGATAAATAGAGGAATATTCTTTGAAGCAGCAGCTGAAACAAAAAAAATCCAGGGCAAAAACTTCTGCAGATATATTGACAACCTCATGCATGATCGTCACTTCTTCTTCGGTACAACCCCCTCGACACATTAATGGTCCAGATCGTCTTACCCCTTCACCTAAAAACTTAAAAAAGGGTAGGATGGTCATTCCCCCTCACCCTTCCCCCATCCCCGCTCCCGCGACGTACCCGCGCGGCCCGACGACGTACGTGCTCCCGCGGCTTCAGACGGCGTTTTTTACACTGGGGCGACGTACGTACGTGTACGCGCGTCGGACGGCGTCTTTTTCTACACTGGGGCGACGTACGTATGTGTACGCGCGTCGGTGGTCAAGCGGCGACGGTTGGTCAATCCGCGACGTGTGGCCCGGGGAAAACGTGTCGTGGCGCGTGGACTGCGGCCCCGCAGCCCCGTCCCGTCCGCCCCCTCGACTGCCGCCCCGCCGCATGCCGCCCCGTCGCATCCCGTGGGCATCAATGCCGTCGACCCACCCGCCCGTCGCGATTACTGCCCGTCCGCCCGCTGCCCCGCCGTCTGCCCTATAAAAAGCACCCCGTCCGCCCGTCGCCGCTCACACTAGTTCTTCCCCCGACCCGTCGTCACATCCACCTCCCAAAAGCCCGCCGGCGAGATGTCGTTCCACCGTGGCAGCAGCTCCGGCACCGGCGGCGACGACGGCCCGAGCGCGTGGCCGTCAAGCCTGAGCACGCCGGAGACAGAGGAGCTGCACCGGTTTGGGCTCCTCGTGCCGCCGGGTTGCTGTCTTCCGCACGACTGGAAGCTCGACAAGGATGGCTACTCGACGCGCGGGCCCGGCGCCACTGCGGAGGAGAAGCGGACCGGCGGCCGCTGCAACATCGCCGGTCGGCACGAGTTCTGGGATGGCAAGGACTACGCCGCCGTCATCGGCGGGTTTCGGCTGGCGGAGTCCGGCATCATGCCCGACCTCAATGGCGACCGCCGCCGCCTTCTTGTCCCGCGCCCCCGTCCAGCAGCGCGCGGCCGTCGAGCCCCTCCACCACCTGCGCCGCGCCCGCTGATCCCTCCGCCCCGCCGGAGGTGGAACTGCCGCCGGAGCAGGTCGTTCTTCGGGAGGATGGCGATCCCGACGATACGCCGGGCTACCTCGTCGCACTGCGGGCGTCGGTGGCTGCAGCGGCTGCTGCTGCGAGGGAGGCCGCCGAGCAGGCGGCAGCGATCCAGGCGGCGGCGGCGATTCCGCCGGTGGTCCCGCAGGCGGAGGCGGAGGCGGCGGAGTCCTCGGAGGAAGACGTCATCGACTGGGACCGCTTAGTCCGGAGCAGCGACAACGACGACGACGGCGGTGACGGCGCGGCGGAGGTCATCGATCTCGCGGGTAGCGACGGCGAGGAGTAGTTGTTTAAAAAAATCGTTCTAAGTATGAACTATGTATGAAATCGTTTAGGTTTGGATGAACTCGTTTAGGATTGAATGAACTATGTAAAATATCTCTATGTTCAATGTAGTTGTTTGAATGTTGTTTTAAAGTCTCTTCAAAGTTTGTTGAAAAAATTAGCAAAATATTCAACATTTATTTTGAAAAAATAGTCGGTATGTATTTGAAAAATTTCTGACCCATGCATAAAAATGTTCACAATATATTTCAAAAATTTCCAACTAATATACATAGCACAAAAAAATGTCTGCAAGTATCCAAAAATTGTAGCACAAAAAAATCATGAAAACACATAAAATATAAAACAAAACTGAAATAAAATGTCAAATGTGTATCTAAAATTTTATAAAGTGTATTACAAATGTTTAGATTGTGTTAAAATATATTCATATAATAAAGCCGGGTGGATGAAAAAAGTAAAAGTTTGAAATAAAAATATAGCAAATAAAAAACAAAAATAAAAAAAAAAAGGTGAGATATTTTAATTCATTAACAATTCTGAAATAATTTTAAATTCATTAAGATTTATGAATAAGATAATATTTTTAAATTCATTAACATTTATGAATCCGAGAATTTTAAATTCATTAACATTTTCTGAAATATTTTTAAATTCATTAACATTTATGAAATAGAGAATATTTTTAAATTCATTAACATTTATGAATACCACAATTTTTAAATTCATTAACATTTTCCGAAATATTTTTAAATTCATTAACATTTATGAGTCCGAGAATTTTAAAATTCATTAATATTTTCTGAAATATTTTTAAATCCATCAACTTTATGAATCCGAGAATTTTTAAATTCATTAAAATTTCTTGAAATCCGAGAATATTTGTTCAAATCTGTTTTTGAAATTCGGCAGCAATTTATCAAATTCGTGAACTTTTATAAATCAGCTAACATTTTGTTTGAATCGACGGACATTTTCTGAAATTTGAAAATAACATTTGGAATTTTTGAACTCTTTTTGGAACTCACAAACACTTTTTCAGTCGGTGAACATTTTTTGAAATTGAAAACATGTTTTGAAATTCATAAATTTCTTTGAGAAAAACTGGCAAATACTTATGGAAATTCATGATTTTTTCTAATTCATGAATTTTTTAATTTGAAACTCTTCTAGAATTGTTGAATTCCATGATCATTTTCGGCGGATGCGAAGGAGAGACGTGCGACCGAGGGTCCCCTCCGCCCATACCGAAATCACCGCCTTCCACACCAAGTACATGAGCGGTTTCACGGAATGCACCCAACTTTTGCCAGCGAGTGTGGGGCCCCACCCGGGCACCCCACGCCGAAAATGAACGAAATCCGACAACGAACGCACGTTGCGTCACGTCCGGGCAGTATTTTAGGGCTTTTCGGCCCGAAAAATCATAGAAATTCCATACAGCCTCGAAACGCGACAAAATTTGGCGTGCGTGCCCTGCATGGTCACTATAGCACGTGACAAAAAATGGGCCCGTTTGGCGGATGCGAAGGAGAGACGTGCGTCCGAGGGTCCCCTCCGCCCATACCGAAACCACCCCCTTCCACAGCAAGTAACTGAGCGGTTTCAAGGAATGCACCCAACTTTTGCCAACGCGTGTGGGGCCCCACCCGGGCACCCCACGCCAAAAATGAACGAAATCCGACAACGAACGCACGTTGCGTCACGTCCGGGCAGTATTTTAGGGGTTTTTGGCCCAGAAAATCGTAGACATTCCATACAGCCTCGAAACGCGACAAAATTTGGCGTGCGTGTCCTGCATGGTCACTGTGGCACGTGGAAAAAAATGGGCCCGTCTCGCAGATGCGAAGGAGAAACGTGCGTCCGAGGGTCCCCTCCGCCCATAACGAAACCACCCCCTTCCACAGCAAGTACCTGAGCGGTTTCACGGAATGCACACAACTTTTGCCAGCGTGTGTGGGGCCCCACCCGGGCACCCCACGCCAAAAATGAACGAAATCCGACAACGAACGCACGTTGCGTCACGTCCGGGCAGTATTTTAGGGGTTTTCAGCCCGGAAAATCGTAGAAATTCCATACAGCCTCGAAACGCGATAAAATTTGGCGTGTGGGGCCTGCATGGTCACTGTAGCACGTGGAAAAAATGGGCCCGTTTGGCGGATGCGAAGGAGAGACGTGCATCCGAGGGTCCCCTCCGCCCATACCGAAACCACCCCCTTCCACAGCAAGTACCTGAGCGGTTTCACGGAATGCACCCAACTTTTTCCAGCGCATGTGGGGCCCCACCCGGGAACCGCACGCCAAAAATGAACGAAATCCGACAACGAACGCACGTTGACTCACGTCCGAGCAGTATTTTAGGGGTTTTCGGCCCGGAAAATCGTAGAAATCCCATACAGCCTCGAAACGCGACAAAATTTGGCGTGCGTGCCCTGCATTGTCACTGTAGCACGTGGAAAAAATGGGTCCGTTTGGCGGATGCGAAGGAGAGACGTGCGTCCGAGGGTCCCCTCCGCCCATACCGAAACCACCCCCTTCCACAGCAAGTACCTGAGCGGTTTCACGGAAGGCACCCAACTTTTACCAGCGCGTGTGGGGCCCCACCCGGGCACCCCACGCCAAAAATGAACGAAATCCGACAACGAACGCACGTTGCGTCACGTCCGGGCAGTATTTTAGGGATTTTCGGCCCGAAAAATCGTAGAAATTCCATACAGCGTCGAAACGCGACAAAATTTGGCGTGCGGGGCCTGCATGGTCACTGTAGCACGTGAAAAAAAGGGCCCGTTTCGCGGATGCGAAGGAGAGACGTGCGTCCGAGGGTCCCCTCCGCCCATACCGAAACCACCCCCTTCCACAGCAAGTACCTGAGCGGTTTCACGGAATGCACCCAACTTTTGCCAGCGCGTGTGGGGCCCCACCCGGGCTCCCCATGCCAAAAATGAACGAAATCCGTCAACGAATGCACGTTGCGTCACGTCCGGGCAGTATTTTAGGGGTTTTCGGCCCGGAAAATCACATAAATTCCATACAGCCTCGAAACGCGACAAAATTTGGCGTGCGTGCCCTGCATGGTCACTGTAGCACGTGGAAAAAATGGGCCCATTTGGCGGATGCAAAGGAGAGACGTGCGTCCGAGGGTCCCCTCCGCCCATACCGAAACCACCCCCTTCCACAGCAACTACTTGAGCGGTTTCACGGAATGCACCCAACTTTTGCCAGCGCGTGTGGGGCCCCACCCGGGCACCCCACGCCAAAAATGAATGAATCCGACGACGAACGCACGTTGCGTCACGTCCGGGCAGTATTTTAGGGGTTTTCGGCCTGGAAAATCACAGAAATTTCATACAGCCTCGAAACGCGACAAAATTTGGCATGCGTGCCCTCCATGGTCACTGTAGCACGTGGAGAAAAATGGGCCCGTTTGGCGGATGCGAAGGAGAGACGTGCGACCGAGGGTCCCCTCCGCCCATACCGAAACCACCCCCTTCCACAGCAAGTACCTGAGCGGTTTCACGGAATGCACCCAACTTTTGCCAGTGCGTGTGGGGCCCCACCCGGGCACCCCACCCAAAAAATGAACGAAATCCGACAACGAACGCACGTTGCGTAACGTCCGGGCAGTATTTAGGGGTTTTCAGTCCGGAAAATCATAGAAATTCCATATAGCCTCGAAACGCGACAAAATTTGGCGTGCGTGCCCTGCATGGTCACTATAGCACGTGACAAAAAATGGGCCCGTTTGGCGGATGCGAAGGAGAGACGTGCGACCGAGGGTCCCCTCCGCCCATACCGAAACCACCCCCTTCCACAGCAAGTACCTGAGGGGTTTCACGGTATGCACCCAACTTTTGCCAGCGCGTATGGGGCCCCACCCGGGCACCCCACGCCAAAAATGAATCAAATCCGACAACGAACGCACGTTGCGTCACGTCCGGGCAGTATTTTAGGGGTTTTCGGCCCGGAAAATCATAGAAATTCCATACAGCCTCAAAACGCGATAACATTTGGCATGCGTGCCCTGCATGGTCACTGTAGGACGTGGAAAAAAAATGGGCCCGTTTGGCGGATGCGAAGGAGAGACGTGCATCCGAGGGTCCCCTCCGCCCATACCGAAACCACCCCCTTCCAATCAAGTACCTGAGCGGTTTCACGGAATGCACCCAACTTTTTCCAGCGCGTGTGGGGCCCCACCCAGGAACCGCATGCCAAAAATGAACGAAATCCGACAACGAACGCACGTTGACTCACGTCCGGGCAGTATTTTAGGGGTTTTCGGCCCGGAAAATCGTAGAAATCCCATACAGCCTCGAAACGCGACAAAATTTGGCGTGCGTGCCCTGCATGGTCACCGTAGCACATTGAAAAAAATGGGCCCGTTTGGCGGATTTGAAGGTGAGACGTGCGTCCGAGGGTGCCCTCCGCCCATACCGGAACCACCCCCTTCCACAGCAAGTACCTGAGCGGTTTCACGGAAGGCGCCCAACTTTTACCGGTGCGTGTGGGGCCCCACCCGGAAACCCCACGCTAAAAATGAACGAAATCCGACAACGAACGCACGTTGCGTCACGTCCGGGCAGTATTTTAAGGGTTTTCGGCCCAAAAAATCGTAGAAATTCCATACAGCCTCGAAACGCGACAAAATTTGGCGTGCGGGGCCTGCATGGTCACTGTAGCACGTGAAAAAATGGGCCCGTTTGGCGGATACGAAGGAGAGACGTGCGTCCGAGGGTCCCCTCCGCCCATACCGAAACCACCCCCTTCCACAGCAAGTACCTAAGCGGTTTCACGGAATGCACCCAACTTTTGCCGGCGCGTGTGGGGCCCCACCCGGGCTCCCCATGCCAAAAATGAACGAAATCCGTCAACGAATGCACGTTGCGTCACGTCAGGGCAGTATTTTAGGGGTTTTCGGCCCGGAAAATCACAGAAATTCCATACAGCCTCTAAACGCGACAAAATTTGGCGTGCGTGCCCTGCATTGTCACTGTAGCACGTGGAAAAAATGGGTCCGTTTGGCGGATGCGAAGGAGAGACGTGCGTCCGAGGGTCCCCTCCGCCCATACCGAAACCACCCCCTTCCACAGCAAGTACTTGAGCGGTTTCACGGAATGCATCCAACTTTTGCCAGCGCGTGTGTGGCCCCACCCGGGCACCCCACGCCAAAAATGAATGAAATCCGACAACGAACGCACGTTGCGTCACGTCCGGGCAGTATTTTAGGGGATTTCGGCCTGGAAAAGCATAGAAATTTCATACAGCCTCGAAACGCGACAAAATTTGGCGTGCGTGCCCTGCATGGTCACTGTAGCACGTGGAAAAAATGGGCCCGTTTGGCGGATGCGAAGGAGAGACGTGCGGCCGAGGGTCCCCTCCGCCCATACCGAAACCACCACCTTCCACAGCAAGTACCTGAGCGGTTTCACGGAATGCACCCAACTTTTGCCAGTGCGTGTGGGGCCCCACCCGGGCACCCGACGCCAACAATGAACGAAATCCGACAACGAACGCACGTTGCGTCACGTCCGGGCAGTATTTTAGGGGTTTTCGGCCCGGAAAATCACAGAAATTCCATACAGCCTCGAAATGCGACAAAATTTGGCGTGCATGCCCTGCATGGTCACTGTAGCACGTGGAAAAAATGGGCCCATTTGGCGGATGCAAAGGAGAGACGTGCGTCCGAGGGTCCCCTCCGCCCATACCGAAACCACCCCCTTCCACAGCAAGTACTTGAGCGGTTTCACGGAATGCACCCAACTTTTGCCAGCGCGTGTGGGGCCCCACCCGGGCACCCCACGCCAAAAATGAATCAAATCTGACAACGAACGCACGTTGCGTCACGTCCGGGCAGTATTTTAGGGGTTTTCGGCGTGGAAAATCACAGAAATTTCATACAGCCTCGAAACGCGACAAAATTTGGCGTGCGTGCCCTGCATGGTCACTGTAGCACGTGGAAAAAAATGGGCCCGTTTTGCGGATGCGAAGGAGAGACGTGCGACCGAGGGTCCCCTCCGCCCATACCAAAACCACCCCCTTCCACAGCAAGTACCTGAGCGGTTTCACGGAATGCACCCAACTTTTGCCAGTGCGTGTGGGGCCCCACCCGGGCACCCCACGCCAAAAATGAACGAAATCCGACAACGAACGCACGTTGCGTAACGGCCGGGCAGTATTTAGGGGTTTTCGGTCCGGAAAATCATAGAAATTCCATACAGCCTCGAAACGCGACAAAATTTGGCGTGCGTGCCCTGCATGGTCACTGTAGCACGTGGAAGAAAATGGGCCCGTTTGGCGGATGCGAAGGAGAGACGTGCGACCGAGGGTCCCCTCCGCCCATACCGAAACCACCCCCTTCTACAGCAAGTACCTGAGGGGTTTCACGGTATGCACCCAACTTTTTCCAGCGCGTGTGGGGCCCCACCCGGGCACCCCACGCCAAAAATGAATGAAATCCGACAACGAACGCAAGTTGCGTCACGTCCGGGCAGTATTTTAGGGGTTTTCGGCCCGGAAAATCATAGAAATTCCATACATCCTCGAAACGCGATAAAATTTGGCGTGCGTGCTCTGCATGGTCACTGTAGGACGTGGAAAAAAATGGCCCCGTTTGGCGGATGCGAAGGAGAGACGTGCATCCGAGGGTCCCCTCCGCCCATACCGAAACCACCCCCTTCCATAGCAAGTACCTGAGCGGTTTCACGGAATGCACCCAACTTTTTCCAGCGCGTGTGGGGCCCCACCCAGGAACCGCACGCCAAAAATGAACGAAATCCGACAACGAACGCACGTTGACTAACGTCCGAGCAGTATTTTAGGGGTTTTCGGCCCGGAAAATCGTAGAAATCCCATACAGCCTCGAAACGCGACAAAATTTGGCGTGCGTGCCCTGCATGGTCACCGTAGCACGTTGAAAAAAATGGGCCCGTTTGGCGGATGCGAAGGTGAGACGTGCGTCCGAGGGTGCCCTCCGCCCATACCGGAACCACCCCCTTCCACAGCAAGTACCTGAGCGGTTTCACGGAAGGCACCCAACTTTTACCGGCGCGTGTGGGGCCCCACCCGGGCACCCCACCCAAAAAATGAACGAAATCCGACAACGAACGCACGTTGCGTAACGTCCGGGCAGTATTTAGGGGTTTTCAGTCCGGAAAATCATAGAAATTCCATACAGCCTCGAAACGCGACAAAATTTGGCGTGCGTGCCCTGCATGGTCACTATAGCACGTGACAAAAAATGGGCCCGTTTGGCGGATGCGAAGGAGAGACGTGCGACCGAGGGTCCCCTCCGCCCATACCGAAACCACCCCCTTCCACAGCAAGTACCTGAGGGGTTTCACGGTATGCACCCAACTTTTGCCAGCGCGTATGGGGCCCCACCCGGGCACCCCACGCCAAAAATGAATCAAATCCGACAACGAACGCACGTTGCGTCACGTCCGGGCAGTATTTTAGGGGTTTTCGGCCCGGAAAATCATAGAAATTCCATACAGCCTCAAAACGCGATAACATTTGGCATGCGTGCCCTGCATGGTCACTGTAGGACGTGGAAAAAAAATGGGCCCGTTTGGCGGATGCGAAGGAGAGACGTGCATCCGAGGGTCCCCTCCGCCCATACCGAAACCACCCCCTTCCAATCAAGTACCTGAGCGGTTTCACGGAATGCACCCAACTTTTTCCAGCGCGTGTGGGGCCCCACCCAGGAACCGCATGCCAAAAATGAACGAAATCCGACAACGAACGCACGTTGACTCACGTCCGGGCAGTATTTTAGGGGTTTTCGGCCCGGAAAATCGTAGAAATCCCATACAGCCTCGAAACGCGACAAAATTTGGCGTGCGTGCCCTGCATGGTCACCGTAGCACATTGAAAAAAATGGGCCTGTTTGGCGGATTTGAAGGTGAGACGTGCGTCCGAGGGTGCCCTCCGCCCATACCGGAACCACCCCCTTCCACAGCAAGTACCTGAGCGGTTTCACGGAAGGCGCCCAACTTTTACCGGTGCGTGTGGGGCCCCACCCGGAAACCCCACGCTAAAAATGAACGAAATCCGACAACGAACGCACGTTGCGTCACGTCCGGGCAGTATTTTAAGGGTTTTCGGCCCAAAAAATCGTAGAAATTCCATACAGCCTCGAAACGCGACAAAATTTGGCGTGCGGGGCCTGCATGGTCACTGTAGCACGTGAAAAAATGGGCCCGTTTGGCGGATACGAAGGAGAGACGTGCGTCCGAGGGTCCCCTCCGCCCATACCGAAACCACCCCCTTCCACAGCAAGTACCTAAGCGGTTTCACGGAATGCACCCAACTTTTGCCGGCGCGTGTGGGGCCCCACCCGGGCTCCCCATGCCAAAAATGAACGAAATCCGTCAACGAATGCACGTTGCGTCACGTCAGGGCAGTATTTTAGGGGTTTTCGGCCCGGAAAATCACAGAAATTCCATACAGCCTCTAAACGCGACAAAATTTGGCGTGCGTGCCCTGCATTGTCACTGTAGCACGTGGAAAAAATGGGTCCGTTTGGCGGATGCGAAGGAGAGACGTGCGTCCGAGGGTCCCCTCCGCCCATACCGAAACCACCCCCTTCCACAGCAAGTACTTGAGCGGTTTCACGGAATGCATCCAACTTTTGCCAGCGCGTGTGTGGCCCCACCCGGGCACCCCACGCCAAAAATGAATGAAATCCGACAACGAACGCACGTTGCGTCACGTCCGGGCAGTATTTTAGGGGATTTCGGCCTGGAAAAGCATAGAAATTTCATACAGCCTCGAAACGCGACAAAATTTGGCGTGCGTGCCCTGCATGGTCACTGTAGCACGTGGAAGAAAATGGGCCCGTTTGGCGGATGCGAAGGAGAGACGTGCGACCGAGGGTCCCCTCCGCCCATACCGAAACCACCCCCTTCTACAGCAAGTACCTGAGGGGTTTCACGGTATGCACCCAACTTTTGCCAGCGCGTGTGGGGCCCCACCCGGGCACCCCACGCCAAAAATGAATGAAATCCGACAACGAACGCAAGTTGCGTCACGTCCGGGCAGTATTTTAGGGGTTTTCGGCCCGGAAAATCATAGAAATTCCATACATCCTCGAAACGCGATAAAATTTGGCGTGCGTGCTCTGCATGGTCACTGTAGGACGTGGAAAAAAATGGCCCCGTTTGGCGGATGCGAAGGAGAGACGTGCATCCGAGGGTCCCCTCCGCCCATACCGAAACCACCCCCTTCCATAGCAAGTACCTGAGCGGTTTCACGGAATGCACCCAACTTTTTCCAGCGCGTGTGGGGCCCCACCCAGGAACCGCACGCCAAAAATGAACGAAATCCGACAACGAACGCACGTTGACTAACGTCCGGGCAGTATTTTAGGGGTTTTTGGCCCGGAAAATCGTAGAAATCCCATACAGCCTCGAAACGCGACAAAATTTGGCGTGCGTGCCCTGCATGGTCACCGTAGCACGTTGAAAAAAATGGGCCCGTTTGGCGGATGCGAAGGTGAGACGTGCGTCCGAGGGTGCCCTCCGCCCATACCGGAACCACCCCCTTCCACAGCAAGTACCTGAGCGGTTTCACGGAAGGCACCCAACTTTTACCGGCGCGTGTGGGGCCCCACCCGGGCACCCCACGCCAAAAATGAATGAAATCCGACAACGAACGCACGTTGCGTCACGTCCGGGCAGTATTTTAGGGGTTTTCGGCACGAAAAATCGTAGAAATTCCATACAGCCTCGAAACGCGACAAAATTTGGCGTGCAGGTCCTGCATGGTCACTGTAGCACGTGAAAAAATGGGCCCGTTTGGCGGATACGAAGGAGAGACGTGCGTCCGAGGGTCCCCTCCGCCCATACCGAAACCAGCCCCTTCCACAGCAAGTACCTAAGCGGTTTCACGGAATGCACCCAACTTTTGCCAGCGCGTGTGGGGCCCCACCCGGGCTCCCCATGCCAAAAATGAACGAAATCCGTCAACGAATGCACGTTGCGTCACGTCAGGGCAGTATTTTAGGGGTTTTCGGCCCGGAAAATAACAGAAATTCCATACAGCCTCTAAACGCGACAAAATTTGGCGTGCGTGCCCTGCATGGTCACTGTAGCACGTGGAAAAAATGGGCCCATTTGGCGGATGCGAAGGAGAGACGTGCGTCCGAGCGTCCCCTCCGCCCATACCGAAACCACCCCCTTCCACAGCAAGTACTTGAGCGGTTTCACGGAATGCACCCAACTTTTGCCAGCGCGTGTGGGGCCCCACCCGGGCACCCCACGCCAAAAATGAATGAAATCCGACAACGAACGCACGTTGCGTCACGTCCGGGCAGTATTTTAGGGGATTTCGGCCTGGAAAAGCATAGAAATTTCATACAGCCTCGAAACGCGACAAAATTTGGCGTGCGTGCCCTGCATGGTCACTGTAGCACGTGGAAAAAATGGGCGCGTTTGGCGGATGCGAAGGAGAGACGTGCGGCCGAGGGTCCCCTCCGCCCATACCGAAACCACCCCCTTCCACAGCAAGTACCTGAGCGGTTTCACGGAATGCACCCAACTTTTGCCAGTGCGTGTGGGGCCCCACCCGGGCACCCGACGCCAACAATGAACGAAATCCGACAACGAACGCACGTTGCGTCACGTCCGGGCAGTATTTTAGGGTTTTTCGGTCCGGAAAATCGTAGAAATTCCATACAGCCTCAAAACGCGACAAAATTTGGCGTGCGTGCCCTGTATGGTCACTGTAGCACGTGGAAGAAAATGGGCCCGTTTGGCGGATGCGAAGGAGAGACGTGCGACCGAGGGCCCCTCCGCCCATACCGAAACCACCCCCTTCCACAGCAAGTACCTGAGGGGTTTCACGGTATGCACCCAACTTTTGCCAGCGCGTGTGGGGCCCCACCCAGGAACCGCATGCCAAAAATGAACGAAATCCGACAACGAACGCACGTTGACTCACGTCCGGGCAGTATTTTAGGGGTTTTCGGCCCGGAAAATCGTAGAAATCCCATACAGCCTCGAAACGCGACAAAATTTGGCGTGCGTGCCCTGCATGGTCATCGTAGCACGTTGAAAAAAATGGGCCCGTTTGGCGGATGTGAAGGTGAGACGTGCGTCCGAGGGTCCCCTCCGCCCATACCGGAACCACCCCCTTCCACAGCAAGTACCTGAGCGGTTTCATGGAAGGCACCCAACTTTTACCGGCGCGTGTGGGGCCCCACCCGGGCACCGCACGCCAAAAATGAATGAAATCCGACAACGAACGCACGTTGCGTCACGTCCGGGCAGTATTTTAGGGGTTTTCGGCGCGGAAAATCGTAGAAATTCCATACAGTCTCGAAACGCGACAAAATTTGGCGTGCGTGCCCTGCATGGTCACTGTAGGACGTGAAAAAAATGGGCCCATTTGACGGATGCGAAGGAGAGATGCACTGACTCTATTGAACCTACATCGCCTCCAAATAGAGTTAATTACAGACAGATGCTTATTAAAAATGAATTAAAAAATCTCGACCAGTGTAGGACTAAAGCACGACCGACGGTTATATCACGCCGCGTCTATTGATTGCAAACTGATCACCTTGGGCCCGACGTCGTAAATATGTCCACGAGCCTTCGCTATATGAGGGAATATTCCCGACAATCTCGGACGTCGGTGCCCAATCACATCATGCATGCACTTTCGACTTCGTACGTGTCGACGACGCGCCCGATCTGATCCCGCCCGCCGTCAGCTCCACTGGTCGCCGCCAGCGCCCGTCGTCACCCCACATAGGTCGCCGTCAACGCCCGCCGTCACCCGCAGTGGTCGTTGTCAGCGCCCGCCGTCGCCCGCACTGGTCGCCGTCACCGCCCGTCGTCACGCACACTGGTCGTCGTCAGCGCCCGCCGTCAGCCCACGCCGTCACCCGCACTGCTCGCCGTCAGCGCCCGCCGCCGCCCACACTGGTCACCGTCGGATAGGTATTTCTTTGAATATGTTTCATTTTAATATAACATCTCAGCTGCATGCAACATCACATAGATATTATTATATGCAGTATGGACATCGATGGCGTGATTGCATGTTCCGTAGAAAAGTGGGTTAGTCTTGTTAATAAGTTAACAGAAAGTCAGCGATTCACATTTTATGAAACGGAGATGGAGGGCATGTTACGAATACCTTCGGTGAAGGTGCGTGATAATTTGCTTGCGCTTATGATTCAAGGTTTCAATCTAAGTACTAAAAAATTCATGGTCCAAGAGGCAGCCGGAAAGAAAGGGTTGATTTCACTGAGGCCTGATGATGTGTTCGCTATATTTGGTTTGAAGAATGAAGGAGTGGATGTTTCTAGTTTTTTGAGTATGGACCAAGGGAAAGCAGTAAAGAAAATTCCAGTTAGTTTTGTTAACAAAAAGACTGGTAAAATCTTGATTGATGATCTCATTCAGAAGATTGTGAGAAATAAAAACGCAGACGATGAATTTGTTCGGATGGCGTTTCTCGTCCTGTTAGGAACTATAATTGCACCAGTGTCTGATGAGTACATACCAAAGAATTATTATGCGCTAGTGCAAGATGTCAGGTCGATAAAAAAGTTTAACTGGAACGCATTCACTTTGCGGTTTTGTTTGTCGGAGATTGGTATGGTCTTGCAGCCCGGCCGTGTTAGGGAATGGCCACGTGGCAACTTAGCACTTCTGCAGGTATGATATATTTCTTAAGTTGAACATTTGTATTATGTAATAATAGTGTAACACGTGATAAGTGATTGTTTTTTTGTTTTGCAGTATCTATATTGGGAGAAGGTGCAGCCAATCACCGGTCCGCAGTATGATCCGTTAGCGCTGTTGAGCCCCTTGATGAGGAACTGGACAGAAGAGGCAGCAGAGAAAAGGGACAAGTACGACTTCCAATATGGCCGTGGTGTTGGGATGGTAATACATGCAATTTATTTTTTTCATTTAAAGTCTGCAATTAATTATTAATTAAATGTGAATGTATGATTCTTTATGTTGTAGATCGATGACACCATTACTGAAGAGTACCGACTAAACAAAATTAGAGTGGAACAAGCTGAAAAAAACAAGAAATCCAGTACGAAAAAGTCTAATTACAGGAAGGAGAAAAGGTGTGAGTACATCTGAGGCTTCCGCTAGCCAGAACCCTATTATGGATCGGATTATGACTGAGCTGAAGCACATTCATAAGGACATGCTTCGTTTGCCAGAGCTATGCGCACATGTACAAGTTTCGTTTTTTGCCGTTCAATTTGTTTTTTGATGTGTCACCTTACTAACTAGAACTTATTTGTAATCATAGAGGGTGATAGAGAAATTGAACAAAAGCGGTGTCTTCTATAAAGCCGGTGATAGTGAAAAATAAGAAGAGAATGAGTATGGTGATAATAGTGAATCTAGAAACTATGGTGGAGACCCTCGTAAAGAATTTGTATAACGTGATATGGACAATTTGAAAACACCAGCAAAAAAGAATGTGCAAGAGGATGATGAAGATGATCTTAATGATTCTGAAGCAAAGAGACCTTACTATTGCACACCTAACTATTTGGATAGTTTCAAGGGTGATAAAGATGATCCTATCGAAGTTCCTGAGGTATCAGATGAGAAATCCGTTACATCTTTAGGAACAGATGAAATCGCATCACGTGGATCAGTTGGTTCTATTGGACAAGATGAGGTACCGGAGGAGGTTGTTGGGAAACGGAAGCGCAAGGTATCAAACCTTGTGAAGTCTCCTTATGTGCGTACTATACCGACTAAGCGTGCAAAACATTCTGCAAAAGCAAGTGAGTTTTATAAATTTTCAGGCTGTTCTAATTGACTTTGCACTGAACTTACTACTTATCATTGATTTAGTAACATATTAGAGTTATGTGCTGCAGAACTATTCGAGAAAGAAGTCTTTCAAAATTCTAGTGATGAATACGATGTGGTGAAAGCGTCTGTTAAGTTTGTCCGTGCTTATGAGCGTTCAGAAAAACATAGAAAGAAGGAAATATTCAATGATGGCATGCGCAAAGGTCTTAATGCAGAGAGGGCTTGTAAGATTCTTAACCATCAATGGATAACCGGTGATGTAAGTTATTGTTGTGTTTTATATTACCGTTCACTGCAAATTGGAATTGTTATACATCTTGTTATCAATGCTTATTCGTCGTATCTGTTGGGAGTTGTTGGTGACGATCGTCATATGATGCTGACCTGGCTGGTCAATTGGTTACTAGAATTTAGACCAGACACCGAGCCAGGAAAAAATGAGAACGGAGTTATGGCGAAGAAGAATGGACCCGTGAATAGATGCACATATGAGTATTTTAAAAAAGATAAGGTAAGTTCGACTGGCTTAATGTATGCATTTACGGGTTTTAAATAATAAAACAATATGTGTTGATTACATCGTATATTTGTTGTGATGCAGACTTATATTCCTCTTAATAAGGGAAATACCCACTGGGTTTCGGTCGTCATGCATCGCCCGAAGGAAGAGTTTCAGGTTCTTGATTCTTTGATGGGACGCGAACTTGACAGTGAAGTTAAAGACAAAGTTGAGGAGCTGGTACGGTTTAAATTTACATGGGCATATCAAAACTATCAGTTCGTAATTTAACTATCTTAAATCCTTTGCGTGCTATCAATCATATGAACAGAGAAAATAACTTGGATATGACATACGTGATGCGAATGCGAGCGGTGCTGTGAATTATCCGGATGTGTCTACCTATTAAAACGTATACTATGCCACAACAGGAAGATGGGTGCGTATATACTTTCACATTATTTTAATATCTTATCTGGAATGCGAACTTATGAATCGTTGTTTGTATGGACGATCAATTCGTGTGGAATATTTGTCCTTCAATGCTTTCAATACTGGGACGGTGACAAATGGACAAGCCGTTTTTCATAGGTATGGTTTTATTTCAAATGCTTATATTTAATTGAATTCATTATGTGATACAATTCGCATTGGACTAACATGAAGTTGTAACAGGGGTCAATTGATAAATCGAGGGACATAATGATTGCGCAGCTTATTTTTTCAGAGAGAAATACGCTCAACGATGTGAAAGACAAAGTTACCCGGCTTGCAAAGAAGAAATAAATGCGGCAAAATTTATGTAACAGAAAATTTTGTATGCTCAAATGATGTTTTCATTTATTTTGACTCTGATATTTTGTGATGAAGAAGACACTACTTGTTTGAATATTTAAGTTGAGAATGACATTTGGATTATTATTTTGTCTTCATGCCGTCGTCTATAATTTTCAATTACTCATATTCATACTTCTGCCGTCGTCTACTTGTTTGAATAAAACAGATGTTAAAAAATGCTTCTGCCATCGTCTTCTTGTGTGACTTAAACAGTCCATGTTTATATAATGTTAAAAAAATGCCCGCCCGGTGAATACCTTTGCACGTCGCCAAACAGGCCAACAGGGCAGCCAAGACGGCCCAGTGACTGTCGAGTTAGTAGAGAAGTTCAACAGCAATGCCGACGTTCCGTATATAAGCCGGTCAACGCGCCGTTCGGCAGGCGAGGTGGGACATAACGTTCCATCGCCGCCGCCGTGTCAGGAGCGACGCGCGTAACCACGTGGGCCGGCCCAATAACACTTTACAGCCGGACAGACGACGACCCAAGTACCCCGCGGGGCGACGGGAACCTGAGCGCATTTGTTTAGTCCCACCTCGCCCGACGGAGCGCGCGACGACCTGCTTAAATACCCGGCGCCACAGAGGTAGTCGAACTCCTCTGATTTACTCGCAACAGGAAGAATTGCTCAGATACCCATGAGCGTATATAACTTGGGTCGTGTTATAAATGCTCTGGCTAAACCTATTGATGGGAGAGGCGAGTTTCCTAAGATTCACCCACCGCGGATACACTAAGCGTTCTTCCGCTACCGCCGTCCGTCGCTGCCCTGTGGGACAGTGTCGTCGGTCCGGTCTGTGTAATGTCAGACTGGCCGGCACACTTGTCAGGCTGTTTTTTTTAATAATATAAAAACGACGGTGTTATAAGCGACGTCGACAGTGTAGAAAAACAACATTAAACAGCGACGACACTACAGTGCATAATGAACACATCAAAATAAACAGAGTAAAAATACTTCTTGCATAACATAGTCTGTCATCAACAAATACTTATGTGGGTATCTTAGCAAATAGTCTGACATCAACAAAGTAAAATAAGTCTCATATACCATAATCTAACAATTAAAAATGATCTCATAGATAGAAGCAATCCATCAAGAAACTGTCTTCAATCAAACGGCGAAGCAATCTTCCATACTCCCGAATTCAAGCAAAGTTCCTACATACCAAAACAGTAAGATATGTGTTAATTCACAATAAACAAATAAATTTGGTTTGAACAATAAGATTTACATGAACATACAAAAATCGTACTTAGGATTTTGAGGGCACGTGGACTTATAATGACCTGTAAGACCGCACTGGCCACATTGACGTTTGCTTTTCTCATCAAAAGCTTTAGGTTGCCCATTTTTAGTGACATCAAGACCATCCTTACGGCGGCCTTTAACATTCTGTTTTGGTGTGCCTTTGGTGTTAATTGCAGGATCACGAACCAGAACATGATCTTGATTAGGCTCAAATGCATCGTCGTTCACAAACTTTTTCTCCGCACCAGGCTCATCCTCCTCAGTGTAATCATTATCTATTATGTCCCTCAGAGCCGCCTTCAACTTGTCAAATAAAAATGGTTTATAGCATGCTTTATGAGTTGCTTCGGCTGATAAGATAGTCAACTCGCTGTACCTAGCTCTCTCCCCTGCACCTGCCCATCCCCACGCAAACAGGTCGCTAGTGCGCTTCACGGGAAGTCCACCCCTTGCAATTTTGCTCAACCTCCGCAGTACTAAACACTTAGGTATCTCACGTAAGCGTAGCTGAATCAAAACGTGAAGAATATGTTTGCAAGGAAGTCCTTTGCGATCCATACTTCTACAACTGCACTTCACGGTTTCTTCGGAGTTACCTGGGGTGTAGTCCACAGTGAATCTGATATCCCTATTTTCCTTCCATGTCAGTATGAACCTGCGAGTGTCTGCTCCTCTCAGTCTCTCAAGGACCTCAAGCTCCCGTGCCTTCTTCATATCTTCCTGTAAGATATAAAAGTTTGCCGCAGTGAACTCACGTGCAGCTAATTTCTCAATATCTTTACACTCGTCCAATACTGGTACTGGGTATGTCTGTGAGTTTGCGTAATCATCATGCGCCTCGTTCTCACGGAGACGAACTATGCAGTTCTCATAGTGCACAATCATATCAACAATAGTCATACCGGAGTCTAGATGCAAGTGAAGGCATGAATTCAGACTCTCACTTCGCTGGTTACTTCGCATGCCTAGGAAAAACCCAGCAGACAGATATGATGCAGCCCAAAGCCTTTTCTTCTTGTAGATCCTACGTAACCATGTCATTGTTTTCTCCGACTGCCATTTGGCGGTAAACGCTACCCATCTCTCCTCAAATACTTTTTTTGAAGTGGCATAATAAAGTAGAGACCTGAACTCCTTTAGAGACTTATGATGAAGGTGTTTCTGCATGTTCTTCTCAATATGCCACGAGCAAAGACGATGCCAAACATTCGAAAGTACCTTTCTGATGGCTTTAATCATAGCTGCATCTCCATCAATAATTACTAACCTGGGCCTCTTCTGACGGTGAGCCCTCAAAAATGTCTGAAGCACCCAGACATATGTAGCTGCCGTCTCGTCAGACACAAGAGCACAACCGAATACCGTGGTGCAATGGTGGTTGTTCAGACCGACAAAAGGTATAAACGGCATGCCAGATCTATTCATCCTGTATGTGCTGTCGAAGACGGTCACATCACCGTAGTTAATATAGTCTCGACGTGATTGAGAATCACACCAGAATAGGTTTTTCTGCCTTCCTTCATCATCGACGGTGTGCTCAAAGAAGAAATCTGGATCCCTCTCTCTTCTGGTTATCATGATCCCAGTGGCAGTGTCTGCGTCACCTTGTGCAAGCAACTTCATTTTTTCTCTATAACACATGTTATAAAGCTTCTTCCTCCCAAAACCAGCCTTTGCATATGACCCGTACCTACTGACGAGATTATCATAAATCATATGTTTCCTGATTCCAGCACCTGCCATAGTTAAGATCTCAGCTTTCTGAAATTCTTTTATCTGATTATGAGACCGAAGAAACGTGACTTCATCCGGTCTAGCTAGAACGTGACTGTGATCATCACTGAAACTGCTGACATACCAAATGTCACGCTCTTTATGAATCTTCAAAGTTATATGCGCATCGCAGAAGCAACGAGTCTTCGCTCTGAGCCTGTTGGTCCTCCCTTCCATTGTACAAAGTTTTGCCTGCCGTTTCCCAGCTTTCGCACACAGATACTTCCTCAAGCGCATAGTTCCCTCAGGACCTTTCGAAAATTTCAGCGAGTCCTTTCTTACGCTGAAACCACGCTCCTTAGCATACTGGTTATAGAAAATGTAAGCCTCTCCTAGTGACCTGAACGTCTTCCTCATGACCTTCCAATGCCTGTCTAATGAATCTTGCTAATATTCATCAAATCTGATGTCAAAATTGAACAAATCATCAACAACATGCTCATCCTTCCCGCTAAGACCATCTACATCTCCCTGTAAATTAAGGCATGAAACCATGTATGTCAGTCAGTTATTATTTTAATATGCAATGTATGTGAGTTTTAAAACTTACTTTGCTGGAGCTGTCATCATGAGATGCATCAACGTGCGATTTGTCACTTTCATCATCCACAATATTCCTCACAAAGTCCCCATCCTCGTCCATCTGCGCACATTTAAAAAAAATACATGTAAGCGCTCATACGGTTTGAATGTCATTTCTTCTCCTATTTTTTTAAAACATACCCGGAGTGCACTTTCAGCAAATGAATCATCTATATCCATATCATCATCATTATCGCCATGTCACTGCATGATGCAAAAAAAACATGTAATTGTCTAGGCGGTTTATCGTATTTATTGTTTTTATCAATATTGATCAAACTTACATTGCCACTATAAGATTCATCCAAACTCATGTAGTTCTCCTCAGCAGGTTCATCCATATTCAGTGACGAGGTTCCGTTGTCGTCGCCGTAATCATCGCCATCATAATCGCCCTCCTCCTCTATCTATACATGTTTAAGAAAATTCAAAGATCAATCGAACACTGTGTAACATCATCCCTAAAATAAGTAGTTCATCAAGCACAACAACGTCTCAAACCAACCTCTTGCACGGCGGCGAGGATGTCAGCTGGATCCATTTTGTTCGATAACCAACGCGCTGACGGCGTGACGTTGCTGGCCGGCCAAGGCAGGTGTCGATGGCGTCAGGATGGTGGCCGAGATCATGGGTGGGCGGCCATCTGGGCGACGACAAAGGAACGCAGCGCAACAGCAACGGCGCCGGGGCACGCGCGGCGGCCTGTTTGGGCGGCGACTATGTGGAGACGCGCGGCGACTATGTGGAGACGGGCGGCTACATGGAGAAGGGTGGCGACGTGGAGACGGCGTGGATGCGTTTAGGGTTTAGGGTTACGACGGCGGGCGTCGGCGGCTCCCGTGACGTTTTTTTCCATAACTATCGACGCCAATGTGGAGACGTGCGGGCGTACAGCGGCGACATACGGCGACGGGTGCGGCATACGCGGGCGGGCGTACGGCGACGAGCGCGACGTACGGCCACGGGTGCGGCATACGCGGGCGGGCGGACGACATCGCGCGCATACGTACGGCGTCGGGTGGATATTCCTATACGTAATGTGAAATGACCATCCTGTCCATTATACGTTTTAGGGGGGGGGGTGTTGTACCAAAGCACTCCTCTGTTATATATTGCATACCAAGTGGTGAATATAAAGAAGATGCCAAGGATAAATAGAGGCATATTCTTTGCAGCAGCAGCTGAAACAAAAAAAATCTCCAGGGCAAAAACTTCTGCAGATATATTGACAAACTCATGCATGATAGCAGTTGTGCAAAATTTAAAGATACAAATGCACAATGGAGTCCGCTCGTACTGTGACAACAACCATTTTTTGTTATCCCCTTCCTCAAGTGATAAAAAAATCTCTGAAGTGCAAGGGAAATGCATATGTGTGCTAGCTGAACCTCCACTACTAAATATATACCGATCTGCCAGAACAAAGCAATTGTTTTCTCTTGAGGAATATTGAATTCCCAATGAATATCTATCCTGCAGATAAGCTACATGTATATCGGTGGATTATGAAGCTTGTAAAGCACACTAGAATTTTCAAAAATGTAAGGGCGGTAACAACGCACCATGCAGTTACTTATTCTAGCTCAGAAAATACGTACTTAGCACCCTTCTATGACGAAGAGTCATTGGAGATCAAGTGCCAACTCCACAGTCCACTGTACTAAAATAATTCCCAAGTACCATCTCCAAAAAACCTATTGTGAAGTTGAGTACTGAAACTGAGTTATAGAGATAAATAACAAAAAACAAAATATACGTTTGTACATATAGACAACTGAACAGTTTGTGCACACAGTAAACTTTTCTGCTAAATGTGAATTCGACACATCCATTTAAAGAAGCCAAGATCCAGAGAAGGCAAAATATTCGAGCAAGGAGATCCTCGTAGAACAGCAGCATTTACGATGGCCAAATTCAGGCTATCATATTACCGAGTTTTGCCCAAGTAAATTCTAGTACGAGAACCAAAATCTCCATCAACCATGATAGAGGTTTACTTGTGTGATGTGAGTCCGCCACCCTCGTCAATCATCTTCTTGTCCTCCTTAGGTGTTGGGGCTGAGATCTCCATCGAGGTCCTTAGTCATGTAAGGGGAAAACGATAACCTGCCTCCGTCAATTTGCATGTTGTACGAGCCATAAATATTTCATCAATACAGTGATTGGAGGAGTTGCTTTCTGTAGGCTCCTCTTTTTATTTTAATACAAGATTTTTCACCATTATCAGCTATAGATATCTCAGCAAAGAATGATTAACCAAAAATAAACAAATATGTCATTTTTCCTTCTACTGGCAGATTTCTACCGTGAGTTTCTATATTTATGCAAACTTCACGAATTTCTAAAGTTTCATCAGCTGTACAGGAACAAATAAGTAACCACCATGCATCCAGATGGGAAGGGAGTAGTAATTACTAACCTTGAAGAACTTGATGCTCGGGAATGGTTATTAAGCGTGCACGAACAAAAGCAGCTGGTTATAACTTGTAAAATTATTCAGACCTAAATGAATAACTGTAATTAATGTTCAAGCATCAAAACTATTTAAGCGGGCTCTCATTCTCACGCTTCAAGTCAATCTCAACATTGCTGAGCATGACATCTTCTTGCTTCAGTTTCACAACAGAAGACTTCTTCAGATAGGAAGGGGAGAAATAGGAAGCACTTAAAGAAGTATCTGAAACTATTGTACTTCAGTATAGAATAAACACAAGACATATCATACCTGTGTATAAAGGAAGTGTGATTCCAGAAAGAAGTCCAATGATTCTTGGCACTTTAGTCTATGATGTGTAAACAGTCCAGAAAAAAGTTCAACTTCATCAAGAGGAAAAAACACAATACCATGTCGTCCACTTGGCCAGTGTTGCCACACCCTTTGCCCACCTCTTCCTTGCTATGGCCTCCCGGCTCGGCCGTTCATTCAGAACACTGAGTTGCCATGAAACTAAGCATGCAACATTTTCCTTACTAATATAAACAGGAAATCAGTGAATGGTCAGATGCACGAGCAAAACAAGCATTATAGGGAACAAAGGCAATATAGGAGATGAGATGAATTATGCACAACAATCCATGTTGATATGTCAGTCACTTGATGTTAGCATATTACAAATTTCCATGAATTGTAAAAAAGATATATAGAGTGGTATGTTAATGTGTAGATCTGTAAAAATATCAAGAACAAGCACACTTTATTTGGGAGATATAGAAAAAGGATGTAGAAAGAACAATGATTCCACTCATCTTGTTAGATTGTTTTTTTTTTTTGAGCAAAAGAGGGTTTCCCCTCCGATTTCCGTTAGAGAAACCAGGCCGAAGCCGAGCAACAGTTTAGTAGTCTTGATACAAGTTCATAAACGAGAAAAGAAAAAGAAACATAACAGGGGAGAAGGACTAGAGCCACCAGCTCCCCCATGACGAGCAGTCTTAAACTTCATTACAACTCTGACGCAAAAGAAGAGGGCGAGAAGCCACAGAACAGAAAGACAAGCTTGAAGTGTCGCAGCTTCGCTAAACTTTTTCACATCTGCAGCCTCGGAACTCTGAAGCGCCATCCCTGCGAAGCTTTGAAGATCTCACTTGACACCTGTTCGACGAGTCTTGCCCCCAACATCAGCATTCTTTCCCCTGGGTCCTTTCTCTACAAAACAGACCAGTCAGTGATCCAGCCGCACATTCTTTTGATGATCCCAATTGGGTCATTTAACTTTTTTTGTCAAATACAATGTCATTTCTACAATTCCAGATCGCCCAAAGGAGGGCTGAAGTACCAGTCAGGACCAGTTTTTTGCTCTAATTGTTAAAGTTACTTAACCAGCTCCCAAAACATTCATTAGTGTCTCTAGGAATTTTTTTCAGGTCAAATGCACATCCTATCAGACTCCAAATCGGTCGAGCCACCGAGCAAGAGAAAAAAAGGTGGTCAATTGTTTTCCTCTTTTCCACAAAACACACAATGCTTGTCCCCTTTCCACCCTCTTTTAAGCAAGTTATCTCTGGTCAGAATACTTTTTCTGGTCATTAGCCAGAGAAAGAATTTGATTTTGGCAGGCACCTTAGCTTTCCACAGAAATTTGTGTGGAAAGCCAAGATCAGTTTTGACAAGGTGCAGATACAAAGATTTCACTAAGAAATTTCTGTTAGCATTCAGCATCCACAGGGGTTTATCCCTACCCCCATGCATTATGATTTCCTCACATCTTCTTTTAAGACTGTCCCATAGGTTACTATAGCCCCCGCTAATTGTTCTTCTAAAAGACATGGCATCCCAGCCTTTATCTATCACCCCACTAACAGTAATATCTCTGTCATTACTAATTGAGTATAATGAAGGGTAGGCTTCTTTTAAGGGTTTGTCATCCACCCACCAATCTTCCCAAAATCTGGTATTTCTCCCATCCCCAAGTCTCTTCTTGATGTGGGGAAAGACCAGATCCTTAATCTTCAATAGACAGGTCCAGAATTGAGAATCCGCTTGTCCTTTCTTGACACCTGACAAACATTTGCCCTAGAGATATTTGGACTTGATAATATCTTGCCAGAGTCCTTCCTCAACCTCCAGCTTCCAAATCCATTTAGCAAGCAGGGCAATATTAAATATTTCCAGGTTAATCAACCCCAAACCCCCTTGTTATTTTGGTAAACAGCAGGTTTTCCAGTTAACTAAGTGATACTTTTTCTTATCTTCTTCAGCTTGCCAGACCAATCTAGCCCTGAAGAAGTCAACTTTTTTCCTGATTCCAGCAGGGAGACATCATATATATTGGTATGTTAGTGAGGCATGACTGAACCAATGTGACTCTACCAGCTATATTAAGCAATCTGCCCTGCCAGCACGCACATCTCTTTTCAATTTTTTCAGTCATATTCCTCCACATTTTATTACTAATCCTTTTATTATGAACTGGTAGGCCTAGGTACTTTATGGGCATTTCCCCCAGAGCACAAGTGAAGATCTCCTGATACAAACCCTTCCTGTTTTTAGCTTCCCCAAAAATATATATGTCACTTTTGTGGAAGTTAATTGTCAGCCCTGACATTTGTTCAAAGGCTGTCAGAATGAATTTCAGGTTTTTTGCTGACTCCTCACCATCTTGTATCAGAAAAATAGTGTCATCAGCATATTGCAACATATTAACCCCGTTTTCATGAGTGTTAGTGAGTACTCCTTTAATGTATCCCTCCATTCTAGCCCTATCCATAATTATTGCCAGGGCATCTACAACTAAATCAAACAGCAGAGGGGATAGGGAATCTCCCTGTCTAAGCCCCTTGAAGGTTTTGAAGTATTTACCAATATTATCATTATTTTTCACCCCTACCTGCCCCCCTCATGGTGTGCATCACCCAGTCACACCACTTATCAGGGAAGTTTTTAAGTTTGAGCATTTTATGGACAAAAGGCCATTTAATTTTGTCATACTTTTTCAAAATCAACCTTAAACAACATAGCGTTCTGCTTTTTCTTCTTAATTGAGTTCAGAGCTTCATGTTAGATGACTACTCCTTCCATTATATATCTGCCTTTCACAAAAGCAGTTTGAATGGGTGAAATAATAGGATTGACAACCTTACTAAGTCTGTTCATCAAGACTTTAGTAATGATTTTGAAGCTGACATTCAACAGGCAAATAGGCCTGAATTTTTGGATTTGTTTGGCATCTTTAACTTTAGGGACCAGAGTAATAATCCCATAGTTCAATCCGGCCAAGTCAACCACCCTCTATGGAAATCATCTAGAATATTTTTTCGATCATTTTTAACTATGTTCCAGAAATTCTGATAGAATTCAATGGCAAATCCATCAGGCCCAGGGCTTTTATTTTTTTACATGGAGAAGACAACCTCTCTGATCTCCTCCATAGAGAAGTTTTTAATTAGATCCTCTTGTGTCTGGGAGGAGATCTTAGTGGATCCTTGTATGTTAAGGTTTATGGTAGAATTCTCAGCTTGACCAAATAGGTTTTTGTAGAATGCAGTAATATAGTCCATCAGTTCTTTTTCCCCTTTGATCACTTCCGCATCTTGTTCCAATTTAACAATTCTGTTTTTTATCCTTCTCCCATTCACCTTGGCATGATAATATCTAGTGTTAGAGTCTCCTTTGATTTCTTTATCTTTATACCTTTGTAGCCATTTAATCTCTTCCAACTTGAAAAATTCTTTTAGCTCCCTCCTTAATTCTTTCTGCATAATTCTTTCCTGGGCATTAATCCCTCTAGATTCTGCACTTTTATCCAGTATATCAAGCATATTCAGTAACTCTTTTTTTCCTCTTTCTATACATAGCATTTGCATTTAAGATCCAACCTTTTATTTCTGTCTAATATTTCTAAGTCTCTTTTGCCAGGTGTCCATACTGGACCCATTGCATTTCACCTCCCAATTTTTTTCAACAAATTCCCTGAATCCTTCAATATGCATCCAGGCATTTTCAAATCTGAAAATAGGAGAAGCAATTTTTTGTTCACCCGAGTCTAACAACAGGGGTGTGTGATCAGAAATCTCTCTTTCTAGAGCAGTGACCATGGTCATAGGGTATTTATCTTCCCAGCCTGGGCAAATCAATATTCTATCAAGTTTCTCATAGGTGGGTTCTGGCATATTATTAGCCCAAGTATACTATCTCCCACTGATGGGAATGTCTCTCAGTCCAGTATGTTCAATAATGGCATTGAAAACAAAACTGAAGTGGTCAACCCCCCCATGTTTATTTTTCTCAGCACTGTTTCTGATGATGTTTCAATCTCCCCCAATAACACAAGGGAGAGGATTATCTTGATACAATCTGGATAATTTAGCTAGAAAAGCTGCTTTCCCTTCTTTTTGAGCATCCCCATAAACCGTCACTAAATTCCAGCTAAATTTAGCTTTTTTGTCAAAAAGAAGTGTTCTGACAAAGTAGGTGCCTTTTTCAACTTGTAGTAAATCAAAGTTATCATTGTTAATCCCAACCAAAGTCCCCCCAGATTTGCCTCCAGGGGCAATCCATTCCCAGAGAAAATTCTCCTTTGATAGTCTCAAGAAGACCAACAAAGTCTAAGTGTTTATCTATACTAGTTTCCCTGATAAAGTTTCTTTTGATGTCTTGCCTAATCCCTCTCACATTCCAAAACATCCCTTTCATTGTTTCTTTTTCTTTTTTTGTGCCCCCTCCCCCCAATGGATGTGGCATGCTTCCGAGCACTTGTGGCTGTGGTGCCAATCTTGATTTTCCTGCTGCTAGAGAATATATATTTTTAGATTATTATAATAATCTAATTCTAACTCTGTATCATAATTGTCTAACTCAACCCCCACTTTCTTAGCCATCTCAAACAAAGAAATTTGTTCTTCAGAAAGTGTTGAAGACTTACCATAATTGTCTTTGTCAGCAGCTCTTTCTTTAGCCAAATCTTCAATCTTAGCATCCTTCTTGTCCAGGTTCCTGTCACTTCTTCTAGTTGGTCCATCTTTGTCTTTATACTTATCATCTTTGGCAGTGATCCCCAATTTTGACCCCAGGGACTCCACAGAGTCTTGGCTGGCACTATAATCCACAGGTTCAGCATAATTATCTTCCAGCAGAGAATCCTGTGGAACATCTTTGTCAAGGTCATTTTTCTCTCCCAACTCTTCTCCAGATTTTTTTTCATCCCACTGGTCCACTTTCTCCATACATTTGTCTATCAGCTCTTGTTGTTTTTTGACCATCTCCACCATCTTGTTTTTCTCTTCTTCCCATGCATTGTGTTTTTTCTCTTCCACTGCCCTCTAGGCTTCTTGTTTATATTTATTTTCCTCCATTTCTTGCATCTTCTGTAGCAATCTGTCTAAATCAGCTTCCACCTTTTTCCTCAAACCAACCTCAACCAGATATTCCTTCTGAATATTCAAAGTCTCATCATTTTTCTTATTTCCTCAAATTGCTTAAGTCCTACACTTCCCAGAGAGATGGTTTCTTTGGTCCCTTCTACATCAGCTCCACCAATCTTGATTTTTTTCCTCATGTCATCTGTGTCAGCTTCCTTGTCTGATTCAGTTTCAGTATGTTTCCTTTTATCTTCATACCATCCCTGCTCCACCACCTTTTCAAGTTCTAACGAGGTCCTTATCAGTCACTTCAGTATGCTTGGGAATTTTTTCAAAGTCTCTCACTCCCACCTTGGCTCTAATTTTTCCAGCAGAATAGTTGTCTTGTCAATCTCTAGGACCGGGCCAATGGTGGCAGCTACCTCACAAGCACCAAAAAAATGTCTGAAGCATTCAGGCATTTTACCAATCTTCACCCACACAGTGTGCAACTTCCCAATGGCTTGAGTGTCATAAGTCCAACTATCCACATTTATAACTGCTTTTGTTCCCAGGAGATTGAAATTTCCAAAATTGTGTAGTTCAATCAGCCTGCTCTTGTTTGGAAATCTCACAAGATATGCCTTATCTCCATGTTTCTTGCATCTCCATTGCCAGTCCCACTTGAACATATAATTGAAGCCCTCCAGGAACTGTGTCTCATTGATCTCTCCAGAAGCGATAGTGATGATTGCCATTGGGTTAGCCTATTCACTGCTCACCACTTCCTTGGAATTCTGGATCAGAAGCACTCCCAGGCCTCTAGCCGCATATCCTACATATTTAGGTAGAGGTTTCATTTGCTTCAGCCAGTTGCAATCCTCAGAGATATGTGAGTTTTTTCCACAGATTATGCAATTTGGGAGCTTGCAATCCCTAGTCAGGTGTCTGAAATCCTTGCATTTATTACACATCATTCTAAAATTGTTCCCACCTTTCACCAGCCCAGATCCTTCTCTCTGTGCAAATCTACCAGCTCCACTCCAAGTGTTGTGATTTTGTCTAGATCCTGAACCAGTTTCAGCATCCCCTCCATTGTTGGTATCTCTGTTGTACATTTGATTTCCTTTTTCTCTATCACCTTCAGGTTTTTTCCCTCCTTCTGACTGATCCCTTGATCCAGAAGTCAGTCCTGCCCCTTGTTGTGCCATCTGGGCAAGAAGAGCCCCAAACCACTGTTGCTGTTGAAAGAACTTAGGAGGGGGGGTTGAATCCATAGACAGGGTCTTTACCTTTGCCCTTAGATCCAGCACGACCAGCCTCTAGCTTGTTCTCATCCCTCCCTTTTTCTTCAGCAGATTTCTTCGTTTCTGAACTCACCATTTCTCCTCCATTCCCTAGATAACTTCAGGCGCAAGTTGTAGATCTAGAGCCAAACCCTTCGGGGGCTCTACCAAACTGCTGTAAATTCCCTTTATATTTATCAATCTCTTCTTCTTTCTTTCTTTATTGGAATCCTTCTCGACCTCCTCGGTTAAATCTACCTCCCCCACGATTTCCTCCATAGCCTCTGTTCATCTCTTCTACTTCCTTTTCTTGTGGTGGCAGCGGGAGGGGGGAAACCCTAAATCCTCGAGGGGATCACACTCTCCTCCCCACAAAGAGAGAGTCTCATTATTTATACTGTTAAAGCTCCCAGAAAGCGTATTTTCATAGGGCGTCTCTCCCCATTTCCACTTTTGCCCCCAATTCTCTTTTTCATCCATCCTTTTCTCATTAGCAGAACTTTTCCCCCCGGCAACCCAGACCAGCCTCAATATCCATTTAATCAATAAAATTTGCCTCATTAGACCAGATATCTGGAATTTGGGCATATTGTTTTTTGTTCATTTTTTCATAATTTCTCTACCAAGTAATACTTGGTTTGGAGTAATTAACGTCTCCCCTTTTTCCCATGAGCAGGGCTATTACTACAATCCTCCTCAAATCCCCTTATAATTTTTGCGGCTATCAGCCGCTTTTTCCCCTTTTGATTCTACTGTTACCCCCTAGCGAAGTAGGTTCGGTAAAGTATTTAGAGATGGGTGAGATTGTACCTTGATAATCCAACGGGAGCCCAGTCTCCTCGTCGGAATCCTCACTAGCGAGCAGCCAGAAGCGGCCGCCCGCCGGTGAGATCCCTACCCCCGTCCCTGAGGGCGAGCGAGACTGAGCAGGCGTGGGGAGCGGCGTGGGAAGCGCGGTGACCTCCTCAGAATCAGCGGCATCTTCTTCTGGATCTTCTTTTTCGTCCCAGGCTTCATCCTTTACCCGCCCTTGCCGCCCCCAGATCTGCCCGCGCCTCCGACACCATCGCAGGAGTAGGGCACGTCTCCACGACCGCCGCCGGAACCGGAGCAGGCAGGCCCATCACCGCACCAACCACGTATCCTGACGGGCCCGTCGGAGTGCGGCGGCGTGAGCGGAACGCCACCGACTTCATGGCCTGCATCGGATCGTCCGATTCCGCCTCCTCCATTGCCCACAGCAACATCCCGAGCGCCCCCACCGGCTCGCCTGTTGGTGTGAGGCGCTAATCTTCTGCCTCGGTGAGCTTCCTGTAAGCACACCCCGCCGCCTCCTTTAGATTTCTCTCCGTCGAGAACCTGGAGATGATCTCCATCAGCTTCTCCAGCTTCGATTCGTCCCCATCAGCGATCACCCGAGCCCTCTTCTCGAGTCTCAGCTTCCAGGGTTCCATGGCCGCTCGTCTGCGGCGCGCTCGCTTGTGGAGGAAAGGGAGAGTGGGCTTCGTCGAGTGGGGAGGGGATGGCCGCACCGCACCGCAGCTTTAATCCGTCTCCATTCCCGACGTTCCCTCTCCTCCTCCGCCTCGATCTGCGCATCATGTCGTGCCTCCGCCTCGGGACCCAACGCCCTGTCAACCAAAACAACGTGACATGGGAAACACACATGCGCCCCCTCTCCGATCGGGATCTCGCCGTGTACCCGCACCGAGTCGACGCGTATGCCGCGGTCGTCGATGAGGGTCAGCACAGGGGAGCCACCGCGTCGGAGCAGGACGCTTCGCTTGAAGATCAGCAGCGCCGGCGTGGCTAGATCGGCGACGAGATGAACCGCCCATCGGCGGTCGGGCGGAGTCGCCTCACACGGAGTCGCGTCACGCGTCCCCTCACGCGTCATGAGGCGGTCTTGTCTATTAGATTGCTAAATGTATAAAGAGTGCTACAACCAACACATTTGATATTCCTTCAGAATTGATGCAGTATACAGAGACATACATGCAAAACATGCAGTGTACAGAGAATTGAACAGTTGATGCAGTACAGAAACACATGCAAAAACAACGAGTTAACATCCGTCAATCTCTTAGCACTTTACTCTGCCAAGATTAATTACCCACCATTAAAATTATAAGAAGCCAATAAAAAAATCTCTGTCCAAAATCTCCACAGAGCAAGATTCCCATAGATGGCAAATTAAGGGCGTCATGTTGAAACCATGAGAGCCCAAAAGGTCCATCTACCAGGAAGAGCAATTGCACTGCAGAAACACACAGCTCCCTTCCCAATCATTTTCTCTATATTTATTTTACTGGTACAGGAAACTAAAAGAAGATTTCACAAGAACAAAGGCAATAAACAAACATCATTGCAAGGATCTTTGGATCTGATTTGCACAAACAGGAAACTGAATGTCAGAAAATTTGGGTAGGTCAGGGGGCCCTTGATAAAATAATGAACTTGCAAAACCTAGGACGAAACACACAGCTCCCTTCCCAATCATTTTCTCTATATTTATTTTACTGGTACAGGAAACTAAAAGAAGATTTCACAAGAACAAAGGCAATAAACAAACATCATTGCAAGGATCTTTGGATCTGATTTGCACAAACAGGAAACTGAATGTCAGAAAATTTGGGTAGGTCAGGCGGCCCCTGATAAAATAATGAACTTGCAAAACCTAGGACGAAATCACTCTTTTGACCCTGTCAGCGATCCTTGCCACAAACTAAACTCGACATGAAAAAAATTTCACGATCTGACCCTTTTAGCAACGCCATAGTCCATGGTGTTGCTGCTCCACATAGAAACGCTGAGCCAGCACGCGTTGCTGCCCTGGCCCCACTCGCTAACGTGGCAGGTTGAAAACGTCGAACCAGATTGCGTTCCTGGAAACGCCATGACCCATGAGCTTCGGCGTTTCTAGCCAGGCTCGAAACGCCAAGGGCAACGACGTTTCTAACCCAGAAGAAAAACAGTGCACTGACGCGCGCACAGTTCGCCTCCCTGCTGACGAGACAGGCTGCGCTGGTGTCCGTGCACGCACCGGGCGCACGACCGTGCATGCATGCATGAATCAATGCGTGCTTGGCCACTGGGTGTGCCGTACGTACGTGGCGGCATGGCAAATTGAAGTAGATGCATGAGGAGCTGTGCTCGATGGGGACCATGCAGCTAGAGCGGCGCATGCATGCATGCACGCGTGTGATATTCTGCTTTGCTTTGCAGCGCCAGCGGCTCATGGTCGATCGGTCAGATTAGTACACTGTTTTGTTCTGAGTTAGCAACGCCATGGCCGTTGGCGTTTTCAGTAGAAACGTCGTCGCCCTTGGCGTTTTGAGCCTGGGCACAAACGCCAAAGCCCATGGCGTTTTCAGAAACGCAATCTGGTTCGACGTTTCCAGCCTGCCACATTAGTGAGTGGGGTCAGGGCAGTAACGCGAGCTAGCTCGGCGTTTCTATGTGAAGCAGCAACGCCACGGGCTGTGGCGTTGCTAAAAGGGTCAAATCGTGAAATACGTTCATGTTGCGTTTATTTTGTGCGATACTTTTCTAACAAGGTTAGAACAGTGATTTTGGCCCAAAACCTAACCTTTGTATCGCGCTCGTTCAGACGGCGGGCCGAAGGATGGTGAGGATGTCCGCCCAAAGTGACCATGATGGTGGCAGACTGCACCAGAACTACTGTGATGGTGTTGTTCCCTCGGACGGCGGCACGAATGACAACTGAAGGGTGGTTGACGGAAGGTCGATGCTGAGCGGGGAGGTGTCTGGGCACAAGATTGGATGTGGGTGAGGCTCAAGCGTGAGGTAATGCGGGGTACTGCAAACATCAAGCATCGAGAGAAATCATACTGGACAAGAATTGCTGGTTGAATTAAATCAAATGCACGATCTACCAGAAGAAACCATGGCTGAAGATGTACCAGTCCCTATCCTCCATGGGCACATGCACGCCCATGGGCGCGACCTGCTGTGGTGGGGTGGGACCGTGGGAGTCGGAGCCGGAGTCGAGCCGCTGGACTCCTCCTAAAAAAGCTCCCCGATGGCCTTGGACACGGCGCGGGATCGGCGGGAAGGTTCTCGCGAGAAGAGGCTGATGTTCTCGAGCTCCTCCAATGTGACTCGGCCGCCGCTGAGACGTGGAGGATCGAGGGAGATGGAGGCGACGACAACCATCTACGGCTAGGCTACCATCACGACGAGACGGGCGGATGCCATCATTTAGGAACCCATTTTGCATTCGTCCCGGGCCCCCGAATTTCTGGAGACGGCCCTGATGCCATGCCAGCGTGGGAGAGGTGTGTGAGAGAGAGGGGCTGATCTTTTTCAACAACCGTATCAATCAAAAACCAAAACGGGAGGTGGGCTCTTTTTTGGAAAGAAATCGATGGAATGATGCATTGCTTCGATCGGTGGGGGTGGAGGCGAACGAACGAAACGAACCGACGTACCAAACCGACCATCACAACCGCAGACTCCTCCTATTAATAGGTACATAAATGCTTTCATGATGAGGTTTATTTGTCATGATTTACATGTTAATTTCCAGAAAATCCGTTATTTGTTTTCAGAAAATCCGTTATTTGTTTCCTAAAAATAAATTGCATTAATTAGAGAGATCGGTTGATTTGGATAAGTTAGGAAAGTTTAGTCCGTGATTTTGTGTGTGTTAGGAAAGTGCTGCTTTGCTAAAAAAAAGAGGGAAGAGAAAAATAAACCGGTTTGAAGAGTGGTGGTGGGAGCGGGGACGAAAAAACCAGCAAAAAAACTATGAAGACTATTCACCAACTCAGACATTAGGAATAGAGATAAAAAAATAATAGGACAAAATGCACCTGGTAGGATTCGAACCAAAGACAAGACACTCGTTAGAAAACTGTGCTAGCCACTACAACAAGGACGTATTGCTTGGAAAGATGGCATTCCCTAAACAACGCCCGTTGCGTCCATTTATTCTTTTTTGAGGCAACCTCGCAAAGCTTTATTACGCCGTTACAATGTTTACAGGGACGAAAGAAATGCCTCGCGCTGGCCTAACCAAACATGGCGGCACACTCAACGTCAAAGCATGCTTTGCTAGGTTGTGAGCATCAAAATTTGAGCTCCTAGACTGGTAAACTACGTTACAAAAAATAAATGAAGATGCTTGTATCTCAATCTCCCTAATCACTGGTCCGTAAGCCGCAGTGCTCCTCCTGCCGATCTCATTTGCCACACCCTTGCAATATGTAGCTGCGTGTACCCTTGATATATGTAAGTCTGCTCCAAGATCAAGGCCCTCTCTTATCGCCAAAGCTTCTAGTGTAGCAGGATCTTTGGTATGCTTGAAAATAAAAGCCGATGCCCCAAGAAAACTGCCTTCTTGGTCCCTGCAAATCGCCGCCACAGCTCCATATCCGCTTCTGCAGCCCACAGCCGCATCCACGTCCAGCTTTGCATAGCCTTCACGAGGAGCGATCCAGGTTGGATGTTGCATGGTTCCACCCCCTGATGCTTCTATCTTTGGGGCAATGATCTGAAAATCAGCTATAAACGAGTTTATAAACCCATGTGTCGTCTGGGGTGATTTGAACAAGCCTTCATACAGTGCTTTTCTCCTTGCTCCCCACATGGCCCAAAGTGAGACTGAAAACCTAACAAACTCTTCAGGTTGTAGCGCTCTCATCATAGCAAATAACCACACTTTGGGACACTCTTGTTGTTGAAAACTCAGTTGATCTAAAATGGCCTCCGAAGAAAGCGCCCAAGTGCAGCGCGCCATCGGACAATTCAGCAACGCATGTCTCCAAGAATCAGGTGACCCGCACAAGCCACATGCCCTTGTCGTCTCCATGTTCCTCCTGTGTAAGACATCCCCTGGCGGTATGGATTGTCGAGCGAGTCTTCACAAAAAAACCTTGATTTTGCTTGGTACCTCAACCTTCCACATGGCCGTCCATTCCTTGCTTTCCCCCTCACTGGAAGATGGTGTTTCTCGTTCATCAAGCCAGCCCTCTCTATCATATTTAGTTCGAACTAGCATGCGGTATGCAGACCCGACCGAAAAGTTTCCTCGAGGTTCTTCACCCCAGGACCAGAAGTCACCAATTCGTCGTGTGCATAGAGGTATTTTCAATATTGCTTCCGCATCGAACTCGGTAAACACTGCTCGGATCAGCTCCTCTCTCCATGAAGCCATTGTCGGCTCAATAAGATCATAAACCATATGTGGCGGGGCTGCAACCAATGATGCAATCGATCTCTTGTAGCTTGCTCGTGGGATCCAGTTATGGTCCCAGATCCCGGTAGAGGCTCCATCACCAATTCTTCTAATGACACCTTGAGCCAACACATCTCTTCCACCTAAGATCGCCCTCCAAATCTGAGACGGTGCGACCCCAACTCCGCTTGAAGTAGTGATACATCCAGATAATAAACGGCCTTCAGTAGCCTTGCACTCAGTGAGTCGGTCTCATTCAATAATTTCCAGGCCTGTCTCGAGAGCAAAGCTAAATTGAAAAGCTCCAGGTCCCTAAACCCCATTCCTCCCATATGCTTCGGTTTGGTCATGACATCCCACGCTACCCAAGCTGGTTTGCGTTTCCCCCTACTGCTTCCCCACCAGAACTGGCGAATAATGGATGTGATATTGTCACAAAGTCCCCTAGGCAGCCTGAAACAAGCCATGGAGAAGACTGGTATAGCTTGTGCTACTGATTTAATAAGGATTTCCTTCCCTGCCGCCGATAATAGCTTCTGCATCCACCCATTCACTTTCTCCCAAACTCTATCACACAGGTATTTAAAGGTGCCATTCTTTGACTGACCCACATCCATCGACATACCAAGATATCGTTCATTGAGGGACTCATTATGAACGTTCAAAAGGTTTTTCACTCCGTCTCTAAGTCCTTGTGGGCATTCTTTACTGAAAAATTGATGATTTCTCAGTATTTATTCTCTGACCCGAAGCATTGCAATATATGGTCAGTAGGTTTGAAACTCTTTCTGCAGCCTCAACACTAGATTTGAAAAGCAACAGGCTGTCATCTGCAAATAGAAGCTGTTTATTCGATTTCCCCAAACGGGCGCACACCCCCACGCCGCGCTGTGCCGGGCCGCTTTTTTTTCCCTTCAAACTACAACAGAAAAATAACGAGCGCTAGCGAGGAGGGATCAAACACGGGATCACTCGAATGACAGAGCAGCGAACTCACCACCACGATAACGACGCACTTGCGCCTATCACTTTCTTTCCTTTCTTTTATTCTTGTCTTGGTCATATATATTATTTTAATTGTTCAAACAATTGAGTAATCATACACACATTTTTTAATTTATAAGTATGTTGTTTACTAAAATTTTTGTATAACTAAAAATTATTCATAATTTAAATTTTAAAATGTTTATATGAGCATTCACTTGTGGATTATATTTACATTATGTAAAAGTTATGCTTATAAGCATTGAGTGAAATTGTACACCAATGCGTATTCATAAATAATTAGTAAATGTTGTTATCCATATTTTTGTAGGAGTATAATTGAAATATAAGCCATGCGTGTATCAAAATGTTGTATTCCCTAAAATTATTTTATTAATAAGACAAAAATATAGGAATGTAACTTTTTATTATTATGATTATAATTTACAGACGTTTTACTTTTTTTAAAATAATGTGTTCAAAATGGTCCACTGGCTGCAGCCAGGGCTCATGCATTTTCTGTCTATAATATATTTAAGGCCGAGGGGGCTAGCTATGCATCAAATCCTATTTGGAGTAGTGGCCCGCGCAACTCTCTCTTCAGGGTAGGTGGGTAATTTATGGCAACTTCGGGGGTATTTATTATGACGTAGAGGCAGAAGTATTAGCCCTTTTATTATTAGGTAAAGATTCTGGAGTCTTCTTTCGATCAGTCGTGATCTGAAAAACCAACAAGAAGGTGTCAAGTACTTTTCTACTTCTTTTAATGCTTGGCTATATTCACTCGTAGAAATTATGATATGACTAAAGTCTTACTTCTTAATACTAAATTTTAACTTCAAGTACATCGTGTCTTATTTCAGCACCTGATAATGAATCTTCACATTTATTTAGGACACCGCTTAGATTATTCCTATGGATAAAACCTCTTCTTTAATATAATCATTATTCTTACAAACTATAAGATTTCTCCCTTTCGATTCTTCTAATTTCTGTAGAACTAGATCAATTTTATTTTTCAAACCTGAGTATTTTTCTGCTAACTTTTGATGTTCTCTTAGCAGACTTTCAAAATTTTGGTCTAAATTATCTTACTTTCTCGCCCAAGATATATAAAAGTTATGGATGAGATCAACAACTAAATGTAGTTGGCTATGAGAAGTATGCCACGTATGTTCTTCAGAAGGATTTATTCTGCACCATATGCTAATATTTTCTATATTAGAAATAACTCTACCTGAACTAACCTCTAAGTTCAAATACTTTAGTCTTTGATTAAAACGTTGGCTGTGATACCAACACATATTAAATTTTTGAAGGACTTGTAAAATCAATGAAGGCGGAAACTGAAAGAAGAAATTCTAAAAGAGTTACAATTAGAAATGAATGAAAAATTTGAAGAACTAAAGAAAGAATATGATCAAAAATATGATTTCAATATTTCTGAGGCAAACCATATGGACATTGCCGGACCCGGGCGACCAATTGAATAAAAGAGCTAAGCATAATAATCAAATATATTCAAATATAAATTGATATGAATATCAATTATTTGGGCGTGGAGGACTTATACCCGAATTTCGATAAAACATTATCAATACTTGGGCGAGGTAGACCCATACCAATTTTTTTAAATGAATATAATAAATAGACACACCATGAATATTTGTGCAAGAAGCAAACATGCAATATTCGTATCAGGAAACATTAAGGAGAAGAGTTAAGCTAATCTCCTCAATCAAGACAAGACCCTTCATCCATCTTAAAATATTGAGCCATGCATGAGAGCTAAAATATTCAGCCATGCATGGATGACTTATATTGTACTACGAGGCATACAAATGATGCATGCAAGGCTTGGAATTAAATATGAAGGCAAGAACTGCAATGGAGACAAGAGCTTCCGTCTAGACAAGATTGTCTGTCAAGACAAGGTTCTCAGTCTAGACAAAATCATCTGTCAAGACAAGGATTCTAGCCTAGAAAAAATCCTCTGTCTCGACAAGGTCTTCAATCCGTGGTCTATGCAAAAGCTTTTAGGCTATAACATTTAGCAAAAAATGAATCGTAATGCTCAAAGCAAAAACGCAGTCATGCATCGGAATCATGCATGGCCAGGCTATGCAAACAAAGATGCTTAATTGTGTAGACTAAAAGGCAGATAAAAATTGGGCTATTTCATCAACTCACACGAAGGGATATGCATGACATTGAAGCCGTTTCAAGGCGTGCAGTAGTATACCATCCATAGAAGAATAAACTAGTGACCGCGTGGTGTCCCTCGCGCATTATAAAAGAGGGACTGAGCGCTGCACAACACCAGACTACAGAGCATCGCAACACCCAAGCACCATAGCCCTCAGACTCCTCAGTAGTCATAGTAGTAGCCTCTATCTCCACTTGTAATAAAGCCTTTGAGGCATTGTATCATTCTATGGTGGAGGTAGGCAGAAGGTAGCCTTCTTTTCTCTTTGTAATCCCTTCGGGGTCTCCCGAAAAGGAAAACCGTACGTAAATTATGTTACCGATATGAAGTAGTTTCGTGCTTCACTTGGTCTTTCTGTTATGAATTTATGAGATGAGTTCTTACGCTAGGGATCCTATAGGAGAAAGCTCTGTTGATAGTTCTCTGTTTAACCTATGTGGTGTCTGTTGAGAATCTTGTAGCTGTAGAGAAGTGTTCCCTCCGGATGTTAATAAGGGGCGTGCTATGCGTCCGCCGGGTGATCTTTTTAAAAGATCGACCGGGCCGCGAGCCATCAGATCTGGCACATCGAGCAGCCAACCGATGCCACCACTATGGCAATAGAAGTCTTGTTGCAGAATTTTTTTTGCAACATAGGTCGTGTTGCAGATTTGTCTGCAACACAGGTTGTGTTGCGGATTTTGTTTTGCAACATAAGTGATGTTTCAGATTTTTTTTCCTGTTTTAAGTTTTTTTGCAATATAGATATTGTTGCAGAAGGAATTTTTTGCAACATAGAAATCGTCGGCGTTGCCGGAAGCACCTCAAGCTTGTTGTTCGGAGGTGAGGGCTGCTGCAGCACCTCGAGCTTGGCTCGAGCAGTAGCTCATGGGAGCGCAGCAACACCACCAATCAAATGGTTGTGCAGTAGCAGCCACCCGCCCTCGACGTGGGATGGCTGAGGAGACGGGAGAGGAGCAAGGGGTAGATGATTGGGATGGGGGAGCTCTCCACGTAAGAGGAGTCATGTGGAAGAGAGACCTTGGACCGGGAAGATGGCTGGTGGAGAAGGAGAGTGATGCACGGGACGTGTGAGGAAGAAGAATGAGCGAGAAATACACCTGTGGAGGAATCGGTGAAGACATAAGATTCGATTGTTGCGTGCGTGTGATGAGACACGTGGCTTCCATGGGACGTGACGGATGAATTGGCATGATCCGCCGGCTGAAACGAAGCGTTTCCCATTATATACGCGGTGTTTTGACTCCTAGGTGCATATGCACCCATTGTCTTAATATACATTTTTGAAGAGTTAAAAAATTCGGAACAAAAACCCCGCGGGTATATCCGGACATTTTATGTGCACAAAGTTTCGGTGAAAAACGACGTTTTTTGTGGCTTGTGTAAAAAAGATAAAGAAATGCCTCGTGAATAGTTATAATGAAGCATCAGAAATTGTCTTTTTTACACAAGCCACAAAAAACCTCGTTTTTCACCGAAAACTTTGTGCACGCACATAGAATGTCTGAATATACACGCGGGATTTTTGTTCGGAATTTTTCTACTTTTTAATATATGTATTTAGACAATGGGTAGGAGCCGTAGCCAATTACCGATTATATAATGGCTATAATATCAATATGTAACTGTGCCAAGTGAGTAAAAATGTTTCTCCCTTGTGGGAAGAATGTTGTAATACTGATTGATGTAGTACAAGTTTGGTTCACGACCACTTTTATTTGGTGCTACTGCTATGTGTTTTGTGGAGCCAACTATTTGCACAAAAAGATGTCCGATATCTAGTGAAAAATCAGCCAAAAACTATTCGAGTTGTAGAGCCAGAAGAAGCGCTAGTCCCACTCCCATCATCGTCGATCTCTCTCAGCATCTCGTCTCTATCCTCGTCGCTCCATTGCCACTCCGGCCGTGGCGCCACCGTCTCCCAATCCCAGAGCCCCTTGTTCCGTACATGTCCATGCCTGAGAAGCACGACGTCTCGCAGCGCTGTGCACACGCGCGTGAGGAACCTCACAAAGTGCACCTGCCTCGGCGTCCCCTCGAAGCCACCTACCACCACCTCTCCTAGCCGGGAGTGCTTGAACTTCGGCGACGGCGCCCACCGTATCAGCTTACCGGTCACGATCCCGGTGCTAGAGTCATCGTCATCGACGTGAATGTGCATCATCTCGAGGAAAGGCGCGGCCTCCAGGATGTAGCGCGTCCACGTGATGTCCCACGATGATGGCATGTCCGCCACGAGCAACCTCTTCAGCTTGCCCAATGGCGGCATGTCGCCGAGAGACCGTAAGATCCACATGTCTGGCCCGGTGAACCGGAGGACGAGGTCCTCTAAGCTCGTGAGGCCGCTCAAGAATCTGCTGAGAGGGTGCATTTTCCGTACGCCATGCAACACGAACTCCGGAGTTATGGCGTCAGCGTCCTCGTCGTGGCTGAGGCTGAGGCGCGCCAAGCGCGGCACCGAGCCGAACTTGAGCTCGAGGGGAGCGCCCATACATGCCAGCCTCTCAAGCCTCGGCAAGGCGCGCAGATCGATCACTCTGAGCGTGAGGCTGGTGAGCTCGAGGAACAGCTCTGTGATCCGCGAGCCGGGCGCGTCTATGGTGAAGGACCTCCCGTCGCACTCACAACCACATGACCTTAGGTGCAGCACCTCCAGCGCTGGGCATGCCCGGATGACAGACTGGTATATACGGCCGCGCGTGGACCTCGGCATGTCTTGCAAGACGAGCATGGTGAGCGCGCTGAACGCGTGTGCCGGAGCTGGCGACGGGTTTGCGTCCAATCTGAAGACGTGCGGGGTGCAGTTTGTGAGCTTTAGCTTCTTCAGCTTCACGCCGCCGCCGCAGTTGGGTAAATGGATGTCCAAGTAACGGTGGGGGAAGCTGTAGCTCGGGGCGCGGTGACGTCCATCGGAGTTGAGAACGACGATCTCAAGGTCTTCTACTCCCCAGCGGCCAACGGCCGTGGCAATGAGGCGATTCAAGGTTCCACGGTTTTGAGTGGGGAAAATCTCAAGGCTCACCCTGTGCACGTGCCGGCAAGGCTCGGCGCCGTCGTCTGCGTCCAGGAAGCCGCCGAGTGAGTCGGCCAACGAGCGCATGGCGCGGCGCTCGTATCGGCCGAGGACGAGGTCGACCTTCTTGAGTTCAATATAGGCGCGGCGGTTCAGGGCGCGGATACGGCGGCGGAAGTACCGACGGTAGCGCTCCGGGAGGGCGTTGCGGACGGACGTGGATTTTTAAAACACCTGCACCCGGGCCCTGGTATCCTACCTATCCAATATTGCTTTAAGATCTGTGCAACACAACTAACTTTTCATATGAAATTTTCTCTTTTTTTTGTTCCTCTCACATAAAAGATGTCTTAAAGTTTAAACCTTTGCAGCGTGGCAAAGCTTTCCATCTAGAATCTAGGATAAATCTTTCAGAATTTTTTGTCAAACATAAATATACAAAAAATGATTTTTTTTAAAAAATCATTTTTTGTATATATTTATGTTTGACAAACTAAAAAATCATTTTTTGTATATTTATGTTTGACAAACTAAAAAATCATTTTTTGTATATTTATGTTTGACAAGAAGTTCTGAAAGATTTATCCTAGATTCTAGATGGAAAGCTTTGCCACGCTGCAAAGGTTTGAACTTCAAAACATGTTTTATGTAAGAGAAACAAAAAAAATCGATTTGCACAAATCACGATGCAAAGAATGGATGACTAGATAGAGAGGGCCCGGGAGGTGTTCTATTATATATTTTCCCGTTGCGGACCTTAAACTCGAGCGCAGGGAGCTCGCGTAGGAGGAGGGCCCAACGCTTGGAGAGCGCGGCCGTGCCGAGCGTAGAGCGGGTGTCGAGGCGGCGGATCACGAGGCGGAGCACGTGGTCGGGGAGTGCGTCGAGGCGGTCCTCCTCGCCGGCGGACGAGCAGAGCGCGGGCGGCCGGTCATGCGCGAACAGGGGCGCGTCCAGTTCCATGTCGATCCGGCGAGACTGGTCGCCTCGTGAAGTCATGGCGCTCGATCGATCGGTGCAACTATGGCTACCTGAGATCGAACAGGTTACACTGAGATTATAATCATTATATGGAGGCCTATATATATATATATATATATGGAAAGGAACTCGATGAAAAAGAGGACGGGGCCGAGTTCGTGTGGGGTTCGGTTTCTCGAACCAAACATGGCCCACGTGCATAGGTCATCTTAGCTCGGCGGTAAAAAAAAATTTGAATCTCGTAAAGCTTTATTACTGCGTCACAATATTGGTAGGGACGAATACAAAATCTCTGGGCTGGCCTAACCAAATATGACGACCAAACCATACGGATAAAGCATACTTTGCGAATTATGAGCCTCCACATTCAAGGTCCTATACTCATGACTAAAGGTACATGAAGAAAAACTACTAGCTCTAGCTTTAATCTCTTGAATTATGGCACCAAAAGTTGCAAAACTCCCTTGCTTGATTGCATCAATGGCCACCTTGCAGTCTGACGTGATGGACATATTGTTTATATAGAGATCTTCAGCAAGAGCAAGAGCCTCTCTAATTGCCAATGTCTCCAAAATCTGAGGATCAAAAATGTTGCTGAAGACAAGTGCCGAAGCTCCCAATAATCCTCCTGTTTCACCTCTGCATATGGCCCCAACAACGCCAAACCTCCCTGTCCTAGATACGGCTGCGTCCACATTGGTTTTCATGTGCTCGGGGGTGGCAAAATCCACGCCCTTGGCCTTTTTGTCGACAACACAAGTGGCATGTCCTCCTTTTTCTGCAAAAACTCAATACCCGTCAGGTATGACTTGATGAACTTGTCAGTTCCAAAAGGAGTTTGATAAATGTCCTCATGTATCGCCTTCCGACGCGCACTCCAAATGGCCCATAGTGTTACAGTCATCAAAAGGAATTGATCCGGTGGGAGGGACTCGCTCATTGAAAAGAGCCAAAGCTTAGCATCTGTCTGCGTGGTCATGGTCATGTGCTCGACCAGCTCCGCGTTCGACAATGCCCAAACACAGCGAGAGGCGCTGCATTCCAGCAGGGCATGGCGCCAATTTTCAAGCGCGCCACACAGGGGGCATAGGCAGGTCGTTGACATGTTACGATGGAGGAGAACATCCCCCGTTGGGAGCGAATGTTGGGCCAAACGCCATGCAAAAAACCTCAGCTTGGGTGGTACTGTGATCTTCCAAAGTGATAGCAACCCCTTGGATTCAGCTTCTGAATTTGATGGGTCCTCTCTTTCTTCCAGCCAAGCCTCACGACTGATCTTGGTTTTGAGGACCATTCTATATGCTGATCGGACGGAGAAGCGGCCCTTAGGATCCTCATGCCAAGCCCAGAAATCATCAACCTGCCACGAGCAAAGTGTGATTTGTAAAATTGCCTCCGCATCAACAGGAAGGAATACCTGTCGGATTATTTCCTCTCGCCATGAAGCCGTGGAGTGATCAATTAATTCGGAGACCATCTGTGGGGGATTGGTAACTAGGGACGAAAGAGGTTTCATCACCCCGTTCCTCGGTATCCAACTATGTGACCAAATGCTCGTTGAAACTCCATCTCCAATCTTTCGTATTGCTCCTTGCTTGACAATATCCTTTCCACTCAAGATGGCGCGCCATACCTAGGAGGGATGCGACCCCAACTCTGCCTCCAGAATAGAGCAATGAGGAAAATATGCAGCTTTAAGGATTCTGGCACTCAACGATGATGGCTCGTTCATGATTCACCAGACCTGTCGTGACAGTAGGCCAGGTTGAAGATCTCTATATCCCGAAATCCGAGGCCTCCCAAATTCCCGGGTCTTGTCATCAAGTCCCATGCTGCCCAGTAGGGTTTGCGTTTACCTCTCTTACTTCCCCACCAAAACTGTCGTATGATTGAAGTCACACTCTCACAAAGGCCTCTAGGCAGTCTGAAGCAAGACATAGAAAACACTGGAATAGTTTGGGCCACTGATTTAATAAGCACCTCCTTTCCTGCCGCTGACAAAAGCTTTTCCATCCAACCTTTTACCTTCTCCCAAAGTCTATCGCACAGGTACTTGAAAGTACAATTCCTTGACTGCCCAACATTTGTAGGCATGCCCAGATACTTGTCACTCAAAGATTCATTTTGAACATTAAGAATGTTTTTCATCTCCTGTCTAAGGCTCTCAGGACACCCTCTACTGAAAAAGATAGAAGATTTATCATGGTTGACTCGCTGTCCTGAAGCTAAACAATATTTATCCAGTAGATTTGAAACCTCATTTGCCCCCTGAGTACTAGTCTTAAAAAGCAGCAGGTTGTCATGTGCAAACAAAAGGTGATTCACTGCCGGAGCCGTGGGGGCCACCTTTATTCCACCAAGCACTGATGACTGAGAATTGTGTTTTAGGAGGCACGAAAGGCCCTCTGCTGCAATCAAGAAAAGGTAAGGAGAAATAGGATCTCCGTGCCGAATACCTCTTGTTGGATTAAACTCTCCAACTTTTCACCATTAAACAGGACTGAGAAGGATACTGAAGTGATCATGCTCATTACCGTATCAATCCACTGAGTCGCAAAACCAAGTTTTCCCGTAATGGCCTTGAGGTAAGGCCACTCTAGCCTGTCATAGGCCTTCATCATATCCAACTTGAGTGCACAAAAACTGTTAGATTTTGAATTATTCCTCTTCATAAAATGTAAGGATTCATAAGCACATATGATGTTATCAGTAATTAACCTTCCCGGGACAAACGCCGACTGTTCATCCAATATAATATCTGGTATAGTATCAACTTTAACCTGTTGGCTACCACCTTTGAAGCAATCTTATAAAGCACATTGCAAAGACTAATTGGCCTGAACTGGGTTAAGAGAGTGGGGTTCGTTACCTTGGGTATTAATACCAGAGTAGCGAAAATCCATCTCTGCACCCGAGCTCATCTCCACCCGCGCTGACGAAAAAAATCAAAACAAATACTAGAAAAATTCAAAAAATTCCAATTTTTTTGTGGTAGAAAATTGGTTGCGTGAGACCCGCTCCAAATTTCAAGTCATTTGGTTATATGAGCAGCTCCCAGCAAAAAAGACAAATTGGGGGTCTGTAAAAATGTTTACCGTTCATGTACTGTTTTGACCCGGTTTATCTTTTTTGCTGAGAGCTGCTCAGATGTCCAAATGACTTGACATTTGGAGCGGGTCTCACGCATCAGATTTTCTACCACACAAAAAAATGGAATTTTTTGAATTTGTTTTGTATGTTTTATGATTTTTTTCTAATCGGGTGCAGATGAGCCTGGGCACCGAAACACCCTACTCCCAGAGTAGTGTCATTTATACATGCCGCACTCTCTTCACCTTTTACTATCCGGAGAACCGCTTTGGTTACCTCCTCCCCACATATGTCCCAATGACGCTGGTAAAAGTGTGTAGGAAAGCCATCTGGACCTGGAGCCTTCGTGGGGAACATCTGAAATAGTGCATGCTTGACCTTGCCGGCAGTGTAAGGGGCGCATAGGGCAATATTCATCTCGTGGGTAACTTTCTGTGGCACATGTTGAAGGACATCATCAACCCCCCGCACTCCCTCTGAAGAATACATATTGTGGTAGAAGTCTGTTACCATCTGTTTCAACTCCGCCTGATCATCTGTGTGTATACCCATAGCATTAGAGAGCGCCCTAATCATGTTTTTCTTCCTCCTCATATTAGCTCTCATGTGAAAAAACTTTGTGTTTCTGTCACCCGCAGCCAACCATGATCCTTGATCTTTGTCTCCACATGATTTCCTCCCTATGGTAAAGCTCGACGAGTCGTTCGTTTAATTTCAGCTCAATATGATTCGGAGAGGTCTGAGTGGGAGCATTACGAGCCTTTCTAGATCGGACTTAGCTTTCTTGATTTCCTTCCTAGCACTCCCAAACGTGTTAGTATTCCATGCCACGAGATTCTTGGAAAAGGCAGCAAGCTTACTGCACAACCCCTCAACTCCTAGCTCGCCCGGGGTCTCACTTCAACCAACATTGATAGTGTCCCGCCATGATTTGTGTGCCTCCCACATGACCTCGTAGCGGAAGCATGGTTTTGGCCAAGGCACACTATCTTCGAACTATAACAATATCGACCCATGATCAGATGATGCAGATGTGATATGAGTCACGCTTGCCGTTGGGAACCTGCAACCCATTCAGACGTTGCCAGCGTGCGGTCCAGTCTAACACGGGTGTAGGAGCCCCCCCCCCCCCCCCGCGCGACTTTCTTCTCAAACGTTGAGAACCTGCCCTGATAGCCTAGGTCCATCAACATGCAAACGTCAACTGTGTCTCTAAAACCCTGGATCTGGGCATTGCTTTGGTTCACAACCCCCTCGTGTTCATCCGGACGTTAAACTTTGTTAAAATCCCCCATGCACAGCCGAGGAAGGGAGTTGTAAGTGGCCAACCCTTTCGTAAGATCCCATGTTTGATGTCTTAGGTGAGTTTGGGCCTCCCCATACAGACATGTTAATCTCCACGTGTCTCTTTGGTTCTCATCAATCTTCGCATCAATACGATAGACAGAGTCACCCAAGATCTCAACCTTAATATTATTATTCCAAAAAATTCCAATTCCACCACTTCTACCTTGACTACCAATAGCATAAGGATTATCATAACCCAAAGTACCAGCTAGAGATTCTACACGTGCTCCTTTAATTTGTGTTTCAATGATACACAACATGGTAGGGGCAAACTTCCTCGTGAATTCGCGAAGCTCTCGAATTGCCGTAGGTTTGCCCGCATCACGGCAGTTCCAACATAGAGCACTCATTGGGCCCGGCGGCGCTCCTCGAAGGATCCCGCCAAATTTTTCACAGCACCATTCACTCCATCATTTCCATCCCTGTTTACCCTAGACCTCTTCGGGTCTCTCTGTGGAGGGGGGCTTGCAAGTGTACTACCCGCCGGCACAATGGCCACCTGAAGTTCACTAGGGTTTACATTCTGCGCCGTCACAGGTGATAGCTGGTTCTTATCCTTCTCCTGGCTATCCAATCTTTTCCTGCTTAGTTCTTCCATGTCAACATCTTTGCCATGAGCAGTCTGGTCCACAGAGTGTACTTTTCCTCCCTCACCAAAAACCTGGTAGCCATGATCCTTATTCTCATCAAACCGTCCACCAGGGCGGCCTCCATCCGAGTGCGCACCCGAACGGCCTGCGGCACAGCCACCCCGTCTTCCACCTCGACGGCCACGGCCCTCTCCAGCACCTCGTCCATTGCACAAAAACCAATCAGCCCTGAGGTCCTTAAAGAACAATGCCGATAGAGGATGAACTCCGTTCCCATGCTCCTTGAATAAGTGGCCAAGCATACCACAAACCGCACACCAATCCGGCAACCTTTCATATTTTACTCTATAGATCTGCCTTTCACCACCTCTTAACATGGACACCGCGTTCTTCAATGGCTTAAAGACATTGATTCGCACCCAAACGCGATAGAAATTTCCAGTGAAGTCATGTGACATTGATTCTGCAAAAAACACCTCCCCAACCTTGGCTGCGAGCTGTGGCACTAGATGAGCGTATAAATCTAGAACATCATGGATTTGGATCCATATATTGATCATCTCAAGCTTGATCGTGGATGGTTTTGTAATCCCGACATACGGTGCTAGTATCACCGCATCTCCTCTAAAGTTCCATGGTCCATCCTGCATGACCCTCTCCCAGTCCCCCAAGCAAGAGAATTGAACAGAATAGAGGTTATCCTCAAGAGGCCTGAACTTCGCCTGCTGCGCTATGTCCCATGCCGCACGCATGTTTCGGAAAAACCAAGTCTGACTATAGGTCTTGTTAGTGTTGACCTGAGCCAGCGCAATCCATCTTGATTCCATTGGCGGCGCTTCTTTCTCATCAAAGACCACATCATCCAAGTCCTCTTCATTCAGCCCAAGTTCCTGCATCATGTGTTCTACCGACGCAGGGCTTCGCCTAAGCACCGCTACAATATTATCGAGGTGCACTATGGTGGAGAGGGGCACCGCACACAGCTAAAAGATCCAAGAGATCAATTATTGTGTCTATGGGGTGCCCCTCTCCTCCGTATATAAAGGGGGGGAGGAGGAGAGGGCCGGCCAAGGGGAGAGGCGCGCACCAAAGGGGGGGCAATCCTACTCCAAGTAGGTTTGCCCCCCCTTTCCTATTCCAAGTAGGAGAAGGGGGAAGGAGGAGGTGGAGAGAAGGGGGGCCGCCGCCCCCTTCCCTTTCCCAATTCGGATTGGGGAAACTGGGCCGCGCGCCACCTCCTGGCCTCCCTCTCTCCTTTCCACTAAGTCCCATAAGTCCCAATAGCTTCCCGGCGGGGGGGGGGGGGGTCCGGTAACCCCTGGTACTCCGATAAATGTCTGAAACCTTCCGGAACCATTCCGGTGTCCAAACATAGTCGTCCAATATATCGATCTTTACGTCTCGACCATTTCGAGACTCCTCGTCATGTCCGTGATCACATCCGGGACTCCAAACTACCTTCGGTACATCAAAACACATAAACTCATAATATAACCGTCATCGAACTTTAAGCGTGCGGACCCTACGGGTTCGAGAACTATGTAGACATGATCGAGACACGTCTCCGGTCAATAACCAATAGCGGAACCTGGATGCTCATATTGGCTCCTACATATTCTACGAAGATCTTTATCGGTCAAACCGCATAACAACATACGTTGTTCCCTTTGTCATCGATATGTTACTTGCCCGAGATTCGATCGTCGGTATCTCAATACCTAGTTCAATCTCATTACCGGCAAGTCTCTTTACTCGTTCCGTGATACATCATCTCGCAACTAACTCATTAGTCACAATGCTTGCAAGGCTTATAGTGATGTGCATTACCGAGAGGGCCCAAAGATACCTCTCCGACAATCGGAGTGACCAATCCTAATCTCGAAATACGCCAACCCAACAAGTACCTTCGGAGACAGCTGTAGACAACCTTTATAATCACCCAGTTACGTTGTGACGTTTGGTAGCACACAAAGTGTTCTTCCAGGAAACGGGAGTTGCATAATCTCATAGTCATAGGAACATGTATAAGTCATGAAGAAAGCAATAGCAGAATACTAAACGATCAAGTGCTAAGCTAACGGAATGGGTCAAGTCAATCACATCATTCTCCTAATGATGTGATCCCGTTAATCAAATGACAACTCATGTCCATGGCTAGGAAACATAACCATCTTTGATTAACGAGCTAGTCAAGTAGAGGCATACTAGTGACACTCTGTTTGTCTATGTATTCACACAAGTATTATGTTTCCGGTTAATACAATTCTAGCATGAATAATAAACATTTATCATGATATAAGGAAATAAATAATAACTTTATTATTGCCTCTAGGGCATATTTCCTTCAGTCTCCCACTTGCACTAGAGTCAATAATCTAGATTACACAGTAATGATTCTAACACCCATGGAGCCTTGGTGTTGATCATGTTTTGCTTGTGGAAGAGGCTTAGTCAACGGGTCTGCAACATTCAGATCCGTATGTATCTTGCAAATTTCTATGTCTCCCACCTGGACTTGATCCCGGATGGAGTTGAAGCGTCTCTTGATGTGCTTGGTTCTCTTGTGAAATCTGGATTCCTTTGCCAAGGCAATTGCACCAGTATTGTCACAAAATATTTTCATTGGACCCGATGCACTAGGTATGACACCTAGATCGGATATTAACTCCTTCATCCAGACTCCTTCATTTGCTGCTTCCGAAGCAGCTATGTACTCCGCTTCACACGTAGATCCCACCACAACGCTTTGTTTAGAATTGCACCAACTGACAGCTCCACTGTTCAATGTAAATACGTATCCGGTTTGCGATTTAGAATCGTCCGGATCAGTGTCAAAGCTTGTAGTGACGTAGCCTTTTACGACTAGCTCGTTGTCACCTCCATAAACGAGAAACATATCCTTAGTCCTTTTCAAGTATTTCAGGATGTTCTTGACCGCTGTCCAGTGATCCACTCCTGGATTACTTTGGTACCTCCCTGCTAAACTTATAGCAAGGCACATATCAGGTCTGGTACACAGCATTGCATACATGATAGAGCCTATGGCTGAAGCATAGGGAACATCTTTCATTTTTCTCTCTATCTTCTACAGTGGTCGGGCATTGAGTCTGACTCAATTTCACACCTTGTAACACACGCAAGAACCCTTTCTTTGCTTGATCCATTTTGAACTTCTTCAAAACTTTATCAAAGTATGTGCTTTGTGAAAGTCCAATTAAGCGTCTTGATCTATCTCTATAGATCTTGATGCCCAATATATAAGCAGCTTCACCGAGGTCCTTCATTGAAAAACTCTTATTCAAATATCCTTTTATGCTATCCAGAAATTCTATATCATTTCCAATCACCAATATGTCATCCACATATAATATTAGAAATGCTACAGAGCTCCCACTCACTTTCTTGTAAATACAGGCTTCTCCAAAAGTCTGTATAAAACCATATGCTTTGATCACACTATCAAAACGTTTATTCCAACTCCGAGAGGCTTGCACCAGTCCATAAATGGATCGCTGGAGCTTGCACACTTTGTTTGCTCCCTTTGGATCGACAAAACCTTCCGGTTGCATCATATACAACTCTTCTTCCAGAAATCCATTCAGGAATGCAGTTTTGACATCCATTTGCCAAAATTCATAATCATAAAATGCGGCAATTGCTAACATGATTCGGCCAGACTTAAGCATCGCTACGGGTGAGAAAGTCTGATCGTAGTCAATCCCTTGAACTTGTCGAAAACCTTTTGCAACAAGTCGAGCTTTGTAGACAGTAACATTACCGTCAGCGTCAGTCTTCTTCTTGAAGATCCATTTATTCTCAATGGCTTGCCGATCATTGGGCAAGTCAACCAAAGTCCACACTTTGTTCTCATACATGGATCCCATCTCAGATTTCATGGCCTCAAGCCATTTCGCGGAATCTGGGCTCACCATCGCTTCTTCATAGTTCGTAGGTTCGTCATGGTCTAGCAACATAACCTCCAGAACAGGATTACCGTACCACTCTGGTGCGGATCTCACTCTGGTTGACCTACGAGGTTCGGTAGTAACTTGATCTGATGCTTCATGATCAATATCATTAACTTCCTCACAAATTGGTGTAGGTGTCACAGGAACCGGTTTCTGTGATGAACTACTTTCCAACAAGGGAGCAGGTACAGATACCTCATCAAGTTCCACTTTCCTCCCACTCACTTCTTTTGAGAGAAACTCCTTCTCTAGAAAGGATCCAAATTTAGCAACAAAAGTCTTGCCTTCAGATCTGTGATAGAAGGTGTACCCAACAGTTTCCTTTGGGTATCCTATGAAGACACATTTCTCTGATTTGGGTTCGAGCTTATCAGGTTGAAGCTTTTTCACATACACATCGCAGCCCCAAACTTTAAGAAACGACATCTTTGGTTTTTTGCCAAACCACAGTTCATAAGGCGCCGTCTCAACGGATTTTGATGGTGCCCTATTTAACGTGAATGCAGCCGTCTCTAAAGCATAACCCCAAAATGATAGCGGTAAATTAATAAGAGACATCATAGATCGTACCATATCTAGTAAAGTACGATTACGACATTCGGACACACCATTACGTTGTGGTGTTCCGGGTGGCGTGAGTTGCGAAACTATTCCGCATTGTTTCAAATGTAGACCAAACTCGTAACTCAAATATTCTCCTCCACGATCAGATCGTAGAAACATTATTTTCTTGTTACGATGATTTTCCACTTCACTCTGAAATTCTTTGAACTTTTCAAATGTTTCAGACTTATGTTTCATTAAGTAGATATACCCATATCTGCTTAAATCATCTGTGAAGGTGAGAAAATAACGATATCCGCCTTGAGCCTCAACATTCATCGGACCACATACATCTGTATGTATGATTTCCAACAAATCTGTTGCTCGCTCCATAGTTCCGGAGAACGGCGTTTTAGTCATCTTGCCCATGAGGCACGGTTCGCAAGTACCAAGTGATTCATAATCAAGTGGTTCCAAAAGTCCATCAGTATGGAGTTTCTTCATGCGCTTTACACCAATATGACCTAGACGGCAGTGCCACAAATAAGTTGCACTATCATTATCAACTGTGCATCTTTTGGCTTCAATATTATGAATATGTGTATCACTACTATCGAGATTCAACAAAAATAGACCACTCTTCAAGGGTGCATGACCAAAAAGATATTACTCATATAAATAGAACAACCATTATTCTCTGATTTAAATGAATAACCATCTCGCATCAAACAAGATCCAGATATAATGTTCATGCTCAACGCTGGCACCAAATAACAATTATTCAGGTCTAAAACTAATCCCGAAGATAGATGTAGAGGTAGCGTGCCGACCGCGATCACATCGACTTTGGAACCATTTCCCACGCGCATCGTCACCTTGTCCTTAGCCAATCTTCCCTTAATCCGTAGTCCCTGTTTTGAGTTGCAAATATTAGCAACGGAACCAGTATCAAATACCCAGGTGCTACCGCGAGCATTAGTAAGGTACACATCAACAGCATGTATATCACATATACCTTTGTTCACCTTGCCATCCTTATTATCCGCCAAATACTTGGGGCAGTTCCGCTTCCAGTGACCAGTCTGTTTGCAGTAGAAGCACTCAGTCTCAGGCTTAGGTCCAGACTTGGGTTTCTTCTCCTGAGCAGCAACTTGCTTGCTGTTCTTCTTGAAGTTCCCCTTCTTCCCTTTGCCTTTTTTCTTGAAACTGGTGGTCTTGTTGACCATCAACACTTAATGCTCCTTTTTGATTTCTACCTCCGTAGCCTTTAGCATTGCGAAGAGCTCGGGAATTGTCTTATCCATCCCTTGCATGTTATAGTTCATCACGAAGCTCTTGTAGCTTGGTGGCAGTGATTGAAGAATTATGTCAATGATGCTATCATCCAGAAGATTAACTCCCAGTTGAATCAAGTGATTGTTATACCCAGACATTCTGAGTATATGCTCATTGACAGAACTATTCTCCTCCATCTTGCAGTTGTAGAACTTATTGGAGACTTCATATCTCTCAATCCGGGCATTTGCTTGAAATATTAACTTCAACTCCAGGAACATCTCATATGCTCCATGACGTTCAAAATGTCGTTGAAGTCCCGGTTCTAAGCCGTAAAGCATGGCACACTGAACTATCGAGTAGTCATCAGCTTTGCTCTGCCAGACGTTCATAACATCTGGTGTTGCTCATGCAGCAGGTCTGGCACCTAGCGGTACTTCCAGGACGTAATTCTTCTGTGCAGCAATGAGGATAATCCTCAAGTTACGGACCCAGTCCGTGTAATTGCTACCATCATCTTTCAACTTTGCTTTCTCATTAAAATTCAACGGAACAACAGCACGGGCCATCTATCTACAATCAACATAGACAAGCAAAATACTATCAGGTACTAAGTTCATGATAAATTTAAGTTCAATTAATCATATTACTTAAGAACTCCCACTGAGATAGACATCCCTCTAATCATCTAAGTGATCACGTGATCCAAATCAACTAAACCATGTCCGATCATCACATGAGATGGAGTAGTTTCAATGGTGAACATCACTATGTTGATCACATCTACTATATGATTCACGCTCGACCTTTCGGTCTCAGTGTTCCGAGGCCATATATGCATATGCTAGGATCGTCAAGTTTAACCTGAGTATTCCGCGTGTGCAACTGTTTTGCACCCGTTGTATTTGAACGTAGAGCCTATCACACCGATTATCACGTGGTGTCTCAGCACGAAGAACTTTCGCAACGGTGCATACTCAGGGAGAACACTTTTATCTTATAATGCTACCGTCAATCAAAGCAAGATAAGATGCATAAAAGATAAACATCACATGCAATCAATATAAGTGATATGATATGGCCATCATCATCTTGTGCTTGTGATCTCCATCTCCGAAGCACCGTCATGATCACCATCGTCACCGGCGCGACACCTTGATCTCCATCGTAGCATCATTGTCGTCTCGCCAATTTATGCTTCTACGACTATCGCTACCGCTTAGTGATAAAGTAAACCATTACAAGGCGATTGCATTGCATACAATAAAGCGACAACCATATGGCTCCTGCCAGTTGCCAATAACTCGATTACAAAACATGATCATCTCATACAATAAAATTTAGCATCATGCCCTGACCATATCACATCACAACATGCCCTGCAAAAACAAGTTAGACGTCCTCTACTTTGTCATTGCAAGTTTTACGTGGCTGCTACGGGCTGAGCAAGAACCGTTCTTACCTACGCATCAAAACCACAACGATAGTTCGTCAAGTTAGTGCTGTTTTAACCTTCTCAAGGACCGGGCGTAGCCACACTCGGTTCAACTAAAGATGGAGAAACTGACACCCGCCAGCCACCTGTGTGCAAAGCACGTCGGTAGAACCAGTCTCGCGTAAGCGTACGCGTAATGTCGGTCCGGGCCGATTCATCCAACAATACCGCCGAACCAAAGTATGACATGCTGGTAAGCAGTAAGACTTGTATCGCCCACAACTCACTTGTGTTCTACTCGTGCATATAACATCCACGCATAAAACCTGGCTCGGATGCCACTGTTGGGGAACGTAGTAATTTCAAAAAAATTCCTACGCACACACAGGATCATGGTGATGCATAGCAACGAGAGGGGAGAGTGTGTCCACGTACCCTCGTAGACCGAAAGCGGAAGCGTTAGCACAACGCAGTTGATGTAGTCGTACGTCTTCACGATCCGACCGATCAAGTACCGAACGAACGGCACCTCCGAGTTCTGCACACGTTCAACTCGATGACGTCCCTCGAACTCCGATCCAGCCGAGCTTTGAGGGAGAGTTCCGTCAGCACGACGGCGTGGTGATGATGATGATGTTCTACCGACGCAGGGCTTCGCCTAAGCACCGCTACGATATTATCGAGGTGGACTATGGTGGAGAGGGGCACCGCACACGGCTAAAAGATCCAAGAGATCAATTGTTGTGTCTATGGGGTGCCCCTCTCCTCCGTATATAAAGGGGGGAGGAGGAGAGGGCCGGCCAAGGGGAGAGGCGCGCCCAAGGGGGGGCAATCCTACTCCAAGTAGGTTTGGCCCCCCCTTTCCTATGCCCTTCCAAGTAGGAGAAGGGGGAAGGAGGAGGTGGAGGGAAGGAAGGGGAAGGGGGGCCGCCGCCCCCTTCCCTTTCCCAATTCGGATTGGGGCAAGGGGGGCCGCGCGCCACCTCCTGGCCTCCCTCTCTCCTTTCCACTAAGGCCCATAAGGCCCAATAGCTTCCCGGGGGGGTTCCGGTAACCCCCGGTACTCCGATAAATGTCCGAAACCTTCCGGAACCATTCCGGTGTCCAAACATAGTCGTCTAATATATCGATCTTTACGTCTCGGCCATTTTGAGACTCCTCATCATGTCTGTGATCACATCTGGGACTCCGAACTACCTTCGGTACATCAAAACACATAAACTCTTAATATAACCGTCATCGAACTTTAAGCGTACGGACCCTACGGGTTCGAGAACTATGTAGACATGACCGAGACACGTCTCCGGTCAATAACCAATAGCGGAACCTGGATGCTCATATTGGCTCCTACATATTCTACGAAGATCTTTATCGGTCAAACCGCGTAACAACATACGTTGTTCCCTTTGTCATCGGTATGTTACTTGCCCGAGATTCGATCGTCGGTATCTCAATACCTAGTTCAATCTCATTGCCGGCAAGTCTCTTTACTCATTCCGTAATACATCATCTTGAACTAACTCATTAGTCACAATGCTTGCAAGGCTTATAGTGATGTGCATTACCGAGAGGGCCCAGAGGTACCTCTCCGACAATCGGAGTGACAAATCCTAATCTCGAAATACGCCAACCCAACAAGTACCTTCGGAGACACCTGTAGAGCACCTTTATAATCACTCAGTTACGTTGTGACGTTTGATAGCACACAAAGTGTTCCTCCGGTAAACGGGAGTTGCATAATCTCATAGTCATAGAACATCATGAAGAAAGTAATAGCAGAATACTAAACGATCAAGTGCTAAGCTAACGGAATGGGTCAAGTCAATCACATCATTCTCCTAATGATGTGATCCCGTTAATCAAATGACAACTCATGTCCATGGCTAGGAAACATAACCATCTTTGATTAACGAGCTAGTCAAGTAGAGGCATACTAGTGACACTCTGTTTGTCTATGTATTCACACAAGTATTATGTTTCCGGTTAATACAATTCTAGCATGAATAATAAACATTTATCATGATATAAGGAAATAAATAATAACTTTATTATTGCCTCTAGGGCATATTTCCTTCAAAAACCGCCCCTGGCGTTCCTGATCGACACAGGAGATCGGTGGTAGGGAAGTAAGAAACTACTTGACGGCGGCGAGAGACGCCCCGGGAGAAAGAGAAACCCTAACGGGAGGGAACGTTCGTGCGACTGCTGGGAAGCATAGTTCGGCAGTAATGGACAGCTACAATAAGGGCACCCCCATTTATCGCATTACGCGAGCAAACGCGGAAGCCTCGCGTCCGGGCGAGCACAGATGGGCCAGCCCATCCACGTGAGAGACAAAAAGGCCTGTTTTTTGTTTTTTCCCTGTTTTCTATTCTCATTTTTTGCTTTATATTTGTAATTTCATTTATATTTTAAAATATTCTACACATATATACAATAAACACTATTCAAAATCACATTTAAGACAATGTTGAACAATTATTTGAAAAATGTTGAATAAGTATTAAAAATGTGGAACAAGTTTAAAAAAAATGTTGAACAAGTATTTGAAAATTTTGAATAAGTAATAAAGTGTTGACCAAGTATTTGAAAAATGTTGAATAAGTATTAAAAAATGTTGAACACTTATTTGAAAAATGTTGAACAAGTATTTGAAAATATTGAATAAGTATTAAAAAATTGAAAAATTATTTGAAAAATGTTGAATAAGTATTAACAATTGTTGAACGAGTATTTTAAAATTGTTGAACAAGTATTTGAAAAATGTTGAACAAATATTTATAATTTTTGAACATGTACTGAAAAATGTTGAATAGGTATTTGAAAAATGTTGAAATAGTATGTGAATTTTTTTTGGAAAAGTATTTAAAAAATATGGAACAAGTATTTGAAAATTTTGAATAAGTATTAAAAAGTTGAACTATTAGTTGAAAAATGTTTAATAGGTATTGAAAATGTTGAATGAGTATCTGAAAATATTGAATAAGTATTAAAATGTTGACCAAGTATAAAAAAATATTGAATAACTATTAAAATGTTGAAGAAGTATTCGAAAGATGTTGAAAAAACGTTCGGACAGTGTTGAACATATATACAAACAATGTTGATCACCTGTTGCAAACTTTCTTTTGACATGTACGAAAAATTTAAAGTGAAAACAAAAACAAACATCAGCAAACACACAAAAAAACAAAAAAAATAAGAAGAAAAAAGGAGACAAAACAAAAATGGAGAGAGAAAAGAAAACAAACAAGATGAAACAAATCAGAGAAAAAAAAGAATGCAAAAACGGAGAAGGAAAAAACATATGAAACAAATGAAAAAGAAAAAATGGAGAAGACCAGCTCTGTCGCTTCTTGTAAACCTCGATCCTATTATAACAATCAGTAACATGTCGTCGGCGGAGTGGTTAGCTGCGGGGCTCAGAAACATCATAAAAAATGGGCCGGCCCGTCATTGTTCACGTCAACGCGAGAATCGCTTAATGCGATAAATAGTTTCTTCGCTACAATAATGGGCGCCACTACTTGTCGCGCATGCCACGAGCATTACCTCGCTGAAGCAAACCGACTGGGACGCAGACAGCAGGCCCATCCGTGCAGGAGCCAGAGCCTGTTTTTTTCTTCCTGTTTTCTGCTCTCATTTTTTTTGTAATTTTTGTATTTTCTTTATACATATATTCTAAATATAAGTTTATATATTACAAAAAAACACTCTTCAAAAACAATTTGAAATAAATGTTAAATAAGTAAAAAAACTGTTGAACTAGAATTTTAAAATTGTTGAACAAGTATTTGAAAAATGTTGAATAAATATTAAAAATGTTGAACAAGTATTTGAAAATGTTGAATATGTATTAAAAAAATGTTGAACGAGTATATGAAAAATATTGAACAAATATTTACAAAATGTTCAATAAAAATTTGAAAAATGTTCAAAAACTATTTTAAAATGTTGGACAAGTATTAAAAATGTTGAAAAATTATTGGAAAAAAATGGTTGAACGAGTATTTAAAAATGTTGAAAATTATTTATATATTCCACAATTATTTAAAAAATGTTGAATAACTATTAAATGTTGAACAACTATTTGAAAGATGTTGAAAAAGCGTTTGGACAATGTTGAACATGTATACAAAAAATTTTGATCGCTCGTTACAATTGTTTTTTGACATGCACGAAAATGTAGAGTGAAAACAAAAACAAACAAAACAAAATACACAAGAAAACCATAAAAAGGAGAAGACAAAAGAAAACCAAACAAAAAATGGAGAAAAAAAAGGAAACGAACAAGAATGAAATAAATCTGATCTGAGAAGAAAGAAGAAAGAATGCAAAAAACGGAGAAGAAAAACCAAATGAAACAAACGAAAAAGAAAAAAAGAAAAAATGTTGAATAAGTTTTAAAAAATGTTGAATGAGTATTTGAAAAGTGTTGAACGGGTATTTGAAAAGTGTTGAAATGTGGAACAAGTATTTGAAAAGTGTAGAATAAGCGTTCGGACAATGAAAAAATGAAGAAAAGCAGAGAAGGAAAAAAATGAAGAAACAAAAGCAAAGAAATAAAAAAAACAGAGAGGAAATAAAGAAAACAAAAAAGGGAGGAGAAAACCGGCACGTTGTACTTTCAGTGGGTCGTGCCCTAGCTATTATCACGAACTCCTAGCGTGGCGCGGTGGCTCGTGCACTGCGTTTGTTCGTGCGCCACCATTATCGATCCTTGGTACTTCCCTTTTTATGTTCTACTAGTAAGATGCCCGTGCGTTGCACGGAACATCGAGATGCATTGATCCGGGAGTTGTTTATTTGACAAAATGTAAGTGCATCTAGTGCCCCTTAGTAATTTTGGTGTATTGAAGACGTATAGGTTAAGGGACTGATGCGTTTGTGAGTGTACACAGGTCTATAAGTCTATGAGGCGTTTGATATTTACAGAGAAAGTCGACCCCTAAAAATGAATGTCTTCGACTGAAGACTTTGGATTTCTGAAGACTTTCTGAAGACTTTGAAAATGAAGAAATTGGTGTGCAGCTGAAGACTTGGTATTCATACGAGGAACATGAAGCGTGAAAACTTTTGTTTTCGTAGTTTCATTTTCTCTTCCTTAAGTCATAGGAAACATCGTACTGTTAAAGGGGTCGAGGAAATACTAAGGAAAAATTTCCAAGTGATGCTCATCTCAAAATCCTACACCTACCAATCCTTTCGAGTGAAGTCATTGGAAATCTCATACAGTTCAGTCAATTTCTTCAGTGACAGAGACGAAGTTCTTCTGGCCTTTGAGGAATTTGTTCTGACTGAGGAGTTAGGAATTCGCCAGTGTGGATTGCCTACAAGTGAGGAACATGATAGCCCTGAGGAATTTGAGCCTCAAATTTCCGACCGTTGTTCTGCTACGCGCCAGCTGTCCCAAAATATCTTATCCACCTAACAGTCATATCATTGACGGACATTTATGTCTTATCATGTCGGGCTGCTCACTAGGCTATAAATAGCCGCCTCCTACAACCACTAGCTGGTTGGCTGCTCCGAGAGAAACTAACACTTGTCATTTGAGAGCATCCCATCCTCTGAGGACTTTGAGCGAAAATCATCAAGTGAGGAAAACCCAAACCCAAACACCTACAAACCCAAAGTGATTGAGCATCACTGAAGAGATTGATCCTGCGTGGATCCGACGCTTGTTACCTTTGAAGACTGTGCATCTTCCAGACGGTTAGGCGTCATGGTCTAGAGCATCCAAGAGAAATTGTGGATCGCCGAGTGACCGAGTTTGTGAAGGTTTGGAAGTCACCTGAAGACTTATCACGAGTGATTGGGCGAGGTCTGTGTGACCTTAGCTCAAGGAGAATACGGTGAGGACTGTGTGTCCGGAACTGTGTGTCCTCAGGTTTAAATACCTAACCGCTCCTACCAGACGTACAACTGTCACAGCAGTTGGAACTGGTCTACCAAATCATTGTCTTCACCAAGCCTACTGGTTCAATTCCTCAACTCTTTCATTTCCTCATTACTGTGTTGTGTGCTTGTTCATATCTATTTGAAAACATTGACTGAAGACTTTCTCAATTTCCTCAGTTCAATTTCTTCAGTCTGTTTGTCTTCATCGTGTTTTATCCTGTGCTTACGCTTCCTGTACTCTGTGTCTATTTTCATTTCATCATGATGTCCATGTTTATGTTATGTCATGTATGCATCTGAGTACTTATTCCGCTGCAAGTAGTTCTTGGCTTAGGAATTTCCTCACCCTGAAATTCCTTTGTGAAGAATTCATAAAAATCGCCTATTCACCCCCCCTCCAGTCGACTTAACGCACTTTTAATTGGTATCAGAGCAAGGTACTCCCTTGTTCTGTGTGATTTTGGTTTAACCGCCTGGAGTTTTAGTTATGTCGACCGCAGGTATGATCAAGGTCTTTGCTTGGTGTCCTACCTTCGATGGGACGGACTACCCCTACTGGAAGAATAAGATGCCAATGCATCTTGAGGCAATAGACAACGATCTCTGGTATGTTGTGGAAAATGGTGTTCCCTCTATCACACCTTCTGTGAATGCTGTTGATGTGAAGAGATTCAAGCACTCGATTCTCAAGCGAAGAAGATCATATGTGGCCATCTGAGTAAAGGGCAGTATGGCAGAGTGAGTGCTTTGGAAACTGCTAAGCTTATCTGGGATAGGCTGTCCAAAGTAAATGAAGGAGTCTCGACACAGCGTGACTCTCGTGTTGACGTTCTTCGCAATCTCTTCAACCGCTTCAAAAGACTTGACAATGAAAATGTTCAGCAAACCTTCGATCGCCTCACTGACATCTCAAATGAGCTTCAAGCACTTGGTGCCACTGAAATCACCGACCATGAGGTGGTGAAGAAATTGCTGAGTTCTCTTGATTCCTCATTTGATACTCTGGCACTGATGATACAAGAACGTGGAGATTACAAGTCACTTGATCCCGCTGATATCCTCGAGAGGCTAAACACTCATGAGTTCCAGCTTGCTGAGAAGAGAGATCTCTATGGTTCGAGCTATGGTAGATCAAGCGCCCTGAAGGCCAAGGCGGTCTCTGAATATGAAGGTCAAGATTCTGGTAGCAGCCTTGGTGATCCCGAAGAATTGAGCCAGGAGTTAGCACTGCTCGTGAAGAAATTTCAGAAATTCTCAAGGCGTGGTCGCTTTGGAAAATCCTCAAGGAGTGATGATTCCTCATCCCATGACTACAAGAAGAGGCTATGCCACAAATGCAAGAAACCAGGTCACTACATTTAAGATTGTCCTCAGTGGGAAAAGGAATCAAAGAAGAAGAAATACAAGGATTACAGTTCTGATGACTCAAAGAAGAAGAAGAAATCTTCAAAGTCTTCATCATCAAAATCCTCGAAGTCTTCATCTCACAAGAAGAGCAGCTCTAAGAAGGCTCGGGCATTCATTGGCAAGGAAATGGACTCTAAAGCCGAATCTGAGGAACATGAGGAAGAGGAGGCATCTGAGGAGTCAGAATCTGGTGTGGCGAGCCTAGCCCTCGCTACTACGTTCGTCAGCAAGTCCATCTTCAACACTGAAGAAAATGGCTTCCACAACAATGTTGATGACGATGATGACTACGCTCCCACCTATTGCTTCATGGCAAAGGGTGCCAAGGTACTCAAATATCCCTCCTCTGAATCAAGTGAGGATGAATCTGATGAAAACCTCAAGCCTAGCTACTCTAAACTTGCTAAGATTGCTGTGAAACAACAAAAGGCTTTTGAAAAGGTTCAAAACATGCTAGACAAAAGTGATGATATGTTGGGTGAAGAAATGGATCGCACTAAAACTTTGACTGAAAGTCTTCAGAGACTTCAGCTAAGTTTCACAACCTTCAAAATCATCATAACACTCTCTTATCTGATCATGAGAAGCTTTCTTATGAATTTCTTCAAAGAAAGCAAGATCTTGAAAAGCTAAGGGTGAGTTATGAAGATCTTCAGAAGGAGCGTGATTCATTACTAGCTCAACAAATCAGCGCTGCTCAGGAAGAATTTATTCCTCCGTGTTTGAAGTGCATTGAACGTGAATTTGCTAATTCTTCACCTGAATGTTCAAATGCTTCTACTGCTACAAATTCTTCACCTGTCTCTGCTATCACTAATTCCTCATCTGAGGATATTGCTAGTATCACTGACGATGCAGGGCTGAAGAAATTGTATATGACAAGCATGTACAAAAGCCTCCAAGGGCATCGGGCTCTTTGTGATGTGCTTAAAAAGCAGATCCTCAACAGGAACCCTAGGAAAGAGGGTATTGCATTTGAGAGGAAATTCAATGCTGATGGAACATACTGGAAGCCTGAGCAGTACCCGGTTGCTGCAAAGGGACCTCCAGTAGATCCATATACTCTATCTGGCTTTACATGTGAATCTCCTCATTCTTCTGATGAGTCATTTGACTCCAACTATAAACTGTTCAAAAATCCGAATGGTGAAGTATTTGCTAGATATGTTGGGACTAACTGCAGGAACGGTTCTCCTATGAAGAAAATCTGGGTTCCCAAAAGGTGCCTTGAAAGTCTTCAGGTGAATGTCATCATGACACCACCTGTGAAGAATAGGAACCCTAGATCAAATTCTTCATATGGATCCAAGTCCTCATATGGACCAAATTCTTCACGTGGATCAAATTCCTCAAGAGGATCAAAGTCCTCACATGAATATCATCGTGCTAACACTTCTGTCACGCAGGGAAGATCTAAGGGCTATGAATATGAGCATTATTCTTCTAATCATTATGTTCATAAGTCCTCGAAAAATTTCTCTGCTTATTCATATGCTTATCCAAACTCCTCCTATGTGAAACAAAGTGGACTAACTTCTATGCCACCTTTCTCTTATGGAGCTCGTAGAATGATGAACTCTTTGCCACCCCTTCAGATGTGGGTGCTGAAGAAAATGAACTAATCTCTTTTGCAGGGTCAGGTCTCCAGACGTGCTTAGACTTCTGAAGAATTTGCTGGAGACCTGAATATGCCTGAAAGGACACATGCTAATCATGAACAAGTGAATCCTCATTTCTCACGTCCTCATACTGCTTTATCTGTTCTATTGCTTGATGAAATTGATCTAATGAAATTGATGTCATATTCTTCATTGATGAAGTATATGAGTTCATAAGTTGCACTAATTCATCTGCAGGATGATCTACCCAAAGCCACCGAGTGGGTCCTCGATAGTGGATGTACGAATCACATGACTGGTGACAAGAATCTATTGATGGATGTTCCCTTATCTCCATCGCATCTGAAGCATATCATCTTCGCTGACAAAGGCAAAAGCAAGGTATTGGATCTAGGTAAGGTTGCGATCACAAAGGATCGACACATGGACAAAGTCATGCTTGTCGAGTCCTTAGGATACAACCTCATGTCAGTCTCAATGCTTTGTGATCTTGATATGGTTGTTATCTTTGGCAAGTATGGTTGTGTTGTGATCATGGAAGCTGACAATTCCAAAGTCTTCGAAGGCTTTAGGAGAGGAGATCTTTATATTGTTGATTTCTCTACAGGACCACAACCAGCTATATGTCTACTTGCAAAAGCTTCAGAAGGCTGGCTATGGCATCGATGACTAGGTCATGCTGGCATGAGGAATTTGCACACGCTCGCGAAGAAGAAGCATGTCATTGGCATTGAGAATGTCAAATTCCTCAAGGATCACTTGTGCGGAGCCTGTGAAGCTGGAGAGATGACCAAGGCCAAGCATCCAGCGAAGACTATCATGACTACCACTCGACCATTTGAATTGCTTCACATGGATCTCTTTGGTCCTAACCATTACTCTGCATTCACTAATGAAGCATCTCTATATGGCTTTGTTATTGTTGATGATTACTCTCGTTACACATGGGTGCATATTGTCACTTACAAACATGAAGTGTAGGAAGTCTTCAAACGATTTTCCTCGAGGGCTTCCACCAACTTTGGTGTGAAGATAAAGCACATCAGAAGTGATAATGGAACTGAGTTCAAGAATAGTGGTCTTGATGACTATCTTGATGAACTTGGTATTACTCATGAGTTATCTGCTCCTTATACTCCTCAGCAGAATGGCGTCGTGGAGCGCAAGAACAGGACTCTTGTTGAGATGGCTCGCACTATGCTTGATGAATACAACACACCTCATCATTTCTGGATTGAGGTGATTGATACTGCGTGCCACATCATCAACAGGGTATATCTTCACAAATTCTTCAAGAAGACTGCATATGAATGCCTCACTGACAAGAAACCCAATGTGAGTTATTTCAAAGTCTTCGGTGCTAAATGTTGGATTAGAGATCCTCATCACAATTCTAAATTTGCACCGAAAGCACATGAAGGTTTTATGCTTGGTTACGGAAAGGACTCGCACACCTACAGAGTCTTCAACAACGTTCACCACAAAGTTGTTGAGACTGTAGATGTGTGGTTTGATGAAACTAACGGATCGCAAAGAGAGCACCTACCTCCTGTGCTAGATGAAAGGTATCCTGAGGAATCCATCAAGTTCAAGGCCACTGAGGATGTCATTCCTACCGAAGAATCTGCTGAAGAAGTCATTCCAGAACGCGAAGAACATTATGCTGATGCACCTGAGGAAAATGGTGCTGATGAAAATGCTGATCAAATTCCTCAACGACAACCCGCTCATCCTCGCGTTGCAAATGAAGTGCAGATTGAGAAAATCATCAGCGACATCAACATACCAGGTCCTCTCACATGCTCAAGATCTTCACATTTCTAACTTTTGTGGGCACTTTGCTTTCGTCTCTATCATAGAGCCCACTAAGGTAGATGAAGCATTTCTGGAGCCTGAGTGGATTCAAGCTATGCAAGAGGAATTACATCAATTCGAGCTTAACAACGTCTGGGAGCTGGTCAAACATCCAGATCCTCGCAAGCACAATATCATTGGCACAAAGCGGGTCTACCGCAACAAGCAAGATGAAAATGGCCTGGTGGTGAGGAATAAGGCACGACTTGTAGCTCAAGGCTACACACAGGTTGAAGGAATTGACTTCGATGAAACTTTTGCACCTGTTGCTAGACTTGAGGCTATTCGAATATTACTTGCTTATGCTAACCATCATGACATCATCTTATATCAAATGGATGTGAAAAGTGCATTCCTCAATGGTAAGCTTGAGGAAGAAGTATATGTTGCTCAACCCCCAGGTTTTGAAGATCCAAAGCATCCTGACAAAGTCTTCAGACTTAATAAGGCCCTCTATGGCCTCAAGCAGGCCCCTCGGGCATGGTATGATACTTTGAAGGAATTCCTCATGAAGAAAGGCTTCAAACCCGGTTCACTTGACCCAACTCTTTTCACTAAATCCTATGATGGTGAATTGTTTGTTTGCCAAATATATGTTGATGATATCATGTTTGGCTGTACTGACCAACATTACAGTGATGAATTTGCCTATATGATGAGTGAAGAATATCAAATGTCTATGATGGGAGAATTGAAATTCTTGTTAGGTCTTTAAATCCGTCAACAGCACAATGGCATATTCATATCTCAGGAGAAATACCTCAAGGATGTACTGAGGAAATTCGGCATGCAAGATAGCAAAGGCGTCAAAATCCCTATGCCCAATACTGGAATTAGCTTATTTACCGTCTGCCAGTTCTTTGCCGTCTGCTGGCTGACGGCAAAGAAGGTCTTTGCCGTCCGTTTCAGGAAAACGAACGGCAACGAACTGGCTGATGGCAAAGAAGGTCTTTGCCATCAGCCAATTCTTTGTCGTCCGCTAGCGGACGGCAAAGAATCTTTGTCGTCAGCTGGCAGACGGCAAAGAGAGAGGTGGCCCCTGCTAACGAGCTGATCATAAAAAACTTAACGGGCCCCCTTCTTTCCCGTCTGCCAGTAGACGGCAAAGAGAAAAAAAGCGGACGGCAAAGGTGGGGCGGACGGCAAAGAGCTAACCTAACTAACGGCCGAGCCCCACCCCGCCCCTCCATCTCTCTGTTTCTGTCTCCTCCCCGACAACCACCGCCACCCGCCGTCGCCCCCGCCGTCGCCCCCAGCACCCACCGCCGCCCCGTTGCCCCGCCACCCGCCCACCCGCCGCCCCCGCCGCCGCCCCCAGCACCCGCCGCCGCCCCCTTGCCCCGCCACCCTCCCACCCATCGCCCCTCGCTCCGTCGCCCCGACCACCGGCCGCCCCCCTTGCCCCACCACCGGCCGCCGCCCCTTGTCCCGTCGCCCCGCCACCCCACCACCCAAACAGCCCACCGCCGCGGCGCCACCGCCCCGAAGCCCTGCGGCCCCCGTCGCCACCGCCACCCTGCCGCTGCGAAGCCCCGGCCAACGCCATCTCCGATGAGTTTTTTTTCTTCTGTTTTTTCTTTTTTGCTGTTTAATTGTTAGATTAGACTAGATATGTGTTAGTGTTAGATTTAGTGCTAGATTATATTAGATTAGACTAGTGCATGGGTTTTAGTTAATTAGTTATATAATTATAAGAAGTAGAAAAAAGATGAAAAAAGAAGAAGAAGAAAAGAAGAATATCTAGAAGGGGGAAGAAGAAGAAGAAGAAGAAGAAGAAGAAGAGGAGGAGGAGGAGGAGGAGGAGGAGGAGAAGAAGAAGAAAAAGAGGAGAAGATGAGAAGAAGAGGAAAAAGGAAAATAAGGAAGAAATAAAAGAAGAAGAAGAAAAAGAAGAAGAAGAAGAAGAAGAAGAAGAAGAAGAAGAAGAAGAAGAAGAAGAGAAGGAAAAAAGAAAAGGAAGAAAGGAAAGAAGAAGAAGAAGAAGAAGAAGAAGAAGAAGAAGAAGAAGAAGAAGAGAAGGAAAGAAGAAGAAGGAGAGAGGGAAACACCCCGACCCCGTGACCCCCTGACCCCGACACCCCGACCCCGACACCACACCCCGACCCCGACACGACACCCCGACCCCGAAACAGCACCCCGACCCCGACACGGCACCCCGACACCGACACGACACCCCGACCCCCGACACCCAGACCCCGAAACAGCACCCAGACCCCGACACGCCACCCCGACACCCCGGCACGACACCCCGACCCCGACACCCCGGCACGACACCCCGACCCCGACCCCAGACACCCTAACATCATATATTTTTCGATTTTGTTATGAGAAACATCATATATAATTGTGTTGATCGGGTAGATTTAAACATCATATATATTTTTGATTTTGTTATGAAAAATATCATATATTATTATTCATGGTGGTATTTTTTATGTTGTACTAATTTCGTTTACTCTTTGTCATGGCAGGTGTTGAAAGATGGTGGGCGCTGGTCGGGAGCGCTCCGAGGCCCCTTCTTTGTCGGCGCGTGGTGGGAGGTCGTCCATTCCACACGCACCTCTCCGCCGAGCGTTGCTGGACAGTATGGCGACACCGCCGGGCCCTTCTTCATCGACAGCGGTGCCCAGCAGGGGACGAGGTAAGGGAGGGAAGAAGAGAGGAGCATGTGGTCACGGGAGAGGAGGTAGGGTGACTGCTAGGGCGCCTTCCTCGCCGCCACCCCCAGCTGTTTCACCCGAGCACGTGACTGCTAGGGTGGACTCGTCCGAGGAGGAGGCTACACGGACTCCGGTCCACGAGCCTTCGGCCCACGAGCCTCGGGTCGACGGGCCTTCAGCCCACGAGCCTTCGGCCCACGAGACCTCGGAGGAGCACACGTCTGGATGGGGTACCTGGCCGGATGAGCCTGAGGGGCCGAGTGGCCATGCTAATGATTGCGGGGAGCCGACTGATATTGAGGAGGAGGGGGGCACCGTCTACCAGCGTGGTTGTACACGGCTCCCGTCCGTGCCGGCGACCCGCGAGCAGAGGTGGTTGATTTACCCTGATGGGGAGAGGTAAGTGCATTTAATCTTTTTGTACCTTCTGCATTCACGTTTCTTCAAATATCTAATGCGTTGGCCTTGTCATGCTGTAGGGGTTGGGACCACCATCATAGTGTCTGTCGGCCCAACTCCATCCTTGGAGTGCTTTGCCGGCAAAACTTCCCGGGGTTTGTCACGTTGCCTGGTGAGGGTCGGCTTCTAGAGCTTGGATTGAGCTGGGAGCACTACTTGGCTGCCCCTGCCCCGCCGGGTGAGATTATCGATGGTGTCTTGTGCGACACGAGGGCAGACGTGGTGATCAGAAAGTTCTGGGTAATTTCTCCTTTACACATTAAAAAATCTTCAACTAGCTAGTTATTAATTGTACTAATGAATATTGTCTCATTTGATTGCAGACATTCTACAGGTGTGAGGAGGGATACGAGGGGGAGGCGGCAAATGTTATCGAGAACGTCTGCAAGCGCCTACTACAGAACTTACGGCACGAGGCTCGGGTGCAGGCAGTTCGAGACTACTACGCCTTGCGTGGTATCAAGAAGCCCAAGCCGGCGTGCCGCGATAAGTTCCTAAGTAAGGAGCAGTACATGAAGGTAATTCTTAAGGCCTTGTACTTACTTCCTTCATTTAGTAATTCATAGCCGTAGCGCTCAAGTTTCTATTTGTTAACTTAGGCGCCTCCGAGATGGTGTGCGGATCGGATGGATTGTTGGGAGGTGTTGGTCAATGAGTGGTGCTCAAAAGAATGGCTAGCCGTCCATAACGCGGCCAAGGACAAACGTGCCCAAATGGAAGGTGTGCCACACCATCAAGGCAGCTCCAACTTATATCAGTTCGGGCGGAACTGGGTATGTGGTTTGCTTCATGATTCATGCAATTCATTCATCATGCTAGCTTGAGCCCTTTAATTACTAATTTACTTTGTTTCTCTCTTTCAGGCACGCTACAATAAGGCGGATAAGGTGCCAGAGGTGTACGACCTGTATGCCATGGCCCGCACTGCCTCTTTCAAGAAAGTCAAGGCATTCTCTCCGTCTGACCTCGATGATGCAAATAACTTCACCAACATCTCCTCCCACGACAAGCTCGTGAAATATAGAGATGAGGGGAAGGCGAGGAAAGGGGAGGACTTTAACCCGAGCCAGGGTCCCATTCATCCAGAGCTAGTGATGATATCTGGTGGCGGGAGGTCCCATGGCTCCATAGCCATTGGAGATGGACTTATCCGTTGTCCTAGCACTCTCCCGGAGATCACGGCGCGCCAGTCGAGCTCCGCTCCTGAGATAAGGCCTCGTGAACGGCCAGTCCAACTCGCCATCAAGGTTAGTTATACGTACTCAGCTATCTTTCTCCATTACATTGTGTGTGCTTCCATCAATGATTACAAATGGTAACGAGGAGTGGTGTTGCAGGCTGCTATACAGAGTGAGAGTGATAGAACGGAGAATCTTCTGGTGGAGGCGGCGGAGAGGCAGCGGGAGTTGGAGGAGAGGACGACAAAGATGTTGGAGGAGGAGAGGGCACGGAATGACATGCAGGCAAGGGCCATGTACGAGCTCCTTGTGGTAAGTTTCTTCTACAGATTAGCCAAAACATTCATGTAGTGTTTGTCTCATTACTAACTAGTATGACTGAGTCGTCAAAACCAAATGTGCAGTCTGTGTGCAAGAAGACCGGTCAGACCGCTCCGCCGATGCCAGTGATTGCTCCTGGGACCACGGTGAGTTTAATATGAATGGACATTACTTGCTAGTCTTAACATTTGAGTGTCATCATGCTAACGAGACATTGGAAATGATCTTTGGTGCAGCGTAACTCCAGACAAGCATCGCACGATCCTTCTCCAGCTACCGGCACGAGCCTGCCCGCTCCTACACCTCCATGATCATGGTAAGTTTCTCTAGTGTTTTGCTTAACAAATGCATAAAGACCTAGACTTAGCCTTATTTCCTCCAATATGCTTACCACAATGACCTAGACTTAGCATAATTAGCTTAGTTAGCTCATAAACAATCCATTTTACCCAAGTTAGCTCTAAAATGACCCATTTTACCTTAGTTAGCTCATAAATGATCAATTTTACCCAAGTTAGCTCTAAAATGACCCATTTTACCTAGACTAGCTCCAAAATGATCCATTTTACCTATGTTAGCTCTAAAATGACCCATTTTACCTAGGTTAGCTCCAAATTGACCCATCTTACCTAGGTTAGCTCCAAAATGATGCATTTTACCCAAGTTAGCTCTAAAATGACCCATTTTACCTAGATTAGCTCATAAACGATCCATTTCACCTAGGTTAGCTCACAAACGATCAATTTCACCTAAATTAGCTCATAAATGTCATATATTCTTCTTCTTCATTTTCTTCTTGTTCTTCTTCTTCTTCTTCTCCAAAATGACATAAGTTAGCTATAAGTTAGCTCTAATATGCTTAGTTCACTCAAAGATGGCATAATTAGCTAGGTTGGCTCCATTTTACCTAAGTTGGCTCTAATATGCTAAGTTATCTCTACTATGCTTAGTTTCCTATAGGTTAGCTCCAAAATTACTTATGTTAGCACAAAATGACCAAGTTTACATAATAAGCTTAATTATAGTCTTCTTCTTCTTCTTCTCCAAAATGACATAAGTTAGCTATAAGTTAGCTCTAATATGCTTAGTTCACTCAAAGATGGCATAATTAGCTAGGTTGGCTCCATTTTACCTAAGTTGGCTCTAATATGCTAAGTTATCTCTAATATGCTTAGTTTCCTATAGGTTAACTCCAAAATTACTTATGTTAGCACAAAATGACCAAGTTTACATAATAAGCTTAATTATAGTCTTCTTCTTCTTCTTCTAGTATTCTTCTAGTCTTCTTCTAGTATTCTTCTAGTCTTCTTCTTCTTCTTCTTCATTTTCTTCTAGGTTAGCTCCATTTTACTTAAGTATGCTTACTTCTTATAGTCTTCTTCTTCTTCTTCTTCATCTTTTTCTAACATCTTGTTTATCATTTTGCAGATTTGATTTAATTCACAGAAGCTTGCATGGATGGAGTGCTTCTTTTCCATTTGTGCTTTTATAGATGGAGTGCTTGTTTGGATGAACTATGTTTATTTTGTATCGATGAACTATGCATGTATGGTAGGATGACACTATCGTAATATGTATGGTTGGATGCATGTATGTGGAACTTGCTATGTATGGTTGATGGAGCTATGCATGTATGATGAAATTATATGTGTTGGATATCTCATATGTTTGCTGTGAACTTGCCATGTGAAAAATATATATGTATCATCTATTTGCTGTGAAAATGGTTGGGTATAAGAAAAAACAGAAAAAGAGGCAATGCAGGCTCTTTGCCGTCTGCCATCGACGGCAACGGGCTCTTTATCGTCCGCCGCGGACGGCAAAGAAGCCACGTGGCGACCACCTGTGCTTCCTGGCAGCTGACCCATTTGGCCAGTTTGCCTACAGTGGCAGACGACAAAGGCTTGATGCTCTTTGCCGTCAGCAGCGGACGGCAAAGGCTGCCGTTAGATGCCTAACGGACTAACAGCGAATTTATTGCCGTCGGCTTTCTTTGTCGTCTGCCGCTGATGGCAAAGGCCCCTTTGCCGTCCGCTTCAGAAAGCAGACGGCAAAGAAGCTCTTTACCGTAACCTACTTTGCCGGAGCCTTTTGCCGTCCGCGGCAGACGGCAAAGGCCTTTGCCGTCCGCCATCCTCGCCTTTGCCGTCTGCCATGGCAGACGGCAAAGTAGCTGATTCCTGTAGTGGCCTACAAATGGCCATCTATGCACTGATGAAAATGGTATTGACTTTGATCAAAAGGTATACCGCTCCATGATTGGTTCTTTATTGTATTTATGTGCATCTAGGCCAGATATTATGCTTAGTGTTTGCATGTGTGCCCGCTTTCAAGCTACACTGAAGGAATCACACCATAAGGCTGTGAAGCATATTCTTCGATATCTAGCTCACACACCAACACTTGGATTATGGTATCCCAAGGGCTCGGCTTTTGATCTCATTGGATATTTAGACTCTGATTATGCTGGTGATCGTGTGGACCGCAAGTCAACATCAGGCACATGCCATTTCCTCGGACGATCTTTGGTTTGTTGGTCCTCGAAGAAACAGAACTGCGTATCACTATCTACTGCTGAAGCTGAGTACATTGCTGCTGGTTCTTGCTGTGCTCAATTGCTATGGATGAAGCAAACCCTCAAGGACTACGGCGTCAACATGAAGAATGTGCCTCTCTACTGTGACAATGAGAGTGCTATCAAGATTGCTCATAACCCAGTTCAGCACTCGAAGACAAAGCACATCCAGATTCGTCATTATTTTCTTCGTGGTCATGTGTGGAAGGGCGACATCTCTATTGAGCATGTGAAGACTGAAGAACAGCTAGCCGATATCTTCACAAAGCCCTTGGATGAGAGGAGATTTAGCAAGTTGCGGTGTGAGCTAAATATCCTAGAGTCTTCGAATGTCCTTTGAAAAGGACACGCATCCTAACACTTATGCAAAATTGATGACTTAGATGTACAACACACGAAGAAAAGTTTTTCTTCAATCAATGAAGACTAACACTCTAAGTGTGAAGAAATTAACGAAGAATTTGATTCTCAAAACCCTATGACAATTATACGCGGTGTCTGAAATCATCATTTTTATACGATGGATCACGCCACCAACAAAAGTTAAAAATCTTCAATTTGAGTTTTTCTTCATTTTTGAAATTCCCCAGTTGTTCAATTTCTTCAATATATATATATATATATATATATATATATATATATATATATATATATATATATATATATATATGAGTTTATGTCCTCTACAGCATTCACTTATAGCTATTTCTTCAAGTTGCCATTTCTGCTAAGTGAATGTGATCGGACCCTTCCCCCTCTATGCTAAACTCAACCCAATCTATTCACAAATTCTTCGTATGCGTTCTATTTGAAACTCGTTCAAAATCTTCACTGTGTCCTTGTCAGCTGAAGAACTTGCGAATGAAACTTTAAAATTATCCTATCTGAATTTTTGGCGTTTGCCGCTCAAACCGTTCCACATTCCACGATGGATTTATCTATTCACCCATGATCTCGCACGATCGCCACCTCTCAGTACATTCGTCCAATTTCCTTATGCGAGCAGTTTTTCACCACGGCTATAAATGCCCCCTCCCTTCCTCACTTCGTTTTTACTCCGCTCGACCTCACTCCCTCGCTCGAGCTCTCAAAACCTAGCGCCGCCGCTACTTCCATCATCACCGGTGAGGAAGAGCTTCACTACCTCGTCGCCGTCGTACTCGCACTGGCCGCGGATTTCTTCACTCCGCCGCCGCCGTAGCTGTCTTCCTCTGCCAAGTTAGGGCGTGGAAGATCTGAATTGACGAACTTCTAAATCTACACTTCACAGTTCGTCGTATTCTTCGTCAAGGGTAATTAAAAGTTACTTTTACTTCCCTTGTTGATTCTGATGTTTTCTACAAAATCTTCAAAAGGTGTTTATTCTTCAAATCATCACACATTAAACACCTCACACAACATCTGTTCTTGATCTGTTTCCCTAAGCAACATTTTTCTTCAAGATTCCTCAATTGTGTGGATTTTCAATCTGTACAACTCTAGAACCTAAGACAAAGAACGCTTAGTGAAATTACTCAAGACTCATCTGGTCAAATTCCTCAAACTTGTTCTATTTGCAAAAACTTCTGAGAACGCATATGACCTCTCCAAATTCTTGGCAACTATATTCTGTTCACAGGTACACATGTCCGCTGCTGAATCACTAGGTTCTCATCAACTTAACTCATTTGCAGCGTTCCTCAAAGAAAAGTTGCACACCTCTTCAGAGAATTCTATTGTTTAGATTCCTCAGCTGAAGAAAATGGCAGATGGCAGGAAACCTCAGAAGGGAGGTAAGAAATTGGAAGTCAACACAGTGTTTGAAATCCCTGAGGACATCTATGATGAATATTGCACTCCTGATGAGGCCAAACATGGCAAGGAGACCAAAAATCAGCGCAAGGTGCGCATACAAAAGATAGAGAGGAGATGGGCTAGAGAATGGAGGGAATATCGCTATGTTACTCCCAAGTACATGAAGAAATTCGATGTACACCCTCCATGCCCAAGACCTCCATTGGCACCTGGCCAAGAAGCTGATCCCTCTAGCATCAGAAGAGGTGAGGAATTTCCCAAGGAATGGGCCAAGCCTCAAGCTAAGCTGGCCAAAATGGCAAAAGAAGCAATGAAGAAATTCAATGAAGATTCTGCTCCTGCCACTGCTGAGGCCTGTGCTAGCAAGCCTAAGAAGGCCATGCCCAAGAAGCCTGCACACATGCCTCTGCTCCTCCGCACTCCTCAACAGGCCCCACTCTGCTGAAGACGAAGGCCACTGCTGGACGAGGTTCTCGACCAAGTACTCGCAAGAAGCAGGTCGCCTTCCAAGTACCGTCTGATGACGACGAAGCTAATGATGAAGAACTCGCTGAAATCATCAGAGACAGGCAACACAGGGCCGCTAGAGCCAAAGGCAGTAATGTGCCATTGATGCTGGATCCAAAGTTGATCCTCGACTTCATCGACTTGTGGCATAAGGACCCCAACACACCTCTGCCTGAGATGAACCTCACTCTTGGTCAAAGTCATGTGTTGACCGCCTTCATTGATAAAGAGAAATGGAAGTATGAACAGGGGAGGAAAGTGAAGAAAGCTCAGTACAAGAAAGAGCGCTTTCTGACGCAGAATGTTTTGAAGCTTTCACCTGAAGAACTTGTTGCTCTGCAATCAGAGATCAAGAATCTGAGTGATGAATTTGATCGCTACTATGCTGACTAGCTTGGAGCCAAGGTCAGATTTGTGAAGTTAAATGAGAAATTCGCTACCAATGTTGCAGCCCCAACGCAACAAGAAATTCCTCAGGCTGAAGTATCTACTCAGCCTACTGAAGATTATGCTAGTACCGCTGATGAAAATCAGGCTGCTGATGAAACTGCTAGTACCAGGGCTGATGACTGCATTCCAGCCGCTGATGAAACTGCCAGGGCAACCACTAGTGTTGCGCTTGAAGAGATAGTCAGGCCAGCTGAAGCTGCAACCGCTATGCCTGAAGAAACTGACCATGCCAGGGAAACTGCATCAGTTGTGCCTGAAGAAAATGAACCAATTTCATCTGCTCCTCCTGCGGCTACACCAAGTCCAATTCTTCCTTCAGCATCAGATGCGAAGAAGACCAAGGCTGCGGAGTGTGCAGCTGTGAAGAAAAGGAAAGCATCAACTTCATCAGAATCTTCAGCCCCGAAGAAGGTGAAGAAATTGACAAGCTCTTTTGAGAATCCAATTGATGCTGTTCCAGTGAAGACTATGCGATCCCAAGCGGATCTGATGAAGATATTCCTGCTGCTGCAACTTCAGAGCAGTTGGATGAAGACATTGAAGTGGATACATTCCCTTCAACCCCAGTTATCTCATCGCCAGTGCCTCAGTTCACAGCTGAAGAGGCAGGCATTGAAGAAATGAGTGAAGAAGATGAGGATGTGGACATTGGGAGCACGACACTAGTGATGAATGATGACTTTTGGGAAAGTCAGGACCCCAATTCTCCGTTGTTCACTCCTCTGCAACAAATTCCTTAGTCCCTAGTGCTTACTGAAGTTCAAATGGGCTCTGCCGAACCTCACTCCACTCCTTCCATTCATGAAGAGATTCCAGCCACTAGTGCTGATGAAATTGCTGCTGAAGAATTGAAGACCCAGGCTGCAACTGAAGAAGAAACTGAAATTCCTCAGCCTGTGGATCCTGAGATTATGATTCCTGAGGTTATGATGCAATTGACAGACACTCCTCAGCCCAAGACAAAGGATCCTTTCTCAAATAAGCACAAATTCAAGGCTGATGACTTCTTCCATGAGCACGTGTTCTTCACGGATTACAACCCATATGACTCTGCTCGTCTTAGAAGGAAGCGTTTCTGGACTGCCAGCCAAGCCAACTTCTATTCTTCACTGCTTTCCAACAAAGACAAAGTCTTCGACCATGATCATATTCCTCACGTGGACATGGAATCACTGCCTTGCTTCGCGCCTATCCTCGGTGTTCTTCATGACACTGGACTGCTCAACTTCTGCACAGATATTGTTGATTGGAATGAAGAGCTAATTCTTCAGTTCTATGCAACGCTGCACATGACAGGAAATGCTGAAGATGTGAATTCTTGGGTGTTGGATTGGATGACAGAAAATACTCATTACAAAGCACCGGCCTCTGAATTGCTTCATGCCCTGCCTGTCAGTCCTCCCCTTGAAGGTGCTCGTTGTATATACCATGAACCTGAGCTTACAGATCATTACATGCAAGTGTTGATGAAGCCGCTGGAGCCCGGTCAAGCCCCAAGGACCAAATTCCTCGTCAAGGAATTGCTGTATGTGCCTAGAACTGTCTATCGCATTCTGTCGAAGACATTGAGTCCAATCAAAGGCCACAACTCGAATGATGAAGAAGTCGTTGGCATCATGAAGAATCTGCTATTCAATATCATGCATGGCATTCCTGTCAACTACCATGATTTCTTCATGAGGACTCTGGCCAATGTTGCATTATCTCCATTTGAGTTGAAGCCTTACGCTCCTTGGATTATGAGATTCCTCAGAACAAGGTCTTCACGCAACTACAAAGCCGACTTTCAAAACCATCTCAGCTACTTGCTCCCCATTGAAGTCCTCAAACGGACATTTTCCCCAGCTAATGAAAAGGGCAAGGCCACTGCTGTTATTGATGAAGGCATTCGTCCATTGGATGGTCAATTTCGCAAAGCTGCATCCTACTCCACCAATGATGACTCGGCTACTCATGACTCTACCGCGAATGCTTCAAAGCAAAATCCTCAAGGCACAGCTCCAAGGGTGATGACTGATCGTGAGCTTCTCCTCAGTCTTCACCAGAAGGTCGATCGCAACCACAAATGGGTTAAGCGTCAATTTGGTTCAATTCTTCACAACATGACTGCTACACACAATGCAGTGAAGAAAAACCATTACTACCTCCATGAAGTCTTCGGTCGCACCTGGGCTGTTCTGTCTCATCTCTATGGTGAAGAAGATCTGAAGCAAATGGGTCTCAAGAAGGACTTTGACTGGTCTCAACCACTGGCGAACAAATACAAGAAAGTCAAAGTTCCCTCCTTGGTGGCCAGCTCATATTCTTCATCACGCGACACGGATGAGCATGAAGATTTGGACGACACTGCGGCAGGCCCTTCTACAACAACCGACCCCAACAACGCTGGCGCTCCTCAACATGATGTTCTTCAGGGGCGTTAGTCCTCACTTTTCGACCCTTTTGGTCATTCGATGACAAAGGGGGAGAAATTTGAGTTAGTCTTCAAGCGGGTCTCTCTATATGGGCGTTTTTTTGCTAAGTTACAACTCTCGTTCTTTTGAAAACTTTGTTGGATCGAGTTGTAAACTTAAACCCGATGGTGGTCTGATACTTTTGTTGTGTTCCTCTGCATACTTATTCCTCATATATGATAATGCACGCATGCTGAATTACATCAGTCACCATATTTCATCATGCATTTCAAATTCTTCATATCATATGTTAAATGCGTGTATACATTACAAGATATAGGGGGAGTTCTCCATGATTCTACTCTTCAAGTGTGCATTTCTTCAAAAGAAAAATTCCTCACTATGCACACCTTCAGGGGGAGTTCTTCTATATCTTGCAATCAAATTCCTCAATATTAGTATTTACACTTTATATGTTTTATCCCCTTTGAAAACTTAACCTATATTGTCATCAATCACCAAAAAGGGGGAGATTGTAAGTACATCTAGTGCCCCTTAATGATTTTGGTGTATTGAAGACTTACAGGTTAAGGGACTGATGCGTTTGTAAGTGTACACAGGTCTATAAGTCTATGAGGAGTTTGATATTTACAGAGAAAGTCGACCCCTAAAAATGAATGTCTTCGACTGAAGACTTTGGATTTCTGAAGACTTTCTGAAGACTTTGAAAGTGAAGAAATTGGTGTGCACCTGAAGACTTGGTATTCATACGAGGAACATGAAGCGTGAAAACTTTTGTTTTCGTAGTTTCATTTTCTCTTCCTTAAGTCATAGGAAACATCGTACTGTTAAAGGGGGTCGAGGAAATACTAAGGAAAAATTTCCAAGTGATGCTCATCTCAAAATCCTACACCTACCAATCCTTTCGAGTGAAGTCATTGGAAATCTCATACAGTTCAGTCAATTTCTTCAGTGACAGAGACGAAGTTCTTCTGGTCTTTGAGGAATTTGTTCTGACTGAGGAGTTAGGAATTCGCCAGTGTGGATTGCCTACAAGTGAGGAACATGATAGCCCTGAGGAATTTGAGCCTCAAATTTCCGACCGTTGTTGTGCTACGCGCCAGCGGTCCCAAAATATCTTATCCACCTAACAGTCATATCATTGAAGGACATTTATGTCTTATCATGTCGGGCTGCTCACTAGGCTATAAATAGCCGCCTCCTACAACCACTAGCTGGTTGGCTGCTCCGAGAGAAACTAACACTTGTCATTTGAGAGCATCCCATCCTCTGAGGACTTTGAGCGAAAATCATCAAGTGAGGAAAACCCAAACCCAAACGCCTACAAACCCAAAGTTATTGAGCATCACTGAAGAGATTGATCCTGCGTGGATCCGACGCTTGTTACCTTTGAAGACTGTGCATCTTCCAGACGGTTAGGCGTCATGGTCTAGAGCATCCAAGAGAAAATTGTGGATCACCGAGTGACCGAGTTTGTGAAGGTTTGGAAGTCACCTGAAGACTTACCATGAATGATTGGGCGAGGTCTGTGTGACCTTGGCTCAAGGAGAATACGGTGAGGACTGTGTGTCCTCAGGTTTAAATACCCGGCTGCTCCAACCAGACGTACAACTGTCACAGCAGTTGGAACTGGTCTACCAAATCATTGTCTTCACCAAGCCTACTGGTTCTATTTACTCAACTCTTTCATTTCCTCATTATTGTGTTGTGTGCTTGTTCATATCTATTTGAAGACTTTGACTGAAGACTTTCTCAATTTCTTCAGTCTGTTTGTCTTCATCCTGTTTTATCTTGTGCTTACGCTTCCTGTACTCTGTGTCTGTTTTCATTTCATCATGATGTCCATGTTTATGTTATGTCATGTATGCATCTGAGTACTTATTCCGCTGCAAGTAGTTCTTGGCTTAGGAATTTCCTCACCCTGAAATTCCTCTATGAAGAATTCATAAAAATCACATATTCACCCCCCCTCTAGTCGACTTAACGCACTTTCACAAAGTATTTGGGGTCATCTCATGTGTAACAAATATCGATAGGTTTCTTCGAATATTCAGTCTTCTCTATAGCTCACAAGCATCCCGGTGAAAAGTAAATGTAGGCAAAATATATTAAAAAAATATCTTTTGCAAACAAAAGCATTCAAGTGTTCAACATGCATCCAAAACTTCATGAAAATTAACACTTATTGTGCTTCGCAAAAAATGATCTTTAAAAATCATTTTTTGAGTATCGATTTTTTCTAGACCGCCATGAATGTAACTTAGGATGACTTGGAAGGGGGCGGAGGAGATGGCGAGGAGGAGGGGCTCGTGGTAGTGGTCGGCAATGCGGCCTGAGAGAAGGCATGAGAGGCGTTGGGGGCAGACGGTGCCGAGAGCAACGACCTCTCCAGATCCTTCTTATTTTTTCCTGAGATGGCTAGATGAGGTGAGAAGGAGAGTGGCTGAACTTGAGAGGCAGGGGGTATCTACAAATAGGAGTGGAGTGGGAGGGTCTTTTTGCAAAACTGACAGTTTGTCTCAGGTGCGTTTGATGTAAATCGAATGGTTGTAAATGAAAAATGATAGGCACACCATCATCACCAACTCAGCTTTTTATAGGAGTAGAGATTTTTCTGCGCGAACATGGGCCAGCCCAGTAAACAATCACCCCAGGAAACCTCAGCGAGACTAGTTTGTACGATCGCTTAATGCGATAATTAGCTCTCGCGTAAAATAATTGGCCTCCAGCACACAACAGGACATCACCATTGGGCTGACCCATTGCACGCTGCAGCTACGACCCGAGTTATGAGCATGCTACTATAGCGATCAGTATGTTTCAATTTTTATTTCATTTTATGAAAATATGATTATTTTTTAAGAAATAAGAAAAAATTAAACGCGACATATTTTTGAAAGTTTGGTCATTTTCAAAATAAACATGTTCACTCTTTTTAAACTGTGAACAAAATTTAGAGGATTCCAGAATTGTTTTTGAAAATTGGAAGGTTTTTGGAAATTTAAGGACATTTTTTAAATTTATTAAATAAAAAAGGGGGCTTTTTTAATTCTTAAGGAAAACATTTTTTGAAATTCCAAACATTTTTAGGAAATTAACAGTTTTAATATTTATTTTAAAAAAATGGGAATATTTTTTCATCTCTAACAAAAATTTGAAAAAACAAATATATTTTGGAAAATCTAAACTTTTTTTTGGAAACACGAACATTTCTCTGTTGATATTCCCAAATATTTTCTAAAAATGTGACTTATTTAAAACAGTAAAAAAAACTGTAGAAAAACATAAAAAACAAGTAAAGGCCTAACAAGAACCTTCTGGAAGGTTCCCAAAATAGGACAGTTAAATGCGTCCGCCCAGCTGGCTGGTCCTGTGCGAAGCCCAACAATTTGAAGAAGGTGGTCAAATAGGGATTTTGATGTCTCCTTGTTTCTTCACGCGAAGAGACTTGGGCTCAAGCTTCACATGAGAAAACTAGTGGGCCTTCTCAGCTGCCACCGCGACGAGCCCGGCTGGCACGTTCCCTCTGTGTAGCATGTACCTTTTATCTCGAGTTAAACGGTGCAAACCTTAACCAAAAGGCATGTGCTATGTGTATGCCGGCTTATCTCTTGCAGGGATGGTCGCTTGATTAATTTGCCAGCGAAGGATGTATACCGTCAGATTAACTCGGTCGCACGTCTATTCGCAGTCATTGTTCTGCGTTCTACACTTATAATAGAAAGGCCAACTTAATAACTTCAATCAACTTTATGTAGCTCCTGTACCTTCGAGTCTATGATGCAAAGTGTCATCTCCAAGCAACTCTAATCGGCTAAATAATTCTAAAATCAACACCACGTTGCAGCTATCGTCAATTTCTTGCCATGTGTATGCGCCACTGTAGTCCCACACGTCGGTGGCCGCCCAACGTTGTAGGATTTTTGTAGCAGTATAAGGAATTTATTATATCACAATGGATCCATATCACAATGAAGTCTAAAACAATATAATTAGCACACTAAATGGCATGGCACACGCTCTGCTTCTTCTCACTGCTGTAGGGTCCACCTCCAATTCAGATAGACGAGAACTTCCCTTTTTGCTTCACGGTATGTGGGCAATTTTTTCTCCACAATGTATAAATTTCATATCTATTTAACGGAAAAATGTAGTCACTAAATAAACAAAATAAAAATATATAACTCAATGAATTCCAAAACGGGTGGGCTATATGGCAATTCCCTATTTGACACTCTTCCCGTAGAATAATTGACATATTCTCGACATCATCATTGTAGTGGAGGTACCTAATAAACCATTCTTCTTCTTAAATGAGAGCAAGAGAGGGAGGAATCTGACCACAAGATATATATATTCTCATATGCTTCCGCGGAAACAGAGAAAATTAGATCCTTAAACAGTAAATAAAATTCAACATCAAGTTGAAAGACACCTCACAGGATGCTCATCATCCAAAGCCTGGCACAAATGTGCACAAATGTTTTGGTGCCAGGACATCGAAACATCTTGACTCCATTGTCGTAGGAAGTCACAAAGAGTTAAAAGGTGTAAATACATTTTCACAAATTGCATCGATTCCCCCAGAATCATAGAAAAATAAAGACTACATTTGTCGACATATATCTCTTCACATAATATGGTGCCTTTTGCACTCATATGGTTTCATATAAAAGGAAGCTAGTTATAGAAGAATAGCACTCGTTCAACAAAAGAGTTGTATTTATCTAAGAATACATACTTGTTGGAAATATGCCCTAGAGGCAATAATAAATGGTTATTATTATATTTCTTTGTTCATGGTAATTGTCTATTATTCATGCTATAATTGTATTGTCCGGAAATCGTAATACATGTGTGAATACATAGACCACAACATGTCCCTAGTAAGCCTCTAGTTGACTAGCTCGTTGATCAACAGATAGTCATGGTTTCCTGACTATGGACATTGGATGTCATTGATAACGGGATCACATCATTAGGAGAATGATGTGATGGACAAGACCCAATCCTAAGCATAGCATAAAAGATCGTTTAGTTTCGTTTGCTAGAGCTTTTCCAATGTCAAGTATCTTTTCCTTAGACCATGAGATCGTGCAACTCCCGGATACCGTAGGAGTGCTTTGGGTGTGCCAAACGTCACAACGTAACTGGGTGACTATAAAGGTGCACTACGGGTATCTCCGAAAGTGTCTGTTGGGTTGGCACGGATCGAGACTGGGATTTGTCACTCCGTGTGACGGAGAGGTATCTCTGGGCCCACTCGGTAATGCATCATCATAATGAGCTCAATGTGACTAAGGCGTTAGTCACGGGATCATGCATTGCGGTACGAGTAAAGAGACTTGCCGGTAACGAGATTGAACAAGGTATTGGGATACCGACGATCGAATCTCGGGCAAGTAACATACCGATTGACAAAGGGAATTGCATACGGGATTGATTGAATCCTCGACACCGTGGTTCATCCGATGAGATCATCGTGGAACATGTGGGAGCCAACATGGGTATCCAGATCCCGCTGTTGGTTATTGACCGGAGAGGCGTCTCGGTCATGTCTGCATGTCTCCCGAACCCGTAGGGTCTACACAGTTAAGGTTCGGTGACGCTAGGGTTGTAGAGATATATGTATGCGGAAACCCGAAAGTTGTTCGGAGTCCCGGATGAGATCCCGGACGTCACGAGAGGTTCCGGAATGGTCCGGAGGTGAAGAATTATATATAGGAAGTCAAGTTTCGGCCACCGGGAAAGTATTGGGGGTTACCGGTATTGTACCGGGACCACCGGAAGGGTCCCGGGGGTCCACCGGGTGGGGCCACCTATCCCGGAGGGCCCCATGGGCTGAAAGTGAAAGGGAACCAGCCCCTAATGGGCTGGGCACCCCCTCATGGGCCTCCCCCCATGCGCCTAGGGTTGGGAACCCTAGGGGGGAGCTTCCCCCTTGCCTTGGGGGGCAAGGCAACCCCTTCCCCCCCTTTGGCCGCCGCCCCCCCATGAGATCCCATCTCTAGGGCCGGCGCCCCCCCAGGGGGCCTATATAAAGGGGGGGGGAGGGAGGGCAGCAACCACAGCCTTGGGCGCCTCCCTCCTCCCCTGCAACACCTCTCTCTCTCTCGCAGAAGCTCGGCGAAGCCCTGCCGGAGACCCGCTACATCCACCACCACGCCGTCGTGCTGCTGGATCTCCATCAACCTCTCCTTCCCCCTTGCTGGATCAAGAAGGAGGAGACGTCGCTGCACCGTACGTGTGTTGAACGCGGAGGTGCCGTCCGTTCGGCACTCGGTCATCGGTGATTTGGATCACGGCGAGTAGGACTCTGTCATCCACGTTCATTGGAACGCTTCCGCTCGCGATCTACAAGGGTATGTAGATGCATTCCTTTCCCCTCGTTGCTAGTAGACTCCATGGATGCATCTTGGTGAGCGTAGGAAAATTTTAAATTATGCTACGATTCCCAACAGTGGCATCATGAGCCAGGCCTATGCGTAGTTACTATGCACGAGTAGAACACAAAGCAGTTGTGGGCGTTGAGTTTGCCAATTCTTCTTGCCGCTACTAGTCTTTTCTTGTTTCGGCGGTATTGTAGGATGAAGCGGCCCGGACCGACCTTACACGTACACTTACGTGAGACAGGTTCCACCGACTGACATGCACTAGTTGCATAAGGTGTCTGTCTCTCCTACTTTAGTTGGAACGGATTCGATGAAAAGGGTCCTTATGAAGGGTAAATAGAAATTGGCAAATCACGTTGTGGTCATACGTAGGTAAGAAAACGTTCTTGCTAGAAACCTACAAACCACATAAAAACTTGCAACAACAATTAGAGGACGTCTAACTTGTTTTTGCAGCAAGTGCTATGTGATGTGATATGGCCAGAAGATGTGATGAATGATATATGTGATGTATGAGATTGATCATATTCTTGTAATAGGAATCACAACTTGCATGTCGATGAGTATGACAACCGGCAGGAGCCATAGGAGTTGTCTTTATTATTTTGTATGACCTGCGTGTCATTGAATAACGCCATGTAAATTACTTTACTTTGTTGCTAAACGCGTTAGCCATAGAAGTAGAAGTAATCGTTGGCGTGACGACTTCATGAAGACACAATGATGGAGATCATGATGATGGAGATCATGATGATGGAGATCATGGTGTCATGCCAGTGACGAAGATGATCATGGTGCCCCGAAGATGGAGATCAAAGGAGCATAATGATATTGGCCATATCATGTCACTATTTGATTGCATGTGATGTTTATCATGTTTTTGCATCTTATTTGCTTAGAACGACGGTAGTAAGTAAGATGATCCCTTATAATAATTTCAAGAAAGTGTTCACCCTAACTGTGCACCGTTGCGAAGGTTCGTTGTTTCGAAGCACCACGTGATGATCGGGTGTGATAGATTCTAACGTTCGAATACAACGGGTGTTGACGAGCCTAGCATGTACAGACATGGCCTTGGAACACACGCAATACACTTAGGTTGACTTGACGAGCCTAGCATGTACAGACATGGCCTCAAAACACGGAGGACCGAAAGGTCGAGCATGAGTCGTATAGAAGATACGATCGACATGGAGATGTTCACCGATCTTGACTAGTCCGTCTCACGTGATGATCGGACACGGCCTAGTTAAACTCGGATCATGTTTCACTTAGATGACTAGAGGGATGTCTATCTGAGTGGGAGTTCATTAAATAATTTGATTAGATGAACTTAATTATCATGAACTTAGTCTAAAATCTTTACACTATGTCTTGTAGATCAAATGGCCAACGTTGTCCTCAATTTCAACGCGTTCCTAGAGAAAACCAAGCTGAAAGATGATGGCAGCAACTATACGGACTGGGTCCGGAACCTGAGGCTCATCCTCATAGTAGCCAAGAAAGATTATGTCTTAGAAGCACCGCTAGGTGATGCACCAATCCCACAGA